>NC_056499.1:59072882-59115173 GCF_014905685.2 Nematolebias whitei | reverse complement strand
TCTCTCTCTCTCTCTCTCTCTCTCTCTCTCTCTCTCTCTCTCTCTCTCTCTCTCTCCATTAATTTATTTTTTCTCTCTCTCTCTCTCCACTAAGTTATTTCTCTCTCTCTCTCTCTCTCCATTAATTTATTTTTCTCTCTCTCTCCATTAATTTATATATCTCTCTCTCCATTAATTAATTTTTTTTCTTTCTCTCTCTCTTTCTCTCTCCATTAATTTATATCTCTCTCTCTCCATTAATTTATATATCTCTCTCTCTCCATTAATTTATTTCTCTCTCTTCCTCTCTCTCTCCCCCTCTGTCTCTCTGTCTCTCTCTCTGTCTCTCTCTCTGTCTCTCTGTGTGTGTATTATGAACATACAGGAACAGTGTTTTCAGAACACAGGACATCACAGGGTAGACTGGCCTCAGTCCTCACAAGGGATTATTCTGCCCTGTATATAATATTTAATCTCTAAATCTAAGTGGCACTTTTATCTCCTGCCCTCTTGAAGTCACTCTCATGGGTGTTGTTGACCCAAGGGGAGCCCCAGGGTCTGGCGATGGCTGGCTGGCTGGTGGTTCCTGGGGAGTCACCATGTCTCTAGTTGTACAGTCCTGCTGTGGTGTAGCTGGAACAGTGTGTTGCTCATTAGTATCAGCTGTCCCTGGGACCGCCTGAAGGTGTCGTCAGTTTCGGCAGGTCACATTCCCGTTGGCCATCTCCACCAAGTAGGATCTTGGCTTTCTGGACTTACTGATGTCTTTGGCTGCTGTTGTCTATCCTTGGTCTCCATCAAGCTTCACTTTAACCTTCTGACCTGGGTGCAGCTCAGAGAGTTGACGAGCTGAACGTCTTCGGTTGTAAAATAATTTATAAGCGTCTTTAGCTGCAGCATCCTTTTGATACACCATGTCCTGATTGGCTGGACAGGGCAACAATATATTTTCTAGAGCTGGGACAGTGGTGCAGATTTGGCATCCTGTCATAAGCTGAGCTGGACTCTTGCCAGTTGCTGTGATTGGTGTAGAGTGTAGTGGAACACCACCTCATCTTAAAAACAGATACAGTTCACCTCATCTCAAACAGATATCATTCATGCGTTTTGGGTTTTGAACTGTTTAAAATAAGATGCATTTATTCCCTTGGGAACAAACAGACTTTATTTTTACAGGGGTTCAACTCAGCTTTGTCACTGTTAACCACTTTCAATATGAACTCATTTCCCATGAAACGAACAGATCGTTTTAATGAGAGCTTGTGGTTCAACGACCTTGAAGTGAAACATCTGCTGAGATGAACTTTTATCAACAAAAACAAGGAGTATTACTCCCAGGATGGTTTCCCATGCAGATAACACATGAAACAAGCCCTTTGTTTAAATTACGTTTTCTCTCCAGGAGATGAACAGCGACACCATTTGGATGAACATTGCATGTTATTTCAAAAGCTTCAGAACTGAATGTGTAGTGAACAAGGCCTCCGACCAAAACCTGTCTCTGAGGACCTTCATGAGACAGGAACTGTTATTTCATTGATTTGAATCCAGAAATACAAATTAGCTCATCCAGAGACTGTCTAATTGTATCCTGAATTAATCAATTGAAAGAACACTTTTCTTTTTATGTTATCATTACTATTTCACAATATCTTGATAATCAAAAGTGTGTTTAGTTCATACCATTTCTAAATGTTGAAAGTAAACCACTCATTTAAATCAACTGTGAAACAGTATTGATGATTTTTTTAAACCCCATTTAAATTAGAAATCAAGTTAAATGTCTATTTACAAAGTAATTAAGCATTTTGATTATCTGTCTGAATGAGAAGTCAGTGATGTCGGTCAAAAGTCAGAGACAGTCAGAAAACAAGTTATTAGAACGAGGTGTCTTGTTTTTAAACCTAGCTGACGGTAAAAAGAAACAACTGGCATCTGCGTTTGTTTCACTTCGCCATAACATTGCTCTATCTGTACTAAACGTTCCTAAACATTCCTATGACATCACTAGAACCACCCCCTGTTGGTTGTTTCAACCAATCAGGAAGTACTAAGTGACCGGAAGTGAGGACTCTTTAAAAGTCAGCACTTCCTGGAACTAGTCAGTCTTTGATCTGAGTCTTCTCGACTCTTCAGTCTTTGATCTGAGTCTTCTTGGGTCTTTCATGGAGTCTTCTGGGAGTATTCCACTTCTGAGTGGGATCTCTGACGGAGTCACAGCGCCCCACTGTGAACTCACCCAGGCGTAACGCCTACAACTTCGAAGGGAGCTTGTTCTGTTTGACGGAGTAAACCACATGACTTCTGACAATGACCAGCTGCTTTAACCGGAGACGCTGGAAAGGTAGCGTTGAAATGGACCCGGTACCGGAGCTGATTCATCTTCTGCGAAGGTAACGAGTCGTCACGCACTAAGTGTACCGGAGGTTTGAGCTGGTGTTGAAAGAAGCGTGCTAATTCTGGTCAACAAAACAAACATCTTTCCTTCATCCATCTTCCTCTAAATCTCTCCTCCTGTAAATCTTTTCGCCAGTAAAACAATCTAGATGCCTTCAGAAATGTTCTGTTGTCTTGTTAGTAAAGCGTGCCAAGTTTAATTAATCAGAACCAGATCAGCAAATCTATGTGTACATGTTTGATGTTAAATTTTGATTCTGTTAAATAAATGACTGCATTTATTCTGATGGGTCAAAGAAAATGGCATCTCATGTCACTGATTAAACAATGAACACAGTTATCTTGGTCACATGGCATTAATTTAACTCGAAAAAGAAAGAACCCGTTGTATTTAAATTTTTAGTAGTGAAGCGACAGCAAAGGCTGACCCCCACCTTTCACTACATTTTGGTGGCCCGACAGGTTTCTAAAGAGATATAATTATGTGTGACACGAGATCTGTGTTGTTGCAAAATAACGTCATGTTGGCATAAAAAAGTCAGAGTTTTGAACTTGGTACAGGCATAATTCATGCTTTTGGTGGTCAGAAAGCTGTATTTACATCAATGTGTTCATTTTAAAGCTGAAATGGTCGATATGTTTGTGTAACTAAGCTGTAAGCAGTGAGAATAACGCATCCATTCTGTTTGAAACTGTAGCAGAAAGGTGGTTCTGCGTGTCTGACCCAGTTCTGTTTACTGGACTCGTTCGAGTCGTGTTGTTGAATGGTGGTACGTTTGTTTGAAGCTGAGCGCCGTCTCAGGAGCTGCTCCGATGTTGATTTGTTACGTTCACAGTAAAATTGTGCATTTTTGAAGCGTTAATGGGCAATAATTTGACCGGACTGTTGATGCTAACTGCTAGCTTAAAGCGAGTAAGCACGAGCAGTGATTGGTTGAGAACTGCTGTCACGAGCTGTGATTGGTTGAGAACCGCTATTTGGGTCGTTCTGATTTGCTGAGAAGCTGGTGACGTATCTCTGTACGTCCTCTCACTCTGATGTCAGTGCGTAAAGCCCACCTCCGACTTCCACGTGTCTGTAAAGTCACGTGACCCCGGAAATGAAGCTCGTTTTAACTGAGTACTCCTTTGTGTTTAAAAACGCTGAATAAGGCCCTGACACTTGTTCCTAAACTCATGAGTACATGGCGTGCTTGTTGAGAGACGCCATGTTTACGCTTTAAATCCGTCCATAAATGCTGATTTGAACCATGTTCGACCGTGTGCTACATCGTAGCTAATTGCTAACAACGGGATGTCAACAGGACGGTTCACAGGAAGTCGTCATCGACTCCTACCGGTAAAAGTAAGCTTACACCGCCACCTACTGTTGAAAAGGAGTATAACAGTTTTCCAGAAAGAAAGCTGTACACTCGTCTTTCATTTAAACATTTTTTTCCTCTGTTAATCAGAGCCTGGTTTCTGTGTACGGTTTAAATAGCGAATTCTGGTAAATTAAAACTGCTTATAAAGCGTTTAAAACTACAAGTTGCTGTGAGACTTTTAGGAAAATTACAGGTTTATTAATTTTAAGTGCATTTGAGTAAAATAAACACTGAAATGGCCTGGTTCATTGTATCTGTTAAAAAATAAGCATATTAAGTAACACTGCCAGAAGGAGGCATTTACTTACAATATTTATGGGGTAAGGCCTAAACAGGGGCCCATTAATTGAAAAGTTGGCTTATAACAGTACTGTTGATAGAACCGCAGAGCTAAATAGTGTGTGAATCTCGCTGCTCACTTAAATAAAATATTTACCTGTTAAAACCTAAGTTTGCAACTGTTTAACCAGATAGGATTTTACTGAACAGTGGATAGCCATGGCAGATTTAACAGAAGCTGATGTTGGTCCATGTGATAAGAAGGACTGGTTAGAGAGAGTGTTAACGCTGCTTCCAGAATCCTTACATCCATATGGTGACCAGGTGGACAGCATGAACTCAACAGAGTTATTGGACGAGCAGAAGGAAGTTGCAGAAAGTGTGACTTCTGCAGCCATAACAAAGTCAAGCTATGAACAACTAGCTAAAATAGCACTCTTGCTGAAGGCTAAATTTTATATTGAGGCCAACAAGGCAGAAGACCTTGCAATTAGGTTAATGCACGAGACAGAGGACAACGTGACAGCACGTGTGGAGTACCTAAAACTCGTGGCACAGTTTAAATTTGATAAGGAGACCTGGGAAAATAAATTGAAACGTGAAGAAGAGCTCTCACAAGCTCAGCTGTCGTTACGAGCAGACTCATATGAGGTGAAGGTACGTGAAGAAGGGATTAATTACCAAGCACTGTGTTCAGACTATTGTAAATGGAAACGTACGGACGGGCCACCAATATGTAGATGAACAGATGCTGAGATATATTCATCAATTAAAACGGATTCTTCATTTTTCTGGACTGAATAAAACGTGCATTGAATTTAATAAAATGTAACGTGAGACGTTATTTATCTTTGACCCATCAAAATGAATGTGGTCATTTATTTTACAGAATCAAAGTTTACATCAAACATTTACATTAATTTGGCAAAATATGAGAATAACAACATAATTAATCAGCGGGCTGTACAATTGTGATCAATTATCCACACGGCGGTGGATGAGCACTTTACACAGACATTTCTAAATTATCTGGAAGGATTTCTACTTGATAGAAGAATTTTTAAAGATGGAAAGTGAAGTTTAAAGGGAGTAAAAGATGGTGTGTGAGGGGGAGTGTTGACCAGAACCGACACTCTCCATTCGAACCCAGCTTTTCCTCGTTACGCTCGGTAGTAAACTTGACTCGTTACCTCTCTGAAGATGAATCAGCAGATACGGAGTTCCAGTTAACGCTACCTGTCCAGCGTCTCCATAGGATGGCTGTGACCCGTCCGAAGTAGTGAAGATATCCCGTCTGACACAAGCTCACCTCAGCAAGTGGACTTCACATGAGTGGAGTCCTTCAGAAGTTCCACTCAGAGGTGGAAGATGTTATAATCCAAACTCGGAAGAGCCTTATCATGGCTGGACTTCTGTTCTCCCAAACGACTTCACAGAACTGCGAACATCTCAGAACTGAGAGAACTAGGAAGTACCGGCATTTAAAGGGCTCTATTTCCGGTATATTTGAGGGTTCCTGATTGGTCAATGTCGACCAGACAGGGGTGTGGTTTGTGACGTAAGAGGTTACTAGAAGTCAGAAAACAGCAAGAATTGTTATGGAACAGATTAAAACTGTTCTCAGAGACAGAGAGAGTTTTGTTTTGGCGAGTTTGGAGAAACAGGTGCCAACTTCTCTGTTGACGTCTGAGAGGATGTAAACAAGACAGTTGTTCCAACACATGTCAGCTTCGACTCCTGACCTTGGAAAACGCACACTTGCTCATTCAAAGACAGAAATCAGAAAATGCATAATTACTCTGTAACAGACCTTAACATGAATTCTAACTTTGCATAAGCAACTAAAAAATCATTGTTACTGTTTTACAGTTAATAAAATTGATTAGTTCACTGCAACATCTAAAATGGTTTGAACTAAAACACTTTGGTTATCAACCTTTGTAAAATAGTAATGATAATAAAAAAGAGAGTGTTCTTTCACTTGATTTTCAAGAAAGAAAGTCTCAGGATGGGTGAACCTGTATTTCTGGATTCAAATCAATGAAATGACAGTTTCTGTCCCACAAGGTTCTTAAGGTCAAGGGTTTTGACCTTAGGCTTAGTTTTGACATCAGGTCAAGTTCACTACACTATGATAATCTGTGCCAACAGTTGTAGCTCACATCAATAGCTCTGGATGAATGCAGATTGGAAAAAGCGGCGTTAGTCCAACAAGGCGTGCGTTTACAAAGTGAGTGTCATACATCACATGAACGCTTAAAAGCCTATGAGGCAAAATTAGCCGTTGCAACAAATGAAATTTCTGACGTGGTACAAGGATGTCTGGAACTCAAAGACGAACAAAGTCAGAGTCCAGGACACCAACCACCACCTTAGAAAGATTTTGGTGTACCTCCTGCACTTAATCCCCTTCTGCCACCTCCACGTGAGTCTACCGACTCACCTCCACATGCTATTTCGGTTCCAACAACACCAATCATACAGCCTCTGCTCTCCATTTCGGATTTGTATAAAATTGTGAAATATGTCCAACGCTTTGAGCCAGGGCCGTTGGGTTCAACCGACACCAAGGCCTATCTGAACGACCTTGACTTCCAATTAAGAAGCTATCCCAACGCTACAGTTGAGGATAAAGTAGGTTTGATCAGGCTCACTTCAGCCAGGATGGTGTTTTCCTTCATAGAGCGTCAACCTGATGCCACAAGAAAGGATTACCGCCTGTTATGTGCTGCTCTTATGAAAGAGTATACCCCTTGCGCGGGACCTGGCGGATATCCAGCCGCCGACAAGGTCATGCAAGGTAAGAATGAGCACCCCAGGGCATATTATTCCAGAATTTTGCAGGCTTATTTTGGTTACAGGAACGAAACCGGCATGGAGGAGGAGGAAGCGTTGAAGTTCGTTTTCAGCAAAAATCTCCACCCTGACATAAGAATGTCAGTACAAATGATGGCTAATTTCAAAGAGAAAACTATCAGTGAGATAAAAAAGTTGTGCTGTGAATGTCTATGAAGCCCGTTCACAGGCCAAAACACCCTTTGAGGTGTTCCCAGGTGAGAGGATTCCTGCCCAGTCATTAGAATTGGATGGGACGAGAGCTTCAGCTCCCCCTCCCAAAAAAGGTGAGAGGAAACGAGGTTTCCCAGCAGCCAAACTACAACAGGTGAGTGCCCCTGGTCCAGACAGGATCCTAAATGGTTTCCCAAGAAACCAGAGGATGAACGAATGTACCAGAAGGGGGGCGAATGCCCTAAGTGTAAAAAGTATGGTACCAAAGGTGACCCATACAACCAGGGATCCCACTGGGAACCCCAGAGGAGGGGACCTGCTCCCCAAACACGTCGGCCTGAACAGCCTGAGATGAAAAAGAAACAGCAGCGGGTCCAGAAAGAGAGCCCCAGACCTCTGAGCTCGGACGAGACAGAGAGTATGCTTCGGTTCTTGGAATTGTTGAAAGTTGTTGCCACAGACAAACAACCTGACGCGTTGTGTGACAAGATCGGTGCTGATAAGTCAGAGCACACAAACAACACCGTTACTGCTGTCACAGACGGTCACCATGACGTTGTTGTTGTAAACTCTGACAGGCCCTCACCAGAAAAAGGGGGGGTACAATCACACGTCACCTACAGTGACCCGTCACAAACTGAAACCTCAGAAACAGCAACAGCTGTGCTAACGGTTCAGATAAATCAAGGTGACATAAACAACAACATTGCCGCTGTCATGGACAGCCACCAGGACCTTGTTGTTACAAACAATGAGAGCCCCTCAACACACAGAGAGCGGTTGATTTCATACATCAATGACGGAGGCCTGTCAAAAACCGAACTCTCAGGAGCAGCAGCGACTGCACCAACAGTTCGGAAAAACCAGGATTATACAGGCAACGGTAAACGTAACAAAAAAACGTTGGCCAAAACCTACAAGGTTTCTTTGTAACCTGATCAGAAAGTGGGTTGCTAAAAAAGCTTACCTCTCAATCACACTTGAAGGGGTCCTCACACATTAAGCCCTACTGGACAGTGGAGCCGACATAACTATTATGTCAGCCAAACTTTTCGAGGAGCTCAGGACCACCGCAAACGGTGTTCACAGGGAAATACCTCTCATAGAATGTGCTATACGACTGCAGGGCCTCGCAGAGACGAGGACAACCCTAACAGCTATAGCTATGGTTCACATGCAGGTTGGCGAGATGACACTATACCACTCGGTACATGTGTCTATGGTTGACTCATTCCCATTTTTGATTGGCCAGGATTTTATAAATCGCTTTGACGCGATTACAGATTATGGTGAACAGACAATGTGGGCCAGAGTGAGCAAACCCCTGCCAATACTCATGCCTCCTGAGACAGTCACAGACTGTCCAACAGCAGGCACCGAAGAAGGCACCAAGGACTTCTCAGCAGAGAACACAGTCCCGATAAGTAAGCCTTCAAAAGCATGTGAAACCGAAGAGACCCAAGCGGTGAACCCAACTCTGACTGAACAAGAAAGCCTCCTCTGCGAGCTGAGACAGTCAGAGCCCAACAGATACTACCTACCATTGGTAGTTAAAGGTGTAGAGATCCAAGGATCTAACACCAAAGATGCTTTACTGTCGCTACAGACAGATAAATCAGCTATCAAGGACGGAGCCTGGGCCGGCCCACTGTGGTCCTTTGACCCCTCCTGGCTGCTCGCAACTCTGTCAGTACAACCTACAGCCGAGGTAATGGCAGTCACGCGTGCACAGGCTGCAGCCAAGACGGCTGACAACACAGTCTCTGTACAACCCGTGCTGACTGACCCAGACATCATCCAACTCCAGAAGTTGGATCCTGCAATAAACTCGATGATGCTGTACTTGACTGACCCAGAGAAAAACACTCTGTCCGAAGCCGACCTGGATTCGAATCCAGACCTTAAAGTCCTCTTTCAGCTGCGCAAACAGCTAAAACTTATCAAGGTCATCCTAACTTTTGCTCATGGACCGAAGTCCTCACCCGTGTTTGTGTTCCTCCATGACCACAGGGGGGTGATGTTAGTTCATGCGCATGACCTCCCGTCCGCAGGACACAAGGGCGATAACGCCACGCTGAAAGCATTAAAACAAGTTGCTTATTGGCCTGGAATAAAAAAGGATGTCAAGAACTACATAAAAGGGTGCCTGGTCTGTGGCCAGTTTCAGCCATCCAAACCACTCCACAGAGCACCACTGCAAAGTAAAGGCATTGCATTCCCATGGTCCAACCTCCAGATCGACTGGGTTGGACCACTTACTAAGAGCACTAGAGGAAATAAATATTTTCTCACGGTAACTTGCGCATTTATCCAATGGGTAGAATGCCTACCAGCTCCTAACGACACAGCACAAACAACTGCTATGTTACTAATGAATCATGTATTTTCAAGGTTTGGACTTCCCCTCAGGGTGAACTCAGACCAAGGTAAACACTTCACAGCTGAAGTGATGAAAGAACTGTGGAATATGCTAGGCATCAAAGTCAACTTCCATTTTGGCTACCACCCACAGGCCTCAGGCCAAGTGGAGAGAGCAAACAGAACTGTGGTAAGTATTTTGAAGAAATACGTAGCCGCAAACCACAAGGACTGGGACGTGAAACTCCCTCTGATCCTCATGGCCATAAGGGCCACTCCACACAAATCGACTGGCATCTCCCCCTTCGAGATGATGACGGGTCAACAAATGACTCTCCTTCTACACCTGTTGTACCAACCAGGCGATGCCGCCATGGCAACAGCCTACACCACACAACAATACATGAATGATTTGGAAGAACACCTTAAAAACACCTTTGCGTTTGCCCAGAAAAACCTGGAAAAATCTGCTGAAGGACGAAAGGCGTACTATGATCAAAAGGCCTCTCACGAGGAACTCCAAGTGGGAGATAGGGTCTGGTACTACACGTTCACCCCCACAACCGGGAAAGTAGAGTCTGGGACCGGAACTCTCGCCCGCAAACTGATGCCCAGGTGGACTGGACCCCACCTGATAACAGACAAACTGTCTCCAGTTGTCTATCAGATCAAAATCAGCAAAGGCCAAAAAGAGCCAATTGTTAAATAGGTACATCGAAACCAGGTTACACTACACAAGGCGTTCAATAACTCCACAGGAGACAAAGATCTCACAAACTCGGACCTAGTGGGAAAAAAGGTCGTCCAAGCAGAAACTAAATAAGTTTAAGCTTAATTAAGTGTTAAGATAACAATTCAGACGCGATAACGTGATCAAATCTGACAGTCAGAGTGAGTGATGCACTGAAACGTTGTTTCTAGTTGCTTAATCACTACTTTTGTCAATGTTGAAACGTTGTTTTCTGGTTGCTTAATCACCATTTTTGTCGATGTTGAGACATTGTTTAGTTGGTTTTTGGTATTGTTTCTGAACACCCCCAGCAAGAATGACTTTTGTGTGTACTTTAGTTAGAGACTAAAAGGACTTTAACTATGCCAACATGCAGTTCATTTGTTAAACGTCAACCTTTGAGGAGTCAATGTAGATTAATGCTACCTTAAGTACCATAACCTACATTGGTCTCATGACGCTCAAGCCGAACGTACTCGAACAATCCTATTCGGGGGGGGGGGGGGGGGGGGGGCTAGCTAATCCTTCAGTTGAGTCTCACCATAGACTCCAAAACATTTAGGGGGAAAACCAAAAACCCAAACCTCAAGTCGTTCGTCTAAAGGGGACAGCAGACAATTGAACCAAACTTTATTTTGCCATGTACATCTAACTTAAACCATGTTAGGAATGGAAAAATAGTTTGGAATGCCCTTCTATAGGTATAAATCCCTATACATAAATTTTTCAGCATGACCCACCCTTTAACTGGTAACTGTAGCTGATCTAAACCATGATAGCTTACACACCAGGTGCATATAGGTTTAGGTCTTATGTAAAATCCCACTCATAAACCCAACTAAAACCACATAAATGCATAACACATAGAACCAGAGGGAACCACGAGCAGCAACCTTCGATGATGGGACCTACAACTCCAACGTGGGTCTCCAATCTCCATCCAGTGGTCACCTCTGCAGTTCAATCGAGGGAACCCCTCTGCATGCTGATCAATCAACACCTCCAATCATTGTGGATTATGTGACTTTTTCCAATGGATTACAGACTTTGTTTCCAAGGGGTTAAAGCATTGCTGCAATGGAATTACCAACAACATTGTGGAATTACCTAAACCATGTGAGATTACCTTCTTTGACTTTTGATTTCCTCTTGCTGGATTACATCAAGATCAAGGACATTCGGAGGCGTAAGTTCATGTTGGAATTCATCCCCATGGACAGGCGATGATTTCCAAAGGGGGGACTGTAGTGAACTAGTCCTCCGACCAAAACCTGTCTCTGAAGACCTTCATGGGACAGGAACGGTTATTTCATTGATTTGAATCCAGAAATACAAATTAGCTCATCCAGAGACTGTTTAATTGTATCCTGAATTGATCAATTGAAACAACACTCTTCTTTTTATATTATCATTATTATTTCACAATATCTTGATAATCAAAAGTGTGTTTAGTCCATATCATTTCTAATGTTGAAAGTAAACCACTCATTTAAATCAACTGTGAAACAGTATTGATGATTTTTAAACCTCATTTAAATTAGAAATCAAGTTAAATGTCTATTTACAAAGTAATTATGCATTTTGATCTTCTGTCTGAATGAGAAATCAGTGATGTCGGTCAAAAGTCAGAGACAGTCAGGAAAGTTATTAGAACGAACTGTCTTGTTTTAAACCTAGTAGACGGTAAAAAGAAACAACTGGCATCTGCGTTTGTCTCACTTCGCCATAACATTGCTCTGTCTGTACTAAATGTTCCTAAACATTCCTGCACCCTCTCTTGACTTTTAATAACCCTCTGACATCACTAGAACCACCCCCTGTTGGTTGTTTCAACCAATCAGGAAGTACTAAGTGACCGGAAGTGAGGACTCTTTAAAAGTCAGCACTTCCTGGAACTAGTCAGTCTTTGATCCGAGTCTTCTCGACTCTTCAGTTTTTGACCGGAGTCTCCTTGGGTCTTTCATGGAGTCTTCTGGGAGTATTCCACTTCTGAGTGGGATCTCTGACGGAGTCACAGCGCCCCGCTGTGAACTCACCCGGGCGTAACGCCTACAACTTCGAAGGGAGCTTCTTCTGTTTGACGGAGTAAACCACACGACTTCTGACAATGACCATCCGCTTTAACCAGAGACGCTGGAAAGGTAGCATTGAAATGGACCCGGTACCGGAGCTGATTCATCTTCTGCAAAGGTAACGAGTCGTCATGCACTAAGTGTACCGGAGGTTTGAGCTGGTGTTGAAAGAAGCGAATTCTGGTCAATGAAACACATCTTTCCTTCATCCATATTCCTCTAAATCTCTCCTCTTTTAAATCTTTTCGCCAGTAAATCAATCTAGATGCCTTCAGAAATGTTCTGTTGTCTTGTTGGTAAAGCGTGCCAAGTTATATTAATCAGAACCAGATCAGCAAATCTATGTGTACATGTTTGATGTTAAATTTGGATTCTGTTAAATAAATGACCGCATTTATTCTGATGGGTCAAAGAAAATGGCGTCTCACGTCACTGATTAAACAATGAACACCGTCGTCTTGGTCACATGGCATTAATTTAACTTGAAAAAGAAAGAACCCGTTGTATATAAATTTTTAGAAGTGAAACGACATTTAAGCTGTCCCCCACATTTCACTACAAATGTTTGTTATTGAAAATGTCTGTTTAAGTAACCTCTTTTTAAGATAATCATGTTTTATTTTTCTCCTTTTAAAAGAAGTGTGACGTTTTAAAGGAAGACCGAGAAAATGGACTGTGATTTTATAAAACATGACAAAGAGTTAGGACCACCACCTTCTTCTGAGGTGTGGACCAAAGTCAGTCTGTAACACACAGACAGTTAAGTTAAGTTGCACTTCTTCACCACTTCATTGCTCTTTCTACAGCACTTCTACACCACTTTTACACTTCTTCCTAGTGAGATGTCCTTGGAAGAAGAAAAACAGCTTTTTCTGCAAATGTCTCAGGACAAGAGAATGTGACGAACCAGAAGCAGAACCTGGCATTAACCTGAGATTTGGAACCAGAACATCACACCACAGAGCGGTAAATCCCAGCTGACTTCAGAGCCAGTGGCCGGACCATTGTCCCTCCAACCGATGATAGGTAACCTTTGAGGAAAGGTCCTCCTCTCAGTCACCGGAGCATCTCAGGCCTTGCTAGTATCATTATAAGCAGTTGTGGACATTCTGACAGCTCATTCTGGTGAGAGAGACCCTTCAACGCATTTTCTGGTGATCATACATTCACAACAATATTGCTTGATATACACCACAATTAATTTAGACACAATTTTAACTACACCACAAACAAAACCAGTCCAAAATTCTGCCTTTTTTAAAAGTTCCACTGATTTGAATTATCAAGTAGACCTTTGATACAAAGCTATTTTGTTATTCCTTGTGTATTCATTTTTATGCATAATCTTCATCAGATATATCACAGATTAATATTTTTGTAATAAAATACATGAAATCAACTAAAGTTGTGATTATTTTGGCATGTCTGTGTGTATTAACTGATTTTGAATGCCCTTTAAACACGAGAAAAGAACTCATTAAGCATATCCTGATGCATGCTCAATAATCCAGGTAGAAAAATCTAAAAAAGTTAAATCTGGTCCTCTGGACATTAAAAAAAAAACAAAAAAAACAAAGCAAATCAACAAAAAAATGTAGAAACGTTTCGTCTCTCATCCGAGAGACTTCCTCAGTCTGAGGTGCTGTATTCAGCTCAGTCCCTTAAATAGCACCGTCTCAGGGTGGATCAACCAGTTTTGCTGCTGACAACCAAAACCAGCTGATCACATGCTCAAGAAGGACCATCAGCATAACAATGGATCATTAGCACACTGATGGCTGTTTACTGTTCACAGAGGGCTGAGTGATACTAGCAATCACAGCATTGTAAGAGGGGGACAGTTGAACCCGGAGGCCTCCACCCCTGTTTAATGATGGACGATTTCTTTTCACAAAGATGGCCTCCTTTACTCCTCTCTCAAACCATTGTTCCTCTCTATCCAGGATGTGAACATCTTCATCCTTGAAAGAGTGACCGCTGGCCTGGAGATGAGTGTAGACCGCAGAGTCCTGGCCTGATGATGTTGATCTTCTGTGCTGGGCCATCCTTTTGGCCAGTGGCTGTTTTGTTTCCCCGATGTAAGACTGATCACAGCCCTCCTGACACTGAACAGCATACACAACATTGCTCTGTTTGTGCCGGGGGACTGGATCTTTGGGATGAACCAGTCTTTGCCGTAATGTATTTTGGGGTTTAAAAGCCACTGGGACGTTATAATTAGAAAATAAACGTCTCAGTTTCTCTGATACGCCCTCAACATATGGAATGACCACTGGTCTGGGTCTGGGTTCCTCCTTTTCACCTGTTGGCTGACTGGAGTCCTGTTTGGGTTTCTTCTCTGCTTTCAGGAAGGCCCAGTTAGGATATCCACATTGCTCTAGAGCCTGTCTTGTGTGGGATTTCTCCTTCTGCCTGGCTCCTGAGCTAGTGGGGACGCTGTCTGCTCTGTGATACAGAGTCCTGATGACTCCTAACTTGTGCTCCAAAGGGTGATGGGAGTCAAACTGCAAATACTGGTCTGTGTGTGTGGGTTTGCGGTACACCTCAGTTTGCAAATGTCCTCTATCAGAGACAGAGACCTCACAGTCCAAGAAAGCCAACCTGCCATTTTTTACATCTTCTCGTGTGAACTTGATGTATTTATCCACAGAGTTGATGTGGTCAGTAAAATGTTGGACTTCCTGAGATTTAATTTTAACCCAGGTGTCGTCAACATACCTGAACCAATGACTTGGTGGTGTCCCTGAAAAGGACGTCAAGGCTCTCTTTTCTACCTCCTCCATGTACAGGTTGGCAACAATAGGAGAAACTGGAGACCCCATAGCACACCCATGTTTCTGCCTATAATATTGCTCCCCATATGTGAAGTAGGTTGACTGCAGGCACAGTTTCAAGAGTTGACACAGTTGTTCTGTGGAAAGTGTGGTCCTACTGCTCAGAGTGGTATCTGATTTTAATTTTAAACTGACCACCTCTACTGCATCATCAACAGGAATGCACGTAAAGAGTGATGTGACATCAAAAGAGACCATTGTTTCATCAGTCTCCATGATGACATCCCTCACCTTATCCACAAAGTCCATGGTGTTCTGTATGTGGTGTTCTGAGCTGCCAACTAAAGGGATGAGTACAGACGCCAGATATTTGGAAACATTGTAAGTGACAGAGTTAATCATACTAACAATTGGTCTTAAAGGTACAACTCATTAAGCGCACAAACTGAGTCTGATTAATAATTTTCTTGTTACAGAACTAGAAGCAAGTGGTGCCCCTTCAGAATAAAATTACTAATAAAAATTCAACGATCTGAGAACCGTTTCCTCTACAAGAACGATAGCACATTAAGGCTTAGTAGGGGTCAGACTGTTTAAGGATGTACTTGGCTGTTTGGATAGCTCTTTCTGCATCCCCATTTGTCTGTGGATAATGAGGACTTGATGTTATCTGGATGAATCCATAGTTCTGTTTAAAGTCTTGGAACTCTGATGATCTGAACTGTGTTCCATTGTTGCTGACTAGTTACAGCGAGATTCCCCATCTCACAAACATGTGCTTAAGCTTGTTGATGACCTGCCTGCTTGTGGTGGTAGTGAGGGGAGCAATCTCAATGTCTCTTGAAAAATAATCAACAACTACAAGGAAGTTCTTACCCTCAAACTCATACAGGTCAGCTGCAATCCTCTGCCAGGGGCCACTGGGCAAGGGTGTTGGCACTATAGGTTCACATCTCTGTGTGGGTTTTTGCTCTCTGCAAAAGTTGCATGATCTCACTTTGTTTGTAATTTGAAGTCCAATATTGGGCCACCACACTATTAATTTAGCTCGCTCTCGACTTTTAGTCAGTCCTTGGTGACCTTCATGTAGTTGATCTAAAACATTAGGTCTGAGTGCTGTGGGGATTGCAATGCGATCGTGGTAGAGCACTAGACCCTCTGACTCTGAAAGTTGGCTTCTGGCTGCATAGAAGCCTTGGAGCGGTGAACTCTTTGCCATTCTCCGAGGCCAACCCTTTCTGATGAAAGTTATTACCTTTTGAAGTTCTGTGTCTGTCTGGGTGACACTGCGGATTCCTCCAACTTCTGTGACTTTATAGGTTTGCTGGCAACTACATTGTTCACATAAGCCTTGACTTCTCTCAGTGTCAGACTGGCAGTTTTCTTGCAACGGGTGTCTTGAGAGTGTGTCTGCCACCACTAACTGTCTATCAGGAACATGTTCAGCAACAACATTAAATCGCATCAGGCGCATTAACAGTCTCTGACATCTCAGTGGTGTTTTGTCGAGGTCATACGAGTTTATTAAAGGAACCAATGGCGTTTGTAGACATACGTGGCCCATCCCTTGAATGTAGCGAGCAAAACGTTCACAGGCCCAAACAGATGCCAGACACTCTTTTTCGATCTGTGAATATCTTTTCTTTGCATCCATGAGTGTGCGTGAACAGAAGGCAATGGGCTGCAACTCCCCATTGTGGTCCTGTAACAGTACAGCACCCAGGCCATAACTGCTGGTGTCTGCACTGACAACTGTTGGTCGGCCTGCATCACAATAACAAAGTGCTGGTGCTGATGCGAGCATTGTTTTTGTTTTGTTAAATATTTGCTCCTGAGACTCACCCCACACCCATGTAGTCTCATGTAGTTCTTAGTAGACTGGTGAGTGGATGCAGCATGGTGGACAGGCCTGGAAGTAATTTACCCACATAGTTTATTAGTCCAAGTACCTGCATGAGTTGCTCCACATTTGTAGGGCTGGGCATCTTAGCGATCGCCTCCACTTTGCTGTCATCCAGTTTTACGCCGTCCGCGCTGATGATGTGCTCAAAGAACAGCAGTTCCCCCTTTCTGAAGTGGCACTTGGCCCTGATGAGCTTGAGGCCTGATGCTTCGATTGTCTGTAGAACTGCATCTAAGCGATGATCATGCTCCTCTTTGTTTGATCCAAAAACGAGTATGTCATTCATCACAACAACAGTCCCATCTAAGTCTTTGAGCAAAGTGCTCATCAACCATTAGAAGATCTCAGGTGCTGATGTAATGCCAAATGGCAGGCACTTGAAGCAAAACCTGCCCATCTGAGTTATGAATGTAGTCAGTTTCTGGCAGCTGGAGTCCAGTGGAATTTGCCAGAACCCGCTGGACACATCCAAGGTGGAGAACAATTTTGCCCCTGCTAACTTGGGAGCTATATCCTCCAATGCGGGCAGGCTGTATTGTTCGCATTTGACACGCTTATTCTGACGTTTTAGATCAACGCACACTCTGATCTCGTCTTTATTGCGCTTTGGTGAGGCCACCATTGGTGCACACCAGTCTGTTGCCCCAATAACTTCTTCTATAATACCGAGGTTGAGCATGCGCTTTATTTATTTTTCCACCTTTGGGAGGATAGGAAACAGGACTCTGCATGGTATGCTCACACTGTATGGCACTGCATCATATGTTAGCTCTATTTTTACAGGTTTACAGTTCAGTAGTCCCATTTTTCCAAATGCATCCTTTATTAAATCACAATTAATTTCATTTACTCTAGCGACCAGTCCCATGTGCTTTGCCACAGTTTTGCTTAGCAGGTTGCTTGCATATTGCCATTTTATTACTGTAACCTAATACTGGTATTTTTGCCCTTTATACAATGTAGTGGCAAGAAATTTACCCACACACCTGACTTTTCCCCAAGGACTGTACACTGTTTGCCTGGACTGGGTCAGTTTAGGTCTCTGCTATAGCTTCATGAAAGTTGTTTCCTTCATAACAGTGGTATCATCTTCGGTATCAATTTTAAAAATAACCAGACTGCCATTCACGAGTAGCTTGATTTCCCAGTCTGGATCTGAGCTTGACTCTTCAACAACTGTTGAATTTGATGTAGTTGCAGCTCCCAGGAAAAGTTCTCCTATGAAAAATGAATCCTCATCTGAATCCAGTACAGTCTCAGACCTAACTTCTTTTAGCATTTTAGTTTTACATGCAACTTCAAAGTGTCCCAACTTGTTGCATTTTCTGCACCTTTTATTGCGGGCTGAGCAGCTCTCTCTTTTGTCATGCCCCCGTTACATCTTTGACAGCTTTGTTTATTTTGCCTGTGTTTGTGCTCTTGTACCTGCTGTGGTTTGTTTTAGCTCCGCCTTGTGCTGCTGTAATGTCGATTTTTCACCTCGTTCACGGTACTTTCCACTCGCTCTGCACTCTGTCATTTAACTTGTTCGCTTTGGCACGCTAATTGTACTGCTCTCTCCAGCGTTAGATCTGTCTCCAGCTGTAGTTTTTGTGAGACCTCTTTATCAATTCGTCCAATAACTATTCGATCCCGGATCTGTTCATCTTTACTGCCGCTGAACTCACAGTGCTGTGTAAGCTTTTACAGGCTCAGCACAAAAGCTTTGACAGTATCACTGGCCCGTTGGCTCCTTCTGTGAAAACAGGCACACTCATGGATAACATTGTTCTTAGGGACAAAATGTTCATCAAACTTCCTCACCAAGAGGTCAAAGTCAAACTGAGGATTTGGTCTAGCCTCTGTAGCTGCTGGAAACACAAATGAGCCATAAATTGGTTCAGCATCTCTCCCCATCGAGTAAAGGAGCGAGTTTACCTGCACTTTGCCACTCTGTTTATCGAGTTTTGAAGCAAGTCGGAAACGGGAGAATCTCTGCCGCCATATTGGCCATTCCACTGGCTTTGTAAAGTCAAATTGCTTTGGAGGTCCAAACTTAGCCATCTTCTCTTCGATGTCAACGGGAAGTCCTTACTTCTGACACCATATAATGAAATGGGGCAGGAAAATGTAGTATCACTGGAAGTAAAGTGCTGTGTTACGTAACCATTCATTAAAGACAAATTAAGTAGATCCAAAATGTGGACATTAATATGGGAAATACCTCTTTAAACAGTCAGGGTTGGGATGGGATCTAGCAGACATGTGGATGGTTTGGATGAGGTTATTATTTTTGACAATTCAGAGTTCAACATGACAAAAACAGTAAGAAACACAAATCAGGCTCTAGTGACATTTTCAAAGTTGGCTCATCTGACATGGAACTAGGGATAGTAGAAGGAAGGATGGTTTGAGTTTTATCTCTAATTGAAATAATTTTATTTATAAAGAATCTCATGAAGTATCCTGAAGCATGCTCAATAATCCAGGTGGAAAAATCTAAAAAAGATAAGTCTGGTCCTCTGGACATTAACTCTGTCACTTACAATGTTTTCAAACATCTGGCATCTGTACTCATCCCTTTAGTTGGCAGCAAAGAACACCACATACAGAACACCATGGACTTTGTGGATAAGGTGAGGGATGTCATCACGGAGACTGATGAAACAATGGTCTCTTTTGATGTCACATTACTCTTTATATACATTCCTGTTGATAAGGCAGTAAAGGTGGTCAGTTTAAGGTTAAAATCAGACACCACTCTGACAGGCAGGACCATGCTTTCCACAGAACAGCTGTGTCAACTCTTGAAACTGTGCCTACAGTCAACCTACTTCACATATGGGGGCCAATATTATAGGCAGAAACATGGGTGTGCTATGAGGTCTCCAGTTTCTCCTAATGTGACAAACCTGTACATGGAGGAGTTAGAAAAGAGAGCCTTGACGTCCTTTTCAGGGACACCGCCAAGTCATTGGTTCAAGTATGTTGATGACACCTGGGTTAAAATTAAATCTCAGGAAGTCCAACATTTCACTGATCACATCAACTCTGTGGATAAATATATCAACTTCACACGAGAAGATGTAAAAAATGGCAGGCTGGCTTTCTTGGACTGTGAGGTCTCAGTTTCTGATACAGGACATTTGCAAACTGAACTGTACCGCAAACCCACTCACATAGACCAGTATTTGCAGTTTGACTCCCATCACCCTTTGGAGCACAAGTTGAGTCATCAGGACTTTGTACCACAGAGCTTACAGTGTCCCCACTAACTCGGGAGCCAGGCAAAAGGAGAAATCCTACACAAGACTCCAGTCAGCCATCAGGTGAAAAGGAGGAACCCAGACCCGTGGTCATTCTGTATGTTGCGGGAGTATCAGAGAAACTGAGACGTTTATTTTCTAAACACAACGTCCCAGTGGCTTTTAAACCACAAAATACATTAAGGCAAAGGCTGGTTCCTCCCAAAGATCCAGTCCCCTGGCACAGAGTAATATTGTATATGCTGTTCAGTGCCAGGAGGGCTGTGATCAGTCTTACATCGGGGAAACTAAACAGCCACTGGCCAAAAGGATGGCCCAGCACAGAAGATCAACATCATCAGGCCAGGACTCTGCGGTCTACACTCATCTCCAGGCCAGCGGTCACTCTTTCAGGGATGAAGATGTTCACATCCTGGATAGAGAGGAATGATGGTTTGAGAGAGGAGTAAAGGAGGCCATCTTTGAATGTCTTTGAGGCATGTTCACAGGCCAAAACACCCATTGAGGTGTTCCCAGGTGAGAGGATTCCTTCCCAGTTATTAGAATTGGAAGAGAGGAGAGCTTCAGCTCCCCCTCCCAAGAAAGGCGAAAGGAAACGAGATTTCCCATCTGCCAAACCACAACAGATGAGTGCCCCCTGGTTCAGACAAGATCCTAAATGGTTTCCCAAGAAACCAAAGGATGAACGAATGTACCAGAAGGGGGTCGAACGCCCTAAGGGTAAAAAGTTTGGCACCAAAAGTGGCCCATACAACCAGGGATCCCACTGGGAATCCCATAGGAGGGGACCTGCTTCCCCACCACGTTGGCCTGAACAGCCTGAGACGAAAAAGAAACAGTAGCAGATCCAGAAAGAGAATCGCAGACCTCTGAGCTCGGACGAGACAGAGAGTGTGCGTCGGTTCTTGGAATTGTTGAAAGGTGTTGCCACGGACAAACAACCTGACGAGTTGTTTGGCAACATCATTGCTGATAAGTCAGAGCACACAAACAACACCGTTACTGCTGTCACAGACAGTCACCATAATGCTGTTGTTGTAAACTCTGACACGCCCTCACCTGAAAAAGGGGGGGGGGGGTACAATCACATGTCACCGACGGTGACCCGTCACAAACTGAAACCTCAGAAACAGCAACAGCTGTGCTAACGGTTCAGTCAAAACAGGGTGACACAAACAACAACATTGCCGCTGTCATGGACAGCCACTAGGACCTTGTTGTTACAAACAATGAGAGCCCCTCAACACACAGTGGGCGGGTGATCTCATACATCAATGACGGAGGCCCGTCTAAAGCCGAACTCCCAGGAGCAGCAGCAACTGCACCAACGGTTCGGAAAAAACGGGATTACACAGGTAAAGGTAAACGTAAGAAGAAACGTTGGCCAAAACCTACAAGGTTCCTGTGTAACCTGATCAGAAAGGGGGTCGCTAATAAAGCTTACCTGTTGATCACACTTGAAGGGGTCTTCACACATGAAGCCCTACTGGATGGTGGAGCGACATAACTATTATGTCAGCCAAACTGTTCGAGGAGCTCAGGACCGCCGCTAATGGTGTTCACAGGGAAATACCTCTCATAGAATGTGCTATAGGACTGCAGGGCCTCGCAGAGACGAGGACAACCCTAACAGCTATAGCTATGGTTCACATGCAGGTTGGCGAGATGACACTATACTACCCGGTATATGTGTCTATGGTTGACTCATTCCCATTTTTGATCGGCCAGGATTTTATAAATAGCTTTGACGCAATTATAGATTATGGTAAACAGACAATGTGGGCCAGAGTGAGCAAACCCCTGCCAATACTCATGCCTCCTGAGACAGTCACAGACTGTCCAACAGCTGGCACCACAGAAGGCACCGAGGACCTCTCGGCAGAGAATACAGTCCCGGTAAGTACGCCTTCAAAAGCATGTGAGACTGAAGAGACCCAACCGTTGGACCCAACTCTGACTGAACAAGAAAGTCTCCTCTGCGAACTGACAGTCAGAGCCCACTGGATACTACCTGCTGTTGGTAGTTAAAGGTGTAGAGATCCAAGGATCCCACACCAAAGATGCTGTACTATCGCTGTGGACAGATAAATCGGCTATTAACCAAGCTTTCTATGAAACATTGGTTAAAAAACATTTGGGTCCAGTTCTGATCGAGAAAGCTTTCCGCTTTCCACTGTATCCCAACAGTTCACGAGTGATGACTGTGAAAGGAGTCATTAATCTGAAACTGATCTGGAACCAACGGGAACTGGTCCACCCATTCCTCGTGGTCCAAGGCTTACCGCATGCAACATACATAGGCTCTGACATCTTGGTAAGATTAGGTGTCTAAGTGGACACCAGCCACAATGTACTGTGGTCACTAAAACCAGCCAAAAAGGATCCTCCTGTGCTAGACACAGCAAACCTTATGGCTGGACAGACCATTCCAGAGGTCTGCCAGGTTGCTAGCAACCAAAACACCTCAGTACCACCTCAGGTAACAAACCTAATGGTACGAGTCCACATCGTGGCAGGACAAGCTATTAGCCTTAAAAAGGTGTACTTTCAACCATCTCCTACATTTTTCAAACTAGGACTGTCCATTGAGGCCGCAAGCCAAGTGAGCCTCGACTCCAGAACCACATATGTCATTGTGTGCAACACAGACACGGAGGAGGTACTGATCCCGAGAAACACAAGGCTAGGATGGTTGATATCCACAGATTTTCATGATTTTGAACTTGGCATTCCATTTCTGGGAGGACTCCCAGACAACCTGGTATGAAGTCAAGAGACTGGTCCAGTTTGGTTCACGAAACCAACACAGGACATAGCTCTCTTCTCAACCAATGATGTCGATTTAGAACCTCAAACATATAGTGTCTTACCTATAGACAGGTCTGACGACACAAAAGGGGACTCACTGGAGCTTCCCAAACATCAAGAACCGTTAGCAATCGCTTCACAGATTGAACAGGTGGTCGCCCAAGCCGACGCCCTGCCAACTGATGAAGAAAGGGACAAACTCCGCCAAGTTCTCATGAAATATGAGAAGTCATTCTTGACTGACTCAATGGATTGTGGGTTGACCTCGCTTCACACAGTGAGCATCCCAACTCCGCCAGACTCACAGCCTACATTTGTCAGACAATACAAGATTCCCCTGGCAGCACATCAACCTGTCAAGGAAATCATTGATGACCTTTTAGATAAAGGTATAATCAGACATTGTAATAGCACCTACTCTGTGCCTTTATGGCCAGTTTTGAAACCAAATGGTAAGTAGAGACTTACCATAGACTACAGAAAGCTAAACAAACAAGTTCCTTTATCTAGGTGGCCAATGACCCAGATCCAACAGGAAGTGCCCAAGGTCACCGATGGTAAGTACTTTTCCACCCTTTACGTCGCCTCTGGTTTTTGGACCATTCCTGTGAGCGCCGAGGACCAACACAAACTAGCTTTCACTTTTGGTAGCCGACAATACACCTTCACCCGGTGTCCCTTTGGCTATGCTAACTCACCAGCTGAGTTCAACATCTTTTTTGAACAAAGTCCCCACCGATCTCAGAGAACTACAAAGTTTTCTGGGCGTGTGTAACTACTCACGCCAATTTATAGAGAACTATGCAGACCTTGCGAAACCACTGACTGAACTCTTGAAGAAAGACGTCCCATTTGTCTGGACTGATAACCAACAGCAGGCAATGAACGCTCTCAGGGACAGACTCAAGTCAGCCCCATGTCTAGTCTACCCAGACTACAACAAAGAGTTTCACCTGGAAGTGGGCTTCTCAGCTCACTGCATGAGTGCAGGTCTGTACCAGATGCACGACAAAGACAAGCGTGTGGTGGCCTATGCCAGTAAGACAATGGCAGGCCCCGAATTAAAGTTCTCAGACTGTGAGAAAGCTCTACTGATCACTGTGTGGGCAGTTAAACACTTCTCCAGTTACATCGGTGGACAAAAAAATCATTGTTGAAACACAACACCAGCCAGTGACTTTCCTGAATAGCCAACGCATCAGAGATGGTGTGGTGACAAACTCACGGGTAGTCACGTGGCTCATGGCGCTTCAAAGTTTTGACCTAGACATCCGCTACGGACAAAACAAGAAGTCACATTTGGGCACCGACCTGGCACTCTGCCAGGAATGTACACAAGATGTACCTGCCACCCATCTGCCAGCTGCGGAAAAACCCTCAGTAAGTGATGACCCGAATCACCACTACTTTGATAGCAATATCTGCAAAGATATGACAACGCTGTACATGGATGGATGCTCATTCCACCACGAACAGACCTGCAAATCAGGTGTTGGAGGGGTCCTCCTCCGAGACCAACGAGAGGTCACTTTTAGCTATAAATTAGGCTCTCAGACTTCTCAGTACGCTGAGATAGCAGGAATCCTAATAGCTCTCCAGATGGCAGTAGAATGCTCCATCCAAACGCTAGTCATCTGCACGGACTCTAATTACGCTCGACTTAGTTTCTTGTGTCATCTCGCTCTGTGGAAACAGAACGGCTTTCTCACAAGCAACAAGAAAGTGGTCAAACACAAAGAGCTTTTCATGGCATGTGATTACTTGGTGACATCACATGACCTACAGGTCTACTGGAAAAAGGTTCCAGGACATTCAAGAGTCCTAGGCGATGACAAGCGGTATTATTTTCATTCATTCAACCTTTATTTAGACAGGTAAATCCCATTGAGCCTCGAGGACTCATTTACAAGAGAGACCTGATTTCAACAAAGAAAGATGACAACAATGGACAACAGCAACAACAATAAACAATTATAAAAAGTCATACTGCAGGTTTTTTTTTTTTTTTTTACAAATAGGATGGCTAAAAGGAAAAGGTAACAACAACAAACAAAAAAACAGCTAGATTCTAAGGCGAATGTAGAAAACTAAAAACAGGAACATGTCTGCATTGGTCCCTGCCAGGAGTCCAACAGATTCTTAAAGCCACTTAGAGAGGTCAAGGTCGAGAGCTTCAAATCTTTTTGTAAGATATTCCAGGAAACAGGAGCAGAGTAGGAGAAGGCCCTTTTGCTTAGTTCAGTCCTCATTGAGGGAACTTTGCAGGTAATAATATCCTGAGAGCGCACTCCGTAGCTGCACTCACGCAGAGACATGTAGAAGGAGATGTATGAAGGCAGCAGACCAAGAAGTGATTTAAAGATGAAAATGTACCAGTGAGAGAGTCTGCGTGAAGTTAATGATGTCCAGTTAATCAGTTTCTTTACCAAGTTTTCCACATGGAGCTTAAAAGACAGATGTGAGTCGACCAAGATACCCAAATATTTATAGGAATCAACAAACTCAATGGGGACACCATTTGAGGATAAAATCGGAGGAAGAACTGCTGGGACCAACTTCCTATTTGAAAAAAGCATCCCTTTGGTTTTGTCGGCATTTAGGAAAAGTTTGAGGTGGAACAAATCTGTCTGGATGTAGTTGGATGCAGATTTCAAAAGCTGGAAAGCCTTAGCAACAGTTTTAGCTCGACAATAAACAACTGTGTCATCAATGTATAATGACCTTGCAGACTTCCTAGCCAGGGATGGAGCCGTGGTCAGTCCTCTGTGATCCTTTGACCCCTCCTGGCTGCTCGCAACTCTGTCAGTACAACCTACAGCCGAGGTAATGGCAGTCACACGTGCACAGGCTGCAGCCAAGCCGGCTGACAACACAGTCTCTGTACAACCTGTGCTGACTGACCCGGACATCATCCAACTTCAGAAGTTGGATCCTGCGATAAACTCGATGATGCTGTACTTGACTGACCCAGAGAAAAACACTCCGTCCGAAGCCGACCTGGATTCCAATCCAGACCTTAAAGTCCTCTTTCAGCTGTGCAAACAGCTAAAACTAATCGTGGGCATCCTAACTTTTGCTCATGGACCGATGTCCTCACCCGTGTTCGTGGTCCCCCATGACCACAGGGGGGTGATGTTAGTTCATGCGCATGACCTCCCGTCCGCAGGACACAAGGGAGATAATGCCACGCTGAAAGCATTAAAACAAGTTGCTTATTGGCCTGGAATGAAAAAGGATGTCAAGAACTATATTAAAGGGTGCCTGGTCTGTGGCCAGTTTCAGCCATCCACACCACTCCACAGAGCACCACTGCAAAGTAGAGGCATTGCATTCCCATAGTCCGACCTCCAGATCGACTGGGTTGGACCACTTACTAAGAGCACTAGAGGAAATAAATATTTTCTCACGGTAACTTGCGCATTTACCAAATGGGTAGAATGTCTACCAGCTCCTAACGACACAGCACAAACAACTGCTATGTTACTAATGAATCATGTATTTTCAAGGTTTGGACTTCCCCTCAGGGTGAACTCAGACCAAGGTACGCACTTCACAGCTGAAGTGATGAAAGAACTGTGGAAGATGCTAGGCATCAAAGTCAACTTCCATGTTGGCTACCACCCACAGGCCCATTGGTCCATTCCGGTAAGATGGCACCCGTGTACATGGCTTGCAATCCACCTCTGCTGATGGTGTTCGCATTATTTTTGTTATTTCTATTCCTCATTTTATTTTAATTTTAATTTATTTATTCATTTCAAATTAAAAACACAATAACAATTTCAAAACAAGAGTAAAATACAAAACATAAAATGAAAGGCAGCAGAAGAAGAAAAAAAATCTTATTATTTCTGCCCCTTCTTAAACAAAATCAATTCAAACAATCAATTCAATCAATAATCATCTATAAATAATACAACAAAATTACATAACTGTTCACAATTTTTCCAATTATATTTCGTTTGATATTAACTAACTTAAATCTACATGTATCTATTCAACAATATGTTCTTAATCTTTTTCTTAAATATAAACATTGACTTTGATTTTTTTACATCATCCAAACTATTCCAAAAACCTATTCCCTGTACTGAAGTAGACCTACCCCTTAAACTAGTCCGATACTTTGGTTTCACAAAAATATCTGTTCCCTTTAGATTATAACAACTTTTCCTTTTCACAAAATATGCTTGAATGTTCGAGGGTAGTATATAATTCTGAGCTTTATACATAAGTAGGAGAATATTATAATCCACCAGATCATAAAACTTAAGTAATTTCAATTTATAAAATAAAGTAGTTGTAGGATGACAGTAATGTTTTCTAGTTATAATTCTTATAGCTCTTTTCTGTAACACAAAAATAGGCTTAGTTATAGTCTTACAAGCTGTTCCCCAAACATCAACACAGTAAATTAAATGCGGGACTATAAAAGTATTGTACAGCAAACACAAAGCATTATCATTCAAAAGATCCCTTACTTTATACAGTACTGCCATGGACTTAGATATTTTAGTTTTTACAAAATTTATATGTTGTGACAGTTTATCATCAATAATTACACCCAAAAACCTTACCTCATTCACTCTACATATCTCAACACCATCAATTTTGAAAGGAAAATCCACAGTTATCTTTTTTTTACTAAATATCATAAAATTAGTTTTAGCAACATTCAATGATAATTTGTTTAATTTAAACCAAGTTTGTATTTTAACAAACTCCATCTTCATTAACTCAAACATCTGTTCCAAGTTTTTACCCGAACAAAAGAATGTGGTATCATCAGCAAATAAAACACCTTTCAGGATACCAGACACCTCAATTAAATCATTTACGTATAAAATAAACAACTTAGGTCCAAGAACTGAACCTTGAGGTACTCCACATGAGATACTGCATAGATTAGAGCATACATCATCAATCTGTACAAACTGTTTTCTGTCCCTCAGATAACTAGATATCCACTGTAGAGCTGGACCTCTAATACCATACTGTTTCAATTTTTCAAGTAGAATGGTGTGGTCACTGGTGTCAAATGCTTTTTTTAAATCAACAAATATGCTTATACAGTGTTGTTTTTGATCTATCGCTGTAGTAACTTATTCTGTCAACTCCATAAGAGCCATGGATGTTGAATTTTTTTTATCTAAAACCATACTGACTATTACTTAAAATATTATGTTTATCAAGAAATTTATCTAATCTGGACACAAATAATTTTTCAAGAATTTTTGAAAATTGTGGCAACAAAGATATAGGTCTATAGTTGCTAAATATATATATTTCACCATTTTTAAAAAGAGGAACTACCTTAGCTATTTTCATTCTGTCAGGGAATATTCCTTTTGAAAATGATAAATTACAGATGTATGTGAATGGCTCAATAACATGACCCATTATTTCTTTCACAACCATCATATCCATGTCTTCACAAACTTTAGATCTTTTGTCAGTAAATTTTTGAACTACCTTCATTATTTCTTCTTTATCAGTTCCATCTAGAAACAGACTGTTTACACAACCATTGATTAAATAACTCACATTTTTATCCACTTTAGGAATTGAAGCTGCAAGATTAGACCCAACATTTACAAAATAATTATTAAATCCATTAACGATTTCATTTTCATCCTGAATTTCCACATTATTTTCCACAAAATGTTGTGAAAGTCCCATATTATCCTTGTGTTTTTTTATAACATTGTTCATTACTCGCCATGTTGCCCTCATGTCACCACTACATTTGTGTAATAATTCACTATAATATTCTCTCTTATGTTTCCTTATAATCCCTACTAATTTGTTTTTATACTTTTTATATTTATCTTCAGCCTCTTGAGTTCTGGATTTCAGGAAACAAGAATACAGATAATTATTTTTTTTACATGCGTTTCTCAATCCTTTAGTCATCCATGGATGATCAACTGTATTTTTCTTTAGATAATTTTTTTGCACACAATTTTTTTTATACAATACTTCAAGAATCTTCATAAACTTATCATAAGATTTGTTCACATCGTCTGTATACACTTCTCCCCAATTTTGTTTAGCTAAGTCATCTTTAAATTTATCTAATGCTTTTTTGGATGTGTTTATTATTTTATTATTTCTTATAAGTGTTTTTGATATGCTGACATCGTTTTTATAAATAGTGAACACAGGTAAATGATCACTAATATCAGTCATCAAAATACCACTCACCATATCACCATCTGTTATATTTGTGAAGATATTATCAATTATTGTTGCACTTTGAGTTGTGATTCTTGTTGGATTTGATATTAACAGATACAAATTTGAACTATACATTGAATTTATGAATGTACTGATGTTATTTGAATCAGTTTTATTTCCTAAATCAATATTGAAGTCTCCACATAAAAAAACTTTTTTATTTCTGCTCTTTACTAGTAACTCCAATATTTTATCGGTAAACGTTTCTATCTTTGAGCATGGTGATCGATATACACAACTTATTATAATGTTTTTTCCATTTTTATTGATTATTTCTATTGTTATCATTTCCATCATATTATCAACAATTGTAGACATTTCACTGATTACTTTACATTTTATTTCCTTATCTATGAATAGAGCCACTCCTCCACCTTTTTTATTTTTTCTGTTCATATGATGTAATTCATACCCTTCAACATATGCACTATCCATATTCTCATCATTAAGCCAAGTTTCAGATAGTGCTATTATTTTAAAAGTTTTATTTAATCCTTTGAAATAATCTAATATGTAGGATATATTTGCATTTAAACTTCTACAATTCAGGTGAACAATAGAAAGACCATCTGCCATGTTTACATCGTTAAACTGTTCTTCATTATAATATTTACTGTCTTTATTAACTGGAAAAATTTTTTCTATCTATCACCTCTTCAACATTATATATTTTGATTTCTGATTTATCGTACGTCATCATAATTCAGTGTATTTGTTCATCAGGTTATTCACTTTATCTACTTTAATGTGGAGAATCTTAGAAGACCAATAATTAGTCATCTTCTAGACTCATCTAAATTTTTCCAAATCCTTCAGTTCTTTTATTAGTTTTGCTTGCGATCCTTCTTGTGCTTTAATCCAGATTTTTCCATTTCTTGTCCATGTCGCAACTATTTTTTTTTTGTTTTTTTTAACAACCTAGCTTCACGGGCAATATTTCCATTTCTTTTTGTTAAATGTTCGTTTATGTAAACTTTTGTTCCCTTTAGTTTTTTTGCTTGCATGATTACACTATTTCTTGATTTCCTGCTAATGAATTTTACAACAACAACCGGTTTAGATTTTTCTGATTTGCTGGGTAAGGTGTGACACAAAGAAATATCTTCATGATTTATATCAATCTCCCTGTCTTGTAAAAAGGAGACCACCTGTTCTTCTAACGTCATCTGTTCCATTGGAGTTGCATCTTCAGTAATTCCTTCACCAGCAGCGACTTTTGCATATGAACAATTTTTAATCTCCAGTCCAGTTATAACGAGGTTATCTTGTCTAGAGTTCTGTTCCAAGTCGTCAATCCTTTGTTCGAGTTCCACTATTTTTTTATCTTTGAGATTTATTTGTAATTTCAATTGTTTGACTTCTTCAAACAAACCCATCAAGAGTTCCTGTTGTGATGTTAGTTTCACAAGTTCTGAACTCATAAAGTTCAGAGATTTCCGTATTTCTTCCATATCGTCAGAGTTTTGTTCAGTCAAATCATGTTTTCTTAGTTTGGATTTTGCCATTACTCACAAAACCACCTGCCCGATGGCCGTGGTTTATCAAGTCGTTAGCCAAGAGCCAATGTCAGATCACGGATCCAACCAGTGCCTCGATTTCCACCGCAGCCCAGCGACCTCCTGACGTCCAACTCCAGGAAATCAGACACCGCAGCCCCAGACTCTCCCAGGATCCACGGCGGTAACTCGGCTCCGAGCAGGAACGCGGATCCAACGGCGACAGTCTCCCACACCGCCGCACTTCCTCACAACAGCAGCAGCCCCAGACTCGACAGCCGAAAGCCGACACACAGCACCCACGTCCACCAGGCTCTCGAAGGCAGGCCGTCAACCAGCAGCCACCGCCCACAGACCCGACGCCAGAAGATCGGCCTCACGGCTTCAACAGTCCTCAGAGCCAACGACACGACACCGTATCACCCCCGAGCAACGAAAGCGTGTCGATAATCAGCTATATTAATTTGGCCCATTAGATTTTGAATTGGTTGTTTGAAAAATGTATAGCTCCCGTGCAGCGCAGCTCAATGACATCAACTCTCTTCTGGTGTATGACAGACAACAACTTTTGGATCTTCGTTTTTCTGGCACTGATGTCGCTTATCTGGACCAAATATCAGCGTACCTCTGGACCCCGCACCCCCTCCTCCCCCCCGTTGGCGGACGTGCCAGCTTAACTTCGCTGCGCTCCTCACCTCCCTGCCCGAGATATCGCTTCAGACGCCGGGGAAAACATGCTGGTCAGCTGGTGAAGCTGAAAGCTCTGCACGCTACATCTTCCTCTCCAGCTAGCGGTCATGGTCTCCAGCTTCCCGCGTGCCCGGACCAGGTAACCAGCGGGAGTTGTCAACCGTTGCGCAGCCCGGACCGACCTGGAGGGGATGTTATTGAAAACCTGCGGCCATTAGCGCGAGCTAACTCCACCGCTGCTGGTTCTACTTTGGACAATATCCGGATGTGTTTGGTCAACGCAAGATCTGTTACCAACAAAACTTTTATCCTCAGGGATTACTTTCAACAGCACGATCTGGACTTTTTCTGCATCACAGAGACTTGCATGTCTCCGGGTGAGTCCAGCGCCTTGACGGAATTACTGTCACCGAACAGTCTGTGTTTTAACGCCCCGCGGCCATCAGGACGGCGCGGTGGTGGATTATTAACAATATTCCAATCAACTTTTGACTGTAAACAACTGCCCATCCCAGTTTCCCGCGCCAGCTTTGAACTGAGCGTCTTTGAACTCGGCCACTCGCCTCCGACGTTATTTGCACTTGTCTACCGTCCACCTCGTACTAAGGACTTCATAAATGAGTTTTCTGACTTCTTGGCTGAAATCACACCAAAATATGAGCATGTTTTCATTATTGGTGACTTTAATTTGAACGTGTGCTGTCCTGAGAAGTCCTTGGTTAAGGACTTTTTAGATCTATTGGACTCATTTAATTTAACTCGGCATGTAAACGGTCCCACCCAAGAGCGTGGACATACCCTGGACCTTGTTTTAACTCATGATATGACTGTTAATAATCTTGTTATTGGTGATAATGTTTTTTCAGACCACATGCCAATCCAGTTTGAGTTCACCCTCCCCCATCTAACTCCTAAGTCGTGCATTCCTGCACGTCGCACCCGGACCATTAACCACTTCACTGCTGCACGTTTCACAGATGTTTATAACTCTGAAATGATCATTCAGCCCCCAGTGTTTCTCACCACCACTGAGGAGCTGACATCCCAGTTCAACTCTGTCTGCTTAAAGACTCTGGATCATGTTGCACCTGTTAAAACCAAAAAAATCAAAACTCAGAGCAGAACCTTGGCTGAGTGACGTCACCAAGGCCGCTAGGCAGCAATGTAGGAGGGCGGAACGAAAGTGGAGGAAAGACAGGCTTCAGGTCTCTTTCCAAATACTTAAAGAGAGTTGGCGCTGTTATCAGAAAACAGTAAAAGCTGCAAAATAAAAATTCTTCTCTGATATAGTTACCTCAAACTCTCACAACTCCCACGTGTCCTCTTCTCCACCCTAAACTCTGTTCTCCACCTCACTGAACCATCACCTCTGGAAGCCTCGACTGAGCTGTGAGACAACTTCCTACATTTCTTTGTGGCAAAAATTGCAACCACCAGGGCTCTCATTTCCCCTACAACTCATGACCCATCCATCCCACCTCAATCTGTAGCTCCTTTTGACCATTTTGAACCCATCACTCTATCTTCTCTAGAGCAGGTCATGTGCAGCTTGAAACTTCTGGTTCTCCCTTTGATGTGGTCCCCCCTTGACTACTAAAGGAGGTGTTTCCCACTCTAGGTCCGTCCATTCTTACTATAGTAAACAGTAGTTTATCCACTGGCGTGGTGCCAAAAACCTTTAAACATGCTGCCATCCAGCCTCTCCTGAAAAAACCAAACCTTGACCCCTCACTCGTTTCCAACTTCCGGCCTGTCTCCAAACTCCCATTTGTTTCTAAAGTACTGGAGAAAATAGTCGAGTCCCAGTTGAAGTGCTTCCTGGAGGATCACGCCATCTTAGAGCTTTTCCAATCTGGCTTTAAACCTCTCCACAGCACTGAAACTGCCCTGCTGAAGGTCTTTAACAACATCTTCAGATTCACAGATACCGTTATTCTGTGCTGCTTGTCCTGTTGGACCTCAAAGCCGCCTTTGACACTATCGACCATGAGATCCTCATTGCTAGGTTGGAACAGTGGGTGGGCGTCACAGGATCAGCCCTCAATTAGTTCAGATCTTACCTCACTGACAGATCCTTTTGTGTCTCCATCAAGGATTTTAGTTCCGCAGAGGCAGAGCTTAAATGGGGGATTCTGCAGGGGTCCATACTGGGTCCTCTCCTATTCTCTTTATACCTGCTGCCGCTTGGTGCTATTTTCTGGAAACACAACATGCCCTTCCACTTCTATGCGATGAATGTCAAATTTACTTCCCCCTAAGACACAATGGTACATGCTCTATTCAACTGCTGCTCAACTGCCTGGCTGACATCAGGTACTGGATGGCTTTAAATTTCTTAAGTTTCAATGAAAAGAAGTCTGAAGTCATGTTGTTCCCTTCTAATGACACAATCACAAACCACTGCATCGACCTTTCCGCTCTAACCCTGTCAGAAAAACAAAGAGTCACTAATCTGGGCGTGATAATGGACCCTTCCCTGAAACTTAGCAATCATGTAAACATGATTGTTAAATCATGCTTCTTCCAACTGAAGCGGCTGTCTAAACTGAAGCCCATATTGTCCAAAAATAACCTGGAGACAGTAATACATGCATTCATTACATCTAGGCTTGATTACTGCAATTCACTCCTGTTTGGTATCAGTCAGACCTCCATTGCACGACTACAACTGGTCCAGAATGCAGCAGCCCGATTTTTAACCAGTACAGGCAAAAGAGAGCACATTACACCAGTTCTGGCCTCACTGCGCTGGTTACCGGTTCACTTTCGAATCCAGTTCAAAATACTCATGTATGTCTACAAATCACTGAACAGTGTCGCCCCCCCATCTCTCTGATTTGCTACAACCGTATGTCCCACCACGCTCCCTGAGGTCAGCGGACCAGTTGCTCCTCACAGTTCCAGGAACTCGTCTTAAGCGCAGAGGTGACAGGGCCTTATCTGTAGTAGGACCAAGACTCTGGAACGAGTTACCTCTGCTTGTCAGACAGGCCCCCTCCCTCTCGGTTTTCAAGTCCCGTTTAAAAACTCACTACTATTCAATAGCTTTCAACACAAGATGATCTGTGTTTTGATCCTGTATGCTCTACACTGGTTTGTCGTCATTATCGGCATCGTTTTTTGTCTATATTCTGATTTACCTCATATTGTATTTTGCTTTGTGTGTTACCTGTTGTTTTGTCTGTACAGCACTTTGGTTGGCCTTGTTGCAGTTTTAAGTGCTTTATAAATAAAGTGGTATGGTATGGTATGGTATGGTATGGTATGGTATGGTATGGTATGGTATGGTAACGTGATCAAATCTGAGAGTGAGTGACGCACCGAAACGTCGTTTTCTAGTTGCTTAATCACTACTTTTGTCTATGTTGAGACATCGTTTAATTGGTTTTTGGTATTGTTTCTGAACACCCCCAGCAATACTTAATTTTGTGTGTACTTTAGTTAGAAACTAAAAGAACTTTTAACTATGCCAACATGTAGTTCATTTGTTAAAATTCAATCTTTGAGGAGTCAAAGTAGATTAATGCTACCTTAAGTACCATAACCTACATTGGTCTCACGACGCTCAAGCCGAAACTACTCGAACAATCCTATTCGGGGAGGGGGCTAGCTAATCCTTAAGTTGAATCTCGCCATAGACTCCAAAAACATTTAGGGGAAATCCAAAAAAACAAACAAACCTCAAGTCGTTCGTCTAAAGGGACAACAGACAATTGAACCAAACTATATTTTGCCATGTAAATCTAACTTAAACCAAGTTAGGAATGGAAAAATTGTTTGGAATGCCATTATATAGGTATAAATCCCTATATAAATTTTTCAGCATGACTCACCCTTTAACTGGTAACAGTAGCTGGTCTAAACCATGATAGCTTACACACCAGGTGCATATAGGTTAAGGTCTTATGTAAAATCCCACTCATAAGTCCAACTAAAACCACATAAATGCATAACATATAGAACCAGAATGACACCCACTGGGAACCACCAGCAGCAACCTTTGCTGAAGGGACCTACAACTCCAACGTGGGTCTCCAATCTCCATCCAGTTGTCGCCTCTGCAGTTCAATCGAGGGAACCCCTCTGCATGCTGATCAATCAACGCCTCCAATCGTTGTGGATTTATCGTTTTGGATTATATGACTTTTTCCAATGGATTACAGACTCTGTTTCCAAGGGGTTAAAGCATTGCTACAATGGAATTACCAACAACATTATGGAATTACCAACAACATTGTGAAATTACCCAAACCGTTGTGGGATTACCTTCTTTGACTTTTGTTTTCCTCTTGCTGGATTACATCAAGCTCAAGGACATTTAGAGGAGTAAGTTCATGTTGGAATTCATCCCCATGGACAGCCGATGATTTCCAAAGGGGGGATTGTAGTGAACTCGGCCTCCGACCAAAACCTGTCTCTGAAGACCTTCATGGGACATGAACTGTTATTTCATTGATTTGAATCCAGAAATACAAATTAGCTCATCCAGAGACTGTCTAATTGTATCCTGAAGTAATCAATTGAAATATCACTCTTCTTTTTATATTATCATTACTATTTTACAATATCTTGATAATCAAAAGTGTGTTTAGTTCATACCATTTCTAAATGTTGAAGTGAACCACTCATTTTAAATCAACTGTGAAACAGTATTAATGATTTTTTTACACCTCATTTAAATTAGAAATCAAGTTAAATGTCTATTTACAAATTAATTATGCATTTTGATTTTCTGTCTAAAGGAGAAGTAGTGATGTCGGTCAAAAGTCGGAGACAGTCAGAGGGAAGTTATTAGAACAGGCTGTGTTGTTTTTAAACCTAGCAGACGGTAAAAAGAGAAACACTGGCAACTGCGTTCCTCTCACTCCTTCAAAACATTTCTCTGTCTGTACTAAACGTTCCTAAACATTCCTGCTGTCTGTTTGACTTTTAATAACCCTCTGACATCACTGAAACCCCCCCCCCTGTTGGTTGTTTCAACCAATCAGGAAGTCCTGAGTGACAGGAAGTGAGAACTCTTTAAAAGTCCACATATCCTGGAACTAGTGAGTCGAGTTGGAGTCGAGTCAGTCTTTCAGTCTAGCCAGTCTAGTCTTCCAGTTTCCTAAGTCTTTCTTGGGACTATGGAGTCTTCCACATCTGAGTGGAAACTCTGACGGACTCACAGCTTGCTGTGAATCCACCGGGAGCTGAGCGTGTTTGTGGAACGAAGTAAACGACACGACTTCTGACGATGGCCAGCCGCTCTTACCGGAGACGCTGGAAGGTAGCGTTGAAATGGACCCGACACCGGAGCTGATTTATCTCCTACAAAGTTAACGAGTCGTGACGCGCTAAGTGTACCGGAAGTTTGAGCTGGTGTTAGAAGAAGCGTGCCATCCTAGTCCGAACAGACACCCCCCTTTACCCATCTTTTCTCTTCATTCCTTCCTTTAAACTCTTCTATTTTGCCAGTAATCTAGATGCCTTCAGAAATGTCTTGTTGTCTTATTAGTAAAGCGTGACAAGTTTTATTAATCAGAACCAGATCAGCTAATCACGTGTACATGTTTTGATGTCAAATTTTGATTCTGTTAAATAAATGACCACATTTATTCTGATTGGTCAAGCCGGTTGACACACTACAATTGACAGGTCGGAAAAAATAAAAAAAAGCGAGCGCTGGCAGCCTCCACCGCAGCGGTGTTCTGTGTTTATATGTTGTTAATAAAAATATATTAAAAAAATAAATAAATAAAACAGAGAGCGCTGGCTCTACAGCCCACACATCAGACCATCCCACCTGGAAATCTCCAGACCCTCCCGCAGCCATGCTGGACCTGAGTTTAATTCGCTCATGACAAATTCCTTCATTTCTCACCATTTCAGTCATGGCATCAACAGAGGAGGAAGAGATCACTGCCTCTTGGCAAAAAAACAAAAACAAAAGAAAAGGCCAGATCAGGGATGAAGAAGGGGAATTTAATACATTGGTGTTGCATACAAAACAGTCCGTCGCTGGGCAGTTTATTGTGCGACACCACGTACGTGTATGCGGTCGTAAAAATTTTAGCTTTGCACGGAGGGTACGCTGGGGGGTACGCAAGTACCTCTGTGTACGTACATGCGTACCTCTGCGTATGGATGTACGCGGCAGTATACTGGGGACTTAAGGCCCCAGCTCACCACCAACTCATCAAGCTGTACATTTCAGCTGCTCTGGTTCCTCTTTACCACCACTGGTGACATCATCATGTAGTGGACTAGGCCTACGTCGAAACCAAGTCTAAGGTCAAAACTCTTGACCTTTAGAACCTTGTGGGACAGGAACTGTCATTTCATGTATTTGAATACATAAATACAGGTTCACCCATCCTGAGACTTTCTTTCTTGAAGATTCAAGTGAAAAGAACACTCTCTTTTTATTATCATTACTATTGTTCAAATGTTGATAATCAAAGTGTCTTAGTTCAAACCATTTTAGATGTTGCAGTGAACTAATCAATTTTATTAACTGAGTAATGATTTTTATTCTCATGTCAAAGCTGTTACAGAATAATTATGCATTTTCTGATTTCTGCTTTTGAATGAGCAAGTGTGTGCGTTTACAAGGTTACAGTCAAACGAAAAACAAGTTGTTATGTTAAAACTGTCATGTTTTAGAATCCTCTCAGACGTAAGTAGAGATGTTTTGCACCTGTTTCCTGAAACACGCCAAAACAAAACCCTCTCGGTCTGTGAGAACATTTCTGATCTGTCTCATAACAATTCTCGCTGTCTCTAACCTCTTACGTCACAAAACCCACCCCGTCTGGTCGTTTCTGACCAATGAACAAATCCCAAAAAGTGAACCGGGAAAGAGTCTTTAAAATGTCAGTACTTCCTGGTCTACACAGAGTTGGAGAGTTGTCAGACTTCTAGAGTTTTTGGAGAGTTCGAGAGTGCTGGAGAGTTTTCTGCTGGTTCTGTTCGAGTTCTGTCGGAGACGGGATGATCTTGACATGACAAAAAGCTCTTCCGAGTTCCATGGGATTATAACTTTCACTAGCCACTACTTCTGACGAGCTACAGCCACCATCAGGAGACGCTGGACAGGTAGCGTTAACGGAATTCCATATCTGCTGATGAATCTTCAGAAAGGTAATGGATCAAGTTTCCTACCAAGCGTACCGAAGGAGAGCTGGGCTTCTGATGGAGAGTGTCGGTTCTGGTGAACATTCCTCCCCTCCCATTCAATCGTACTCCCTTTAACTTCTTTCATCTTTAACTTTCTATCAAGTAGAAATTCTCCCAGATATTTAGAAATGTCTGTGTAAAGTGCTTATTCACATCCGTGTGGGTAAAAGATCATAGTTGTACAGTGTATAAATGTCTGTGGTGCAGCAACGGAAAAATCATGGCCGTATGATTTTTCCTGATTGATTGCTTATATTGTTATTTTCATAATTTGCCAAATTAATGTAAATGTTTGATGTTAAATTTGATTCTGTAAATAAATGACCGCATTCATTTTGATGGGTCAAATATAAATGACGTCTCACTTTGCATTTCCTTAAGTTCAATGCACGTTTTATTCAGTCCAGAAAAATGAGGAACCCGCGTTAAATGATGAATATATCCCAGCATCTGTTCATCTACAAACTGGTGGCCCGCTACGCGCTCCTAAATGGACTGTAACCGTGTACACATTGATTTTCATGTTGGCAAGGTTGTACAATAACAGTTTATCAGCTGTGCTGAAACCGTGCGTCTTTACGCAGCGCTTGGAGCTCGGCTCTGCAACTTTACGCTGTGTTACGCTGGCAATGTTTTAAAAGCTGAAATTGTGTCATTGAGTCTTTATAAAGCTGAATTGTACGTCTGTATGTGTAACATAAGCTGGCTTTGAGCTGTGGAAACGCTTTATTCTGTTTAAACTGTGTTCCAGACGCTGTTCTGGTCCGGTTCGGTTCTGGTACCGAATCGGTTCTGAAAAGTTCGAACGAGTTGTTAAATAGCTAGAAAGACGTTTTGGGACACGGAGCGCTGTCTCCGTGCAGCTCGGGGGTTGATTCGTTACATTTTTAGCAGAGAAAGTGCATTTTGATGGTTTAGAAGACGATAAGTGATAAAAAAGTTTCAGGCTACATTAACATGGCTGCTAACGCTTCGTGGTTGGTTGTTTGCTGCTTTGGAAAGCTCTGATTTGCTGAGAAAGGTTGACTGACGTCACCTCCCCTCACCCCTACGCTGCGTCATTGGTTGAAAAAGACCGTGTGTAACGTTCTCATTGGCTGATTGACGTGTCAATCACGTCACCCGGAAATGAAATTCGTTTTCATAGGGAAATAAAATCTGCTTTTTAACGCTGAAAAGTGCATTAAAACTGTGTTCGGAAACGATGTTTAAATTCTTCGATGTCTAATCGCTAAAATTTTGCCACGTTTGTGTAAAAAATCCGTTCAGAAGTGTTGGTTTTCACCGAATCGAGCCGATGCTAATTTTAGCTAACAAGCTAACGACCGGACGCCACAGGAAGTTATAGCACCCCTAGTGGACGACACAAACAGTGTCTGAGTTAAAATTGTTGAGGTTCTGCTGACATCTTGTGGAGAAGACGTGGGATCGCAGGTTTTCACTTCGTTTTTAGGTAAAGAGTGACATTAAACGTTTTTATTTTTCTGAAAGGCAATTTTTGAGTTAAAAAACTTCCTCAAAGCTGAATAAACACTGTTATCTTGCGTTTTAAAAGTTATGAAGGTATTTATGCAAGGGGCTTTTACCACACAAATTTTTATTCACTGATAAATCCTTGAGAAACAGGTACATAATAAAAATTTAGAAACTTTTAAATAAGATACAGTTACAAATATTCACAGAGTTGAATAGTTTACTCATTTTGCTAGAAGATAACGCACGTTTAAGTGATAAATCACTAAATAAGAGTAAAACTTATCAGGAAAAAGAGTTTTTCTGGTTTCTTTTGCCACCTAAACATTTACATCTACTATTTAATTTCTAAATAGCAGATAATGGCGGACGGAGAGGAAAACTCTGACCCCTTACAATCCGAGGATGCGGTCCAGACAGCCTTACACATTTTGACAAATTCAATTCTTGGCAAAACTTTGGAGGAATTGCAAGACCTTGATGACGATCAAAGACATGGGGAGCTGCAGAGTTTATCAAAAGCAGCTACAGTGAAGGAGGACACAAAATCAAGCCGCGTACGGTTAGCAAAAATCTCTCTGCTTCTGAAGGCGGAATTAGACCGATTGGTGGTAGAAAAGGGCGTGCTGTTCAACGGATATAAGTCTGAAAAAGAGAGGTGTGACGAATTGATGATTGAATCTGAGTCGCTGAAGCAACACCTTGAGGCTGCTGAAGACCTCTCACAGAAAGAGCTGTCAGAACAGGCTCAATCATATGAGGAGAAGTGTGCCGAGCTGATAAGTGAATCTGAGTTGCTGAAACAAAAGATTCAAACTGATAAGGACCTCTCAAAGAGAGAGCTGTCAGAACAGGCTCGATCATATGAGGAAAAGATTGCGGATAAGGAACGAGCGTACCAAGACGCGTGTGCAGATAACGATAAGTTACGAGCACAGTTGCAAACCGCTTTGAGGGAGCTGGCCGATTGCAAGGCAGACAAGGGGTTAATAACCCGGAGTTGGCTGACTTTACAAGATAAAAATCAGTCAACAAATGAGCGTCTGGCAGCTTGTGAGGAGAATTTAGCTATGGCTACAGAATGGATTTCTGTAATGGAGCGAGATGATCTGAGAATCGAACAGGGTCAGCTACAACCGCCCCAGACAGATGCTGTTGCACCTCCTCCCCTTAGCCCCGTTTCAACACCCCCAACCCGGGGGATGAGGGCGGGTCTGCACCCACTTGCACCTCTTCCTCCTGACACCAGGCAGTCAACTCCACCCCCATCTCGGGCGGTGGGGTTCGACCTGCACCGGTATGCACCTCTTCCTCCGGACACCAGGCAGTCACCTCCACCCCCATCTCGGAGGGTGGGGACAAACCTGCACCAATATGCACCTCCTCCTACCAACCCTTATCAGCCACCCCCACCCCCACCATGGGCAGTAGGGGCAGGCCTTGATCAGTCTGCACCACTAGTCACACAAGTTAGACCGGTGATACAGTCTCCTTCAATGGATGATTTGCAGAAAATCTCAAAATATGTACAACGCTTTGTTCCCGGGCCTATGGGGTCAGCAGGAACAAAAGCGTATCTCAAAGATCTGGAGTTCAGATTGAGGTCTTATCCTAATGCTACGGTAGACGATAAGATCAGTCTGATACGGCTCACTTCAGACAGAGAGGTGTTCACCTTCATCGAGCGTCTACCTGATGCAACGAAGAGGGATTACAACCTTCTGTGTGAAGCTTTGATCAGAGAGTACGACCCCTGCACGGGACCTGCTGGTTTCCCAGCTGCAGACAAGGTCACGCAGGGTAAAAATGAACATCCAAAAGTTTATTACAAAAGAATCTTCCAAGCCTATTTTGGTAACAGAAATGAGACCGGAATGGAAGAAGATGATGGTTTTAAGTTTGTTTTCAGCAAAAATCTCCACTCTGATTTTAAAAAATCAGTACAAATGATGGCAAATTTCAGAGAAAAATCCATCAGTGAGATTAAACAGTGTGCTGTGAATGTGTTTGAAGCATGTTCTCATGCTACGACGCCCATAGAAGTGTTTCCTAGTGTAAAGGTTAAACCCCTCCCTCTTGAACTAGAAGGACGACGTGCTTCGCCGCCTCCTCCTAAGAAGAAAGAGAGAAAACAGTCTGTTCAAGCTAACAAACCGCGTCCTGAAGGTGCACGCTGGGACAAAAAGGCTCCTCTTTCAGAGGAAGCCAGTGATTATCGAAAAATGGGTGAACGCAGGACGCAACGATATGAGAAACCATATCGGCAGGGGCAGTACGTAAAGGAAACCCCGCAAGACGTACCTGACCGTCCCCCACCTCGGA
>NC_056499.1:59065753-59072782 GCF_014905685.2 Nematolebias whitei | reverse complement strand
TCTTGAATTAATCAAGTGGAAAAGACAATTCTCTATGATCATTACTATTTTACAAATGTTTTGATAATCAAATTGTGTTAGTTCAAACAATGTTTACATGTTGAAGTGAACTACTCATTTTTATTAACTGTGAAACAGTAGTAATGATTTTTATTCCTCAATTCAAAGTGAAATCAAGTTAGAGTACATTACAGAGAAATGATTCAATTTCTTGATCGTCTGCTTTGAAAGTGAGCAAGTTTGTAAGTGTGTTAGAGTTCAGGTTTCGGTCAACTAGAAAGTTTACTGAAAAGAAATGTCATGTTTAACTTTTACAGCAAGATACAGGAGAGGTGGCACCACGAAGTCTGGTTTTTCCATGATATCTTTCTGTCTGTTCTTAAACAATCCTTGACTTTCCATAACACCTTACATCACAAACCACACCTCTGTTCTGGTCCATCCACCAATCAAAAAGCTCTCAAATGAACCGGAAGTATAGCCCGTTTAAATGTGGCAACTTCCCAGTTCAACAGTTGAGTTCCAGTAGAGTTCAAGAGTTGTGGAATCCAGAGTGCAGAGAGTTTGGGAGTCCGTGAATGCAACCGCAGGCATTCATGGATGCTGCTAAACCAAACAAGCTGAACCAGAGACGATTTTGGGAATTATAACTTCTGTTTGGATAACCTCACACGACTCCCAAGGTTTTTAGCTGCACGGAGACGCTGAAAGAGTCAAAAGAAGAGCTCTACACCGACGCTGAAGCTATCGTCTGCAAGGTAAAAGTTCTATTTCGACCAAGCGTACCGTTGGCCCAAGCTGATTTCAATGGAGCGTGCTGTTCTGGTTAAAACAGACAAATTCCCTCACACATCTCTCTCAGATAAACTTCATCTTTCCATCTTTAAACTCTCCTATTTGTTAAAAAATCAATCACCGCCGTGTGAATTGATGTCTGCTGTTCTGCTGAAAAGTGAAAACAATCGCCGTATTGTTCTCACTTCCTGTAAAATTAATTATGTTGCCAGTTCTGGTATTCTACCAAATTAATATAAACAGTGTGCTGTAAAACGCTTTATTCTGTTTATACTACTATTGGTGGCCCGTAACGTGCTCATAAATGGACTGTGTATACGTGTAATAATTGATTTTACATGTTGGCATGAAAAATAACAGATTGTTAGCTGTATTGAACGCAGCGTGCTGAAGCTGCGCGCTTGGAGCTAAACGCTGCATGTTTACGCTGTGTTGAGCTAGTGATGTTTTGAAGCTGAAATTCAGTCATTGAGTCTTTTTAAAGCTGAAATTGTACGTCTGTTATGTGTAACTAAAGCTGGGTTTGTGTGGAAACGCTTTGTTCTGTTTAAAGACGGTCCAGACGCGGTTCTGGTTCCGGCTCGGTTCTGAGAAAGATCGAACGAGTTGTTTAAATAGCTAGAAAGACGTTTTTGAGACCGGGGCGCCGACTCCGTGCTGCTGGGAGCTTATTGATTACATCTTTTAACAGAAAAAAGTGCATTTTGACAGTTTAAAAGACAAAAAGTTGACGGACTTGTTCAGATAAATCTAACATGCTAGTTGGGAAAGACGTTCTGTGATTGGTTGAAAAAGACCGTGTGTAACGTTTTGATTGGCTGACAGACGTGTCAGTAGTGACTAACTCTGACGTGTCAGGTCGTGTTGCTCTGTCATTGAACGATCCAGTCACGTGACCCGGAAATGAAAACTCGTTTTTCATAGGGAATAAAATCTGCTTTTTAAAGTTCAAAAACGCTTTAAAAGTTGATTCTGATCCACTGCGCCGTGTCTTCGAAGCATAAACGCTGAAATTTTGCCACGTTAGAGTTTAAAATCCGTCATTAAATGATGTTTTTGAACAACGCTAGCGATGCTAATTTTAAGCTAACAGCTAACGACCGGATGAGTGACGTGTCACGTCACTTCCTCCATGTCGGAAATGAGCTCGGTTGCAACCGAGAGCTTTGCTGTGCTTAAAATCACTAATTAAAACTTGCCACATGTCCTTAAAACTCATGTTTCATGCAAAAAAGTCATGCTTGTTAAAGAAACGCCACGTTTACGCTTCAACCGTTCAGAAAGGTTGATTTTAACCGAGTTTAGCCGAAGCTAACTTTAAGCTAAGCGGCTAACAACAGGATGTCAACCGAACGTCACAGGAAGTCGTCATAGACTCCTGCTGGTAGGAAGCTAAACACTGCCCCCTCCTGGGAAACTTGAGATCACAGTTTCACTTCAGTTTTAGGTTTGAGTGAAATTAAACTTATTTCTTTCTGTAAGGCATTTTTGAGTTAATAAACGTTCCTCAAAGCTGAATAATCACTGTTATCTTGCATTTAAAAAGTATTTTAGGTATTTATGCAGACAGGCATTTACCAAAAAACTTTATTCACTGGTAATTCCTTATAAAAAGGTACAAAATAAAAGTTAGAAACTTTTTAAAAAAAAGGACAGATACAGAAGTTCACAGAGATGAAAAGTTGACTCATTTTCTTGAAAGATAATGCACGATTAATTGCTAAATCACTAAATAAGAGTAAATATATCAGGAAAAAGAGACTTTTCTGATCTTATTTTACCACCTAAAAAATAAATCTTCCTATTTAATTTTAAATAGAAGTTACTGACAGGAGGGCAGGAGTAATAACAGTTTTTCTGAAGAAAGACTGATTAATCTTGAAACATCATCAATTTTTCTTTTTCTTTTCACCACTTGGTTCTATGAGTAACTGTTAAATAGCAAATTTCTGGAACAGAACGGTTTAAAAAGTGTCTTTAAACTGATTAGCTGTGAGACTTTTTAGAAAAATTGCAGGTTTATTAAAAATTCAGTGCTTTAGAGTAAAATACACTAAAAAGAGCTTGGTAATCTAGTATCTGTTAAGAAATAAGCACGTTGAGTAACACTGCAAAGAAGCATTTACTTGAATATTCATGAATTGGGGTAAAACCTACAGAAAGGTACCCACATTTGAATAAGTTGACTTATAACAGTACTTCTGTGTAAACCCAAAGCTAAAATAGTGTGAAAACTCAATGACAACTTGAATACAAATATTTACCTGTAAAATATCTGAAGCTTGCAACTGTTTTAAACAGATAAAGTGCTACACAGTGAAAAACATGACAGGTGCGTTAGAAAAAGACTTTGATCCTTATGGGATGAAGGGCTGTTTAGAATATGCGTTGAAGCTGCTGACAGCACCCTTACATCTATATAGACAGGAACAGGCGGACAGCATGAACCCAAAAGAGTTAGTGGACAATCTGAAGGAGGTTGCAGAGAGTGTTACCTCTACAAAAATTTCAATGTCAAACTATGAAAAACTGGCTAAAATTACAATATTGCTGAAAGAATCATTCTATGCAGTTGTTGAGAAAGCTGATTACCTTGCAATAAGGTTAGACAGTGAAAAAGAGGTGGTTCAGAAAATTGAAGAACACGTCCTTCAATTTGAGAGCAAAAACGAAGTCCTCTTGACAAAACATTATGAACAGATGTTTCACTTACAGCAAAATGCAAATGCAGAAATTGATTCGCTGAATAGCAAAATACAGTTACTTAATGCATCACTATCTGAAGCCAGGGATGCTAAAGAGCTGTTGTCCAGTGAATACTTTGCATTAAGACGGGATCACGACGAGAAAATGTCACAAGTTTCCCGCTACAAAGGTGAAATAGATGTGCTTAAAAAAGATCTGCACAAAAGCAGAGTGGATAAAGAGGTATTTCTGGAAGAAGTTATGCGTTTACGAAGTGAATGTCAAACTTCACAGGAACGCTTAAAAGCATGTGAACAGAAACTAAGAGTAGCAACAAATAAAAGTAATGACGAGGGGCGAGGTGGTCTGGAATCCAGAAAAGACCTTGAACTGTGTCGGGATAATCCACCAAAACCTTCAAAAATCTTTTACAGACCTGGTGCTTTTAAACTACTCCAACCACCCTCACCTAAAGTGGCAGGAACAGACCTGAACAGGTCTCCTCCACAAAACATGCAACAGAGTGCATGGAAACTTCCTCTTTCAATGGATGTTCTGCTAAAACTCTCAAAATATGTACAACGCTTTGTACCTGGACCGATGGGTTCAACTGGAACAAAAGCGTACCTGGAAGATCTCGAATTCAGATTGAAAGATTATCCTAATGCTAAGGTTGAGGATAAGATCAGTCTGATACGGCTCACTTCGGACAGAGAGGTATTCACCTTCATCGAGCGTCTACCTGATGCAAGGAGAAAGGATTACAACCTTCTGTGTGAAGCTTTGATCAGAGAGTACGACCCCTGCACGGGACCTGCTGGTTTCCCAGCCGCTGACAAGGTCAAGCAGGGAAAGAATGAACATCCAAAGATTTATTACAAAAGAATCTTCCAAGCTTATTTTGGTTACAGAAATGAAACCGGAATGGAGGAAGAAGAAAATTTTAAATATGTTTTCAGAAAAAATCTCCACACTGACATACGCATGTCAGTACAAATTATGGCAAATTTCAGAGAAAAATCCATAAATGAGATTAAACAGTGTGCTGTTAATGTGTTCGAGGCACGTTCTCATGCTAAGACGCCCATAGAGGTGTTTCCTGGTATAAAGGTTAAACCCCACTCCCTAGAAATGGGTGGACGGAGTGCGTTGACACCTCCTCCTAAAACAGGCGAGAAAAGGCAGTATTTTCAAACTAACAAACCACGTGATGAAGGTGCACGCTGGGACAAAAAGGCTCCTCTTTCAGAGGATGAACGTGCTTATCGTATATGGGGCATGCGTAGGACGCAAAAATATGGGATCCAAGAGGACCCATATTATCAGGGGATGTCCAAAGAGGAACCTCCAAAAGACGTACCTAACCCTCCCCCACCTCGGACGAAACGAACCGAGGCGATAAAATCACAAAGGTCCCAGGAACAAGGCCCTACACCTCTGAGCTCGGAAGAGACAGAGGAAATACAAAGGTTTTTAGACACTTTGATACACGCTGAAATGGGAACCCATCCAGGAGCACTGTGTAGTGATGTGATCGCTACTAACTCTGACGGCGCGAATGACAACATTACAGATGTCGGTGAAACGCACCAAGACATTGCTGTTATTGCCTCCAACAACCCCTCATCGGACGAAGGGGGGATAAACTCACACACAAACGATGATGAGTCATCGCAAACTGAAAACTCAGAAACTGATTTTCATGATTTTGAACTAGGCATTCCAGTTCTGGGAGGACTCCCAGATAACCTGGTACCGAGTCAAGAAGCTGGGCCAGTATGTTTCACAAAACCATCACAGGCCATCGCTCTTTTCTCAACCAATGACGTCGACCAAGGACCACAAACCTATGGTGTCTTACCCATAGACAGGTCCGACGACTCAGAAAAGGATTCGTTGGAGCTCCCCAAGGAGCGAGAACCCTCATCAGTCTCATCACAGATTGAACAGGTGGTCGCCCAAGCCGACACTCTGACATCTGATGAAGAAAGAGACAACACTCGCCAAGTTCTTTTAAAATATGAAAAGTCATTTTCAACTGAACCAGACATCATCCAACTTCAAAAGTTGGATGATCCTGCAATTAACTCGATGATACTGTATCTGACTGACCCAGACAAATACACTCCATCGAAAGTCAAACTGGATTCCAATCCAGACCTAAAAGTCCTCTTTCAGCTGCGCAAACAGTTAAAACAACTCAAGGACAGCCTAACTTTAGCTCATGGAGCGACGTCCTCACCCGTGTTCGCGGTCTCCCATGACCGAAGGGGGGTGACGCCAGTTAGGATAATGCTACCAGACGCGATAACATGATCAAATCTGACATGCAGAGTGAGTGGCGCACCGAAACGTCGTTTTCTAGTTGCTTAATCACTGCTTTTGTCGATGTTGAAACGTTGTTAACTGGTTGCTTAGTCACTGTTTTTGTCGATGTTGAGACATCGTTTAATCGGTTTTTGGTATTGTTTTCGAACACCCCAGGCAAGAATGAATTTTGTTGTGTAGTTAAGTTAGAGACTAAGAGGCCTTTGACCATGCCAACATGCAGTTCATTCGTTAAATTGCAATCTTTGCGGAGTCAATGTATTATTGCTACCTTAAGTACCATAATCTACATTGATCTCACAACGCTTAAGCCGAACCTAATCGAACAATTCTATTCGGGGGGATAGCTAATTCTTTTTGATAAGTCTCGCCATAGACTTCCAAAACATTTATGGGGAAACCAAACACCCAATCTCAAGTCGTTCGTCTAAAGACAACAGACAATTGAACCAAACTATATTTTGCCATGTAAAGCTAACTTAAACCAAGTTAGAAATGGAAAAATAGTTTGGAACCCTTTTCTATAGGTATAAACCCCTGTAGTTACCCTTTTCAGCATGTTCCACCCCTTAACTGGTAGTTGTAGCTGTTCCCAACCATAATAGCTTACACACCAGGTGCATATAGTTTAAGGCCTTATGTAAAATCACCTTCATAAGCCCACCTTAAACCACATAATTGCATGACACATTTGAACCAGAACGGCACAGGCTGGACGTCGCCCAGAGACGACCTTCGCTGGAGGCGACCTGCAATCCTGACGTTGGTCTCCACTCTTCATCCAGTGGCCACATCTTCAGTTCAATCCAAGGGTACCCCTCTGTATGCTGATTAATCAACACTTCCAATCGTTGTGGATTTACCGTTGTGGATTATATGACTTTTTCCAGTGGATTACAGACTCTGTTTCCAAGGGGTTAAAGCATTGCTACAATGGAATTACCAACAACATTATGGAATTATCATCAACACAATGGAATTACCAAGAACATTGTGGAATTACCTTGACTTTGTTTTCCTTGCTGGATTACTTTTGACTTTTGTTTTCCTTGCTGGATTACTTTTGACTTTTGTCTTCCTTGCTGGATTACATCAAGCTCAAGGACATTCGAAGGCGTAAGTTCAAGTTTGGAATTCATCCCCATGGACAGGCGATGATTTCCAAAGGGGGGACTGTAGTGAACTTGACCTGATGTCAAATCAATGACCTTAGGATCATAT
>NC_056499.1:59055706-59065653 GCF_014905685.2 Nematolebias whitei | reverse complement strand
ATAGACTCTCTCACTGGTACATTTTCATCTTTAAATCACTTCTTGGTTTGTTGCCTTCATACATCTCCTACTACATGTCTCTGTGTGAGTGCAGCTACAGTATGCGCTCTCAGGACATTATTACCTGCAGTCTTCCCTCAGTGCGGACTGAACTAGGCAAAAGGGCCTTTTCCTACTCTGCTCCTGTATCCTGGAATATCTTGCAAAAAGATCTGAAGCTCTTGACCTTGACCTCTCTAAGTGGCTCAGACATTTGCTAAGTTCATGGCAAAAACCAATGCAGACATGTTCCTGTTTTTAGTATTCTACACCACTTTACAATCTAGCTGTTTTTGATTTGTATTTTTAATACCACTTTCTTTCATTTGTTCTTCTCAGTTTGAATGCTTTATTTTATGATTGTCTACTGTTGTCTTTGGTGTCTGCTGTTGTCATCATTCTTTGTTAAAATCAGGTCTCTCATAAATGAGTCTCCTAGGCTCAGTGGGACTAACCTGTATAAATAAAGGTTGAATGAATGAAGAAAGTCTGCCAATATTCCTTATGTAGTGGACTAGGCCTCCGACCAAAACCTGCCTCTGAAGACCTTCATGGGACAGGAACTGTTATTTCATTGATTTGAATCCAGAAATACAAATTAGCTCATCCAGAGACTGTCTAATTGTATCCTGAAGTAATCAATTGAAAGAACACTCTTCTTTTATATTATCATCACTAGTTTACAATATCTTGATAAATCAAAAGTGTGTTTAGTTCATACCATTTCTAAATGTTGAAGTGAACCACTCATTTTAAATCAACTGTGAAACAGTATTAATGATTTTTAATCCTCATTTAAATTAGAAATCAAGTTAAATGTCTCTTTTACAAAGTAATTATGCATTTTTGATCTTCTGTCGGGCAACACGGTGGCGCAACTGGTAGAGCTACTGCCTCTCAGCGAGCAGGTCCCTGGTTCAAACCCCGGTCTAGGGGCCTTTCTGGGTGGAGTTTGCATGTTCTCTCCGTGCATGCGTGGGTTTTCTCCGGGTACTCCGGTTTCCTCCCACAGACCAAAAACATGCATGTTAGGCTGATTGGTAACTCTAAATTGTCCCTAGGTGTGAGTGAGAGAGTGAATGGTTGTTTGTCTCGTTTGTCTCTGTGTGGCCCTGTGATGGACTTGCGACCCGTCCAGGGTGTACCCCGCCCCTCGCACAGTGATTGCTGGACATGGGCACCAGCGACCCACGTGACCCAAAATGGAATAAGCGGGTAAAGAAAATGGATGGATGGATGGATGGATGGATGATCTTCTGTCTGAAATGAGAAGTAGTGATGTCGGTTGAAAGTCAAAAAGGAAGTTATTGGAACGAAGTGTCGTGTTTTTAAAACTTTCAGACAGTAAATAAGAAAACTGGCACCTGTAAGTCTGTCATTTCTCCAAAACATTTCTCTGTCTGTAACTAACCGTCTCAAAACATTCCTGCTGTTTTCTTGACTTGTAATGACCCTCTGAAATCACTAGAACCACTCCCTGTTGGTTGCTTCAACCAATCAGGAAGTACTAAAGGTGACTGGAAGCAGAACTCTTTAAAAGTCGACACTTCCTGGAACTATTCATGTTCTGGAGTTAGGTTTGTTCTGGGAGAGTTCTACAGTTCTGTAGAGTTCATGGAGTTTTACACTTTTGAGTGCAAACTCTGAAAGGACTCACGGATGCATGCTGTGAGTCCACCTGGGCATAAATGCCCTACAACTTCGAAAGGAGCTGAGCGTGTTGAACGGAGTATCTCACGACTTCTGCCGAGTCGCAGCCGCCCTGAGGAGATGCTGAAAGGTAGCATGCCAGGGACCTCTTGACCGTAGCTGACCCATCCTCTGCCAAGGTAAAGAGTCGTTGCGAGCTTCACACACTAAGTGGACCGAGGGCGAGCTGTGTTTGAAAGGAGCGTGTTGTTCTGGTACACAGACATACATCTTCCTTCAAACTCTCCCTTTAAATTCCTCCATTTTTCCCATCTTTAAACTTCTATCTTGCCAGTAATTAATCTAGATGCCTTCAGAAATGTCTGTTGTTTTTATTAAGTAAAACGTGCCAAGTTTTATTAATCAGAACCAGATCAGTCTAATCAAGTGTACAATGTTTTGATGTTAAATTTTGATTCTGTTCAATAAATGACCATATTTATTATGATGGGTCAAAGAAAATTAACGTCTCATGTCACTGATTAAATCATCTACGCACAGTTACTTCTGTCACATGGCTGTAATTAGCTCGAAAAAGAGAGAACTTGTTATTTAAATTATAATTGTAGTGAAGCTACAAAGCTAACCTAGTCCTTAGCACACTACATCTGGTGGCCCGTACGGGGATCTACACTACATCTGCTGGCCCGGACGGGTCTCTAAAGAGCTTCTAGTGGCCGTGTACGGTCTCTAAAAGAGATATTTAATGCCCATTGTCTTCTTTAGACATTTTGTGGCCGTATGGATGTTTAAAGAGGTATGAATTATATGTGACGGAGTCTGTGCTGTTGAGATGGACACTACGTGTTGGCATGGTTGATGGTTGTCCGTACTTTTGAGCTTGTGGTGTTCAGAGAGCTGAAATTAAAGTCGATATTTTCTTGTTAAAGCTGTAGAGGGTACATCAGCGTGTGTAACATGTAACTAAGCTGATGCTGTGGGAAAAACGCTGTATTCTGTTTTAAACTGTAGCAGAGAGGGTTCTGCGTGTCTGACCCGGTTCTGTTTACTGAACTCGTTTACTGAGTGTGTTTTAAATGGATAAAACGCTGTTTTAAAAGCTGGGCTCTGACTCAGACCACTGTTAAATGCTGATCCGTTACATTTTTAACAGCAAATTGTGCATTTTGGAGGTTTAATGGGCGATTGTTGACCGGACTTTCCATGCTACCTGCTAACTGAGAGCTAGTATTCACGGGCTGAGACTGGTTGAAAACCGCTGTTTGGGTTGCTCTGATTCGCTGAGAAACTGGTGACGTATCTCTGTGCGTCCACTCCCTCTGATGTCAGATTGTAAAGCCCACCCCGTTGCTCACGTGCCTGTAAAGTCACGTGACCCCGGAAATGAATCTCGGTCCAACCGAAGCCTCGTCTGTATTTAAAATAGCTAAATAAAGCCTGCCACTGTTCCCAAAACTCATGTTTTCATGCAAATAAATGTGCTTGTTGAGGCGACGCCACGTTTAAGCTTTAAATTTGTTCAGGAAGTGCTGATTTGACCGTGTTCGACCGTGTGCTACGTCTAGCTAGCGACTAACAACCGGATGTCAACAGGACGGTTCACAGGAAGTTGTCATAGACTTCTGCTGGTAAAAATAAGCTTGCACCACCACCTGCTGTTGAAAGAGGAGTATAACAGTTTTCCTGAAAGGAGGCTGCTCACTGCCTTTCATTTATTTTTTTGTTAATCCAGCCTGGTTTATGAGTTACTGTTTAAATAGCAAATTCTGGTAAATTAAACTGCTTAAAAAGCATTTGAAAACTAAAGTTGCTGTAAGACTTCTTAGAAAAATTGCAGGTTTATTTAATTTTAAGTGCTTTGGAGTAAATGAACACTGAAATAGCCTGGCTCTTGTATCTGTTACAAAATAAGCACATTAAGTAACTAGCTAAGAAAGCATTTACTTACAATATTAATGGGTTAAGGCCTAAACATAGGGGCCCATTTATTGGAAAGTTGGCTTATAACAGTACTGTTGATTGAACCCAGAGCTAAAATAGTGTGTGAAACTCACTGCTCACTTAAATACCAATATTTACCTGTTAAAAACTCTAAAGTTGGCAACTGTTTAACCAGATAAGTGCTGAACAGTGAATAACCATGGCAGATGTGACAGAAAAGGATATTACTCCTTGTGAAGAGAAGGACTGGTTGTAGAGGGCGTTAACGCTGCTTACAGAATCCTTACATCCATATGGTGAACAGGTGGACAGCATGAACTCAAGAGAGTTATTGGACGAGCTGAAGGAAGTTGCAGAGAGTGTGACCTCTACAGCCAGAACAAAGTCAAGCAATGGCCAGCTGGCTAAATTGGCACTCTTATTGAAAGCAACATTTTATAGGGAGGCAAACAAAGCTGACGACCTTGCAATAAGGTTAAACAGCGGAACAGAGGAGTACCTCAAACTCGAGGCACAGTCTAAATTTGATAAGTAGACCTGGGCGAATGAGTTACAACGTGAGAGGGAGCTCTCACAAGCTCAGCTGTCATTACAAGATCACTCATATGAGGAGGAGATGAGGGACAGAGAGATTAAGTACCAGGCACTGTTTTCAGATAATGATGTTCTACAACGAAAGTTGTAGCTCACATCAAAAGATCTGGACGAGTGCAGATTGGAAAAGGCGGCGTTAGTCCAACAAGGCGTGCGTTTGCAAAGTGAATGTCATACATCACAGGAACGCTTAAAAGCCTTGAGGCGAAACTAGCCGCTGTAACAAATGAGATTTCAGATGTGGGGCAAGGTTGTCTGGAACTCGAAGACGAACAAGGTCAGAGTCCAGGTCACCCACCACCACCTCATAAGGATTTTTGCTGTACCTCCTGCTCTTAATCCACTTCCGTCACCTCCACATGTCCAGCGACACACCTCCACGTGCCATTTTGGTTCCTACGATACCGATAATACAGCCTTTTCTCCAAATTTTGGATTTGTACAAAATAGCAAAATATGTCAATCGCTTTGATCCAGGGCCGTTGGGTTCAACTGACACTAAGGCCTATCTGAACAACCTTGACTTTCAATTAAGAAGCTATCCCAATGCTACAGTTGAGGATAAAGTAGGCTTGATCAGGCTCACTTCATCCAGGACAGTGTTTTCCTTCATAGTGTGTCAACCTGATGCCACAAGAAAGGATTACCGCCTGTTATGTGCTGCTCTTATGAAAGAGTATTCCCCTTGCGCTGGACCTGGCAGTTATCCAGCCGCCGACAAGGTCATGCAAGGTAAGAATGAGCAACCAAGGGCATAGTATTCCAGGATTTTGCAGGCTTATTTTGGTTACAGGAATGAGGCCAACATGGAAGAAGAGGAACCATTTAAGTACGTGTTCAGCAAAAATCTCCATCCTGACATAAGGATGTCAGTGCAAATGATGGCTAATTTCAAAGAGAAATCCATCAGTGAGATAAAAAGTTGCGCTGTGAATGTTTTTGAAGCACGTTCACAGGCCAAAACACCCATTGAGGTGTACCCAGGTGAGAGGATTCCTGCCCAGTCATTAGAATTGGAAGGGACGAGAGCTTCGACTCCCCCTCCCAAAAAAGGTGAGAGGAAACGACGTTTCCCAGCAGCCAAACCGTAACAGGTGAGTGCCCCCTGGTCCAGACAAGATCCTAAATGGTTTCCCAAGGAACCAGAGGATGAACGGATGTACCAGAAGGGGGGAAAACGCCCTAAGGGTAAAAAGTATGGCACCAAAAGTGGCCCATACAACCAGGGATCCCACTGGGAACCCTAGAGGGGGAGGGACTGTTTCCCCACCACGTCGGGCTGAACAGCCTGACACGAAAAATAAACAGCAGCAGGTCCAGAAAGAGAACCGCAGTCCTCTGAGCTCAGACTAGACAGACAGGGTGTGTCGGTTGTTGGACTTGTTAGTAGGTGTTGCCACGGACAAACAACCTAACGCTTTGTTTGGCGATATCATTGCTGATAAGTCAGAGCACACAGACAACACCGTTACTGCTGTCACAGACAGTCACCATGACGCTGTTGTTGTAAACTCTGACACACCCTCACCTGAAATAGGGGGGGGTACAATCACACGTCACCGACGGTGACCCGTCACAAACTGAAACCTCAGAAACAGCAATAGCTGTGCTAACGGTTCAGTCAAAACAGTGTGACACAAACAACAATGTTGCCGCTGTCATGGACAGCCACCAGAACCTTATTGTTACAAATGATGAGAGCCCCTCAACAAACGGTGAGCGGGTGATCTCATACATCAATGACGGAGGCCCGTCAAAAGCCGAACTCTTAGGAGCAGCAGCAACTGCACCAACGTTTCGAAAAAAACAGGATTACACAGGTGAAGGAAGACATGAGAAGAAACGTCGGCCAAAACTTCCAAGGTTCCTGTGTAACCTGATCAGAAAGGGGGTCGCTGAGAAAGCTTACCTGTCGATCACACTTGAAGGAGTCCTCACACATGAAGCCCTACTGGATGGTGGAGCCGACATAACTATTATGTCAGTGAAACTGTTTGAGGAGTTCAGGACTGCCGCTAGTAGTGTTCACAGGGGAGTACCTCTCATAGAATGTGCTATAGGGCTGCAGGGCCTCGCAGAGACGGGGACAACCCTGACAGCTAGAGCTATGGGTCACATGCAGGTTGGCACAATGACACTATACCACCCAGTATATGTCTATGGTTGACTCATTCCCATTTTTGGTTGGCCAGGATTTTATAAATCGCTTTGACGCGATTATAGATTATGGTACACAGACAATGTGGGCTAGAGTGAGCAAACCCTTGCCAATAATCATGCCTCCTGAGACAGTCACAGACTATCCAACAGCAGGCACTGCAGAAGGTACCAGGGACCTCTCGACAGAGAACACAGTCCTGGTAAGTTATCCTTCAAAAGCATGTGGAACCGAAAACACCCAACCTGACTCTGACTGAATTACACAGCCTCCTCTGCGAGCTGAAACAGTCAGGGCCCACCGAATGTTACCTACCGTTGGTAGTTCAAGGTATAGATATCCAAGGATCCCACACCAAAGATGCTGTACTGTCGTCGGGGACAGATAAACCAGCTATTAAGGACGGTATCGTGGACGGCCCTAAGAGGTCCTCTGACCCCTCCAGGCTGCTCGCAACTCTGCCAGTACAACCTACAGCCGAGGTAATGGCAGTCACATGTGCACAGGCTACAGCCAAGCCGGCTGACAACACAGTCTCTGTACAACCCGTGCTGACTGACCCAGACATCATCCAACTTCAGAAGTTGGATCCTGCAATAAACTCGATGATGCTGTCTTTGACTGACCGAGAGAAAAACACTCCGTCCGAAGCCAACCTGGATTCCAATCCAGACCTTAAAGCCCTCTTTCAGCTGCGCAAACAGCTAAAACTACTCAAGGGCAACCTAACTTTAGCTCATGGAGCGACGTCCTCACCCATGTTCGTGGTCCCCCATGACCGAAGGGGGGTGACGTTAGTTAGGGTGATGTTACCAGACGCGATAACGTGATCAAATCTGACATTCAGAGTGAGTGACGCACCGAAACGTTGTTTTCTAGTTGCTTAATCACTACTTTTGTCAATGTTGAAAGGTTGTTTTACTGGTTGCTTAGTCACTGTTTTTGTCGATGTTGAGACATCGTTTAATTGGTTTTTGGTATTGTTTCTGAACACCCCAAGCAAGAATGAATTTTGTGTGTATTTTAGTTAGAGACTAAGAGGACTTTAACTATGCCAACATGCAGTTCATTTGTTAAAATGCAATCTTTGCGGAGTCAATGTAGATTAATGCAACCTGAAGTACCATAATCTACATTGGTCTCACAACGCTTAAGCCGAACCTACTCTAACAATCTTATTCGGGGGGGGGGGGGGGGGGGGGGGCTAACTAAACCTTTTGTTGTGTCCCGCCATAGACTCAAAAACATTTAGGGGAAAACCAAAAACCAAACCTCAAGTCGTTCGTCTAAAAGGACAACAGACAATTGAACCAAACTATATTTTGCCATGTAAATCTAACTTAAACCAAGTCAGGAATGGAAAAATAGTTTAGAATGCCCTTCTATAGGTATAAATCCCTATATGAAAATTTTTCAGCATGACCCACCCTTTAAACTGGTAACTTTAGCTGATCTGAACCATGATAGCTTACACACCAGGTGCATATAGGTTAAGGTCTTATGTAAAATCACACTCATAAGCCCAACTAAAACCACATAAATGCATAACACAGAACCAGAATGGCACCCACTGGGAACCACCAGCAGCAACCTTCATTGAAGGGACCTACAACTCCAACGTGGGTCTCAAATCTTCATCCAGTGGTCGCGTCTGCAGTTTAATCGAGGGAACCCCTCTGCATGCTGATCAATCAACACCTCCAATCGTTGTGGATTTATCATTGTGGATTATATGACTTTTTCCAATGGATTACAGATTCTGTTTCCAAGGGGTTAAAGCATTGCTACAATGGAATTACCAACAACATTATGGAATTACCAACAACGTTGTGGGATTACCTTCTTTGACATTTGTTTTCCTCTTGCTGGATTACATCAAGCTCAAGGATATTAGGAGGCGTAAGTTCATGTTGGAATTCATCCCCATGGACAGGCGATGATTTCCAAAGGGGGGACTGTAGTGAACTAGGCCTCCGATCAAACCTGCCTCTGAAGACGTTCATGGGACAGGAACTGTTATTTCATTGATTTGAATCCAGAAATACAAATTAGCTCATTCAGAGACTTTCTAATTGTATCCTGAACTAATCAATTGAAAGAACACTCTCTTTTTATATTAATCATTACTATTTTACAATGTCTTGATAATCAAAAGTGTGTTTAGTTCATACCATTTTTAAATGTTGAAGTGAACCACTCATTTTAAATCAACTGTAAAACAGTATTAATGATTTTTTTAATCCTCATTCAAATTAGAAATCAAGTTAAATGTCCATTTTACAAAGTAATTATGCATTTTTGATCTTCTGTCTGAAATGAGAAGAGTGATGTAGGTCAAAAGTCGGAGACAGTCAAGAAACAAGTTATTGGAACAAGCTGTCGTGTTTTTAAACCTCTCAGACAGTAAATAAGAAAACTGGCACATGTAAGTCTGTCGTTTCTCCAAAATATTTTCTCGTCTGTAACTAACCGTTCCTAAACATTTCTGATGTTTTCTCGACTTGTAATGACCCTCTGACGTCACTAAAACCACACCCCTGTTGGTTCCTTCAACCAATCAGGACTTCCTAAAAGTGACCGGAAGCAGAACTCTTTAAAAGTCGACACTTCCTAGGTCCATGTGAGCTCCGTTAGTCTTTCTGGTTCTGATGGAGTTCGGCTGGAGTTCCTCGGAGTTCTTCTGAAATTCTTCTGAGTCTCTTGGAGTACTGTGGAGTAGTTCTGGAGTTTTTCCACTGCTGAGTGGAACTTCGGACTCAGTTTTCCAGGCTGATGGAGTCATCTATCTCTGCAGGAGCCACGACGCCTCGCTGTGGCTCCACCCGGCGAACGCCCTATAACTGCTGAGGAAGTTTGTTCTGTGGAACGGATTATCTCACGACTTCTGCCGAGTCGCAGCCGCCCTGAGGAGACGCTGAAAGGTAGCGTGCAAGGGACCTCTTGACCGCGGCTGACCCATTCTCCGCAAAGGTAAAGAGTCGTCACGAGCTTCACTACAAGTGTACCACGGCGAGCTGCGTTTCAAAGGAGCGTGTTGTTCTGGTCTACAGACATACATCTTCCTCCACCTTTTCTCTCCATTTAAACTCCTTCATTTCCCATCTTTAAAACTCTTCTATCTTGCCAGTTATTAATCTAGATATCTTCAGAAATGTCTGTTGTTTTTATTAAGTAAAACGTGTCGTTTTATTAATCAGAGCCGATCAGTCTAATCAAGTGTACAATGTTTTGATGTTAAATTTTGATTCTGTTAGTAAATAACCACATTTATTTTGATGGGTCAAAGAAAATTAACGTCTCATGTCACTGATTAAACCATCGACAACACAGTACCTCTGTCACATATCTCTCAAGTAGCTCGAAAAAGAGAGAACCCATTATTAAAATATGACTGTAGTGGAGCTCGAAGCTAACCTAGCCTTTTAGCATACTAATAATAGATAGACAGACAGACAGACAGACAGACAGACAGACAGACAGACAGACAGACAGACAGACAGACAGACAGACAGACAGACAGATAGATAGATAGATAGATAGATAGATAGATAGATAGATAGATAGA
>NC_056499.1:59054682-59055696 GCF_014905685.2 Nematolebias whitei | reverse complement strand
AGATAGATAGATAGATAGATAGATAGATAGATAGATAGATAGATAGATAGATAGATAGATAGATAGATAGATTTTTTTTAAATTAAAAAGTCTTCAGTTGATACAAAATGCTGCTGCCAGAGTTTTAATTGGAGTTGGTAGGAGAGATCATATTTCTGCAGTTTTAGCTTTTCTCCATTGACTCTCTGTCAAATTCAGAATATAATACAAAATCTTACTTCTAAACTATATATAAAGCTCTCAACAACGTAGCTCCATCTTATATTACAGATTTTATTGTTCCATGGGGTGGCTGTGGCTGAGTGGTTAGAGCAGTCGTCCTCCAATGCAGGAGTTGGGGGTTCGAATCTACCAGCAGTCACATGTTGAAGTGTCCCTGGGCAAGACACTGAACCCCTCATAGCCTCTGATGTGTGTCCCATCAGTGTATGAATGTGATAAAGCTCTGATTAGTCTCTTTAGAATGATTTGTTCCATTAGCTTTGTAGAGATCTAGTAGAGTGATGTATGAAAGGGTCAATGAGGCACAGATTGTTGTAAAGCGCTTTGAATATCTTGATAAGATAGAAAGGCACTATATAAGTACATTCCTTTTACCATATTTTCCTAACAGAGAACTTTGTTCTCAGACTGCAAGTTTACTTGTGGTTCCTAAGAGTATCCAAAAGCAGAATAGGAGGAAGATCTTTCAGTTATCAGGCTCCTCTCTTGTGGAACCAACTTCCAGTTTCTGTCCATGAGGCTGACACATTGTCTACTTTTAAGATTAGGCTTAAGTCTTTTCTTTTTGATAAATCATATAGTTAGGGTTGGCTTGGGTTTCCTGAGCTATTCCTTAGTTATACTGCTGTAGGCTTAGACTGCTGTAGGACAAACTGACAAAATGTCTTCACTCTACGGCTGTCTTTACTTACTCTACCTGTTTTGTATTTCTACTATTTTATATTTGTAATTATTTCTATCTTAGTGTGGGGTTTTGGGTTTGGTCTGTTTCCTCATGTTTCCAGCACTCAG
>NC_056499.1:59050801-59054582 GCF_014905685.2 Nematolebias whitei | reverse complement strand
AACTATGCCTCGACCTCAACCTGTCTCTGAAGACCTTCATGGGACAGGAACTGTTATTTCATTGATTTGAATCCAGAAATACAAATTAGCTCATCCAGAGACTGTTTAATTGTATCCTGAATTAATCAATTGAAAGAACACTCTTCTTTTTTATTATCATTACTATTTTACAATATCTTGATAATCAAAAGTGTGTTTAGTTCATACCATTTCTAATGTTGAAAGTAAACCACTCATTTAAATCAACTGTGAAACTGTATTAATGATTTTTAAACCTCATTTAGACTTAGAAGTCTTAGAGTCTTCCTAGAGTCTTCTGAGTCTAACTCAGTCTTTCATGGAGTCTTCTTGGAGTCTTCCACTTAAAAGTGGAATCTCTGTCTGGGTCACGGCGCCTCGCTGTGAACTCACCCGGGCGTAACGCCTACAACTTCGAAGGAAGCTTGTCTGTTTACCGGAGTAAACCACACGACTTCTGACGATGCCCAGCCACCCTGACTGGAGACGCTGGAAAGGTAGCGTTGAAATGGACCCTGTACCGGAGTTGATTTATCTTTTACAAAGGTAACGAGTCGTCTCGCACCGAGGGTACCGAGGGTTTGAGCTGGTGTTGAAAGAAGCGTGCTAATTCTGGTCAACAAAACATACATCTTTCCTTCATCCATCTTCCTCTAAATCTCTCTTCTTGTAAATCTTTTTGCCAGTAAATCAATCTAGATGCCATCAGAAATGTTCTGTTATCTTGTTAGTAAAGCGTGCCAAGTTTTTATTAATCAGAACCAGATCAACAAATCCATGTGTACATGTTTTGATGTTAAATTTTGATTCTGTTAAATAAATGACCGCATTTATTCTGATGGGTCAAAGAAAATGGCATCTCATGTCACTGATTAAACAATGAACACAGTTATCTTGGTCACATGGCATTAAGTTAACTCAAAAAAGAAAGAATCAGTTGTATTTAAAAAATTAATATTCTTCTGACTGAGTCACAGCGTTAAGATTAAATTTTTAGTAGTGAAGCGACAGTTAAGCTGTCCCCCACATTTCACTACATTTGGTGGCCCGTAAGGTTTCTTAAGAGATATAGTTATGTGTGACATGAGATCTGTGTTATTGTGAAATAACGTCATGTTGGCATAAAAAAGTCTGAGGTTTGACCTTGAACGGACATGATTTACGGCTGTGGTGTTCAGAGAGCTGCAATTACGTCAATGTGTTCATTTTAAAGGTAAAAATTGTCAATCTGTTTGTGTAACTAAGCTGTATGCAGTGAGAATAACGCATCCATTCTGTTTGAAAAGCCTGTGGGGGTTCATCTCTTCCTTGTTTGATGTTTAGAGCAACTATTAATCCTGATGGGAAAGCAAGGTCAGAAAACTCTCTCTCTATAGCTTGGTGCAAGAGAGAAAAATCAGATCTGATGTGAGATGTCTGTCTGTCGATAAACCTTTTGACTTCTGTGTTAGAAGTGATTTTAATAAGATATATTTTGTCTTCGATAGATGCATGTGGGAACCGGCTGAGGTGGTATTCCACATCATCAAGGTACAATTTTGCATCAGTACCTGTGTGAGGATCAAAATTTTGAATGTGTTTAGCAATCATGTCCAGATCTTTGTTTGTTAGTTCAGATTGAGATTGGGTGTTCATTGGTGGTGAGGAGGGGTTCAGTTTGACCACTCCAAGTGTGTTTGGAGGGTAATGTCTGTTTACCTCAGTGGAGGACTCGAAATTCCATGGGTACTCACCGTTTGGTTCCAGGTCATCAGATCTGGAAAAGTGATTTTGTGATATGAGATTACTCACTGGATGTGATGTGTTTAGGCCTTTGTCGAAAGATCTGACATTGATGCCAGGAGGAGGTCGTAACCTCAAGTTTGATGGATTCTTTGCTTCAGACAGTTGGTCCTGTAAAAAAATTATTTTTTTCATCTTTGAGTTTTAAATGAGTAAGGCAGATATTATTTTGTTCAAGAATAAGGTCATTGTTTTCATATGATTTTCTTAGAGTTGTAAAAATCTCAGTTTTAGTTTTGATTTCATTAGAAAGTTGGGCTTGTGTGTGCATCAACTTCTGTTGTAAATCATCATAATATCGTTGCATTCTCAGATATTCTTGGTTGAGAAGTTTAAACTTTGTTTCAGCATCAAATAATTTGTTTTGTAATGGTTGTTCATCGGACAGCAGGGAGTCATACTGATGTTTCAGAGGAGTATTTTGTTTTTCAAGCTGTGAAATTAAGTGTAGATTGTTGTCTGATTCAAGGGAATCAGACAACAAAGAGGTAGTGTCATCTTTAGAGCTGAAAGCCATTTTGTGACTATTTATTTACCCATTTAAGCAAAACAAAATTAAAGCTAGGTTTTAACTTTAAAAATGTGTTTACTTCTGAGGGGTTACTTTAGGTGTTGGTTTAGTTAAACTTTTATTGATGAAAAGTTGTTTAAATAAAGCATTTAATTAATTATTAGAAGGAGCTTGGTTGCTTCACTTTTAAAATTACAGCTAAATTGATAAACAACATTTTAATATCAACAGATATTACATTAGTTTAATCAGCTCTTAAAATTTAAAACATTTCCAATGTATGGTAAAATTATTTAGAATGATTAAACTGTTTGCTGAATTAAGTTTCTTTGAACAATAATTTTTTTCTTTATGTTATAAGTCCAAGTTTTCAGCTTAGTTTGAACTTATAAACTGAAAATATTGTCAAATTTAAGAAGAAATGTTGGTTAATTTGTGTAAAATTGCTATCCACAAATGCTTACTTAATTTGTACTTGTTTAAAGTGTTTATATAAGTTAGTTATTCTTATTAAGGTTTAAACTTCAATAAATTGAAATTTAATTTTTTAGTGTAGTACTTTCTTTGACCACTAAGGTCAAGCTGTTTGGATAAGATGCGTGTACCTTTAAAGGAAAAGGCGGAGCTTTGACGTTTCTCTTTCCGGGTCAAGCTCTGTTCAAAATGGTAGACGTTCGGTTAGGAACTACCAGACATAGATATCATATAATTACCAGAGCCCTATAAAGAGAGAGTTGCGACCATAGATATCATATAATCACTAGATCCAGCATTGACCACTATTTCCTATTGGCGCTGACGAGCTGTAGGGCTGCCACCTTGAAACGGTCGACCGCTCCAGTCAGTGTAACCTGTTTGATAGGAGCAATGACGTATTTGTGCGTTTAATCATCCATCCATCCATCCATTTTCTTTACCCGCTTATTCCATTTTGGGTCATGGGGGTCGCTGGTGCCCATGTCCAGCAATCACTGTGCGAGGGGCGGGGTGCACCCTGGACGGGTCGCAAGTCCATCACAGAGACACATAGAGACAAACGAGACAAACAACCATTCACTCTCTCACTCACACCTAGGGACAATTTAGAGTTACCAATCAGCCTAACATGCATGTTTTTGGTCTGTGGGAGGAAACTGGAGTACCCGGAGAAAACCCACGCATGCACGGAGAGAACATGCAAACTCCACTCAGAAAGGCCCCTGGACCGGGGTTTGAACCAAGGACCTGCTCGCTGAGAGGCAGCAGCTCTACCAGTTGTGCCACCGTGCTGCCCGTGCGTTTAATCAGTCGTAGCTGAATACTAAACTCATTCTCATGATTATTTCCTCTGTAAATCTCAGGAGTACAGCCATTAAAGCTGAACACATGGTTCAGTGTATTTAAATATTCTTGGTGGGGTTAACATTAACACTAATAAAATATCCTTATGACAAGTTTGCAAAACTCACAGTCACTGATACATTTTTATTA
>NC_056499.1:59048773-59050701 GCF_014905685.2 Nematolebias whitei | reverse complement strand
CTGAGTGCTGGAAACATGAGGAAACAGACCAAACCCAAAACCCCACAGTATCCCCCACTCAAGGGATGGCTCCAGACATCCCAAGGACAAGCTACATCCAACTTGGGTGGGAGGAGGGACAAGCTACATCCAACTTGGGTGGGAGGAGGGACAAACCAAGACAGAGAAACACATAGGACCAGAAGAACAAAAAACCGACAGGAAATCCTGGGTAGCTAAACACAAAACCAAATCCAGGAACTCCAACCACAGTCAAGGTGGACGGTCAGGAGACCATCCAGGGCAGGACCAGTATTCAGGGGGACGGCCAGGAAACCATCCACCCCCAGGCCAGTGCTCCGGTGGACGGCCAGGGGACCGTCCATCTCTGGGTAGTACAGGCGTCCATCTAAGCCCTCCTGGACTCAAGCAGGTGAAGACCTCTGCAGACGGGCCAGGGACGAAGACCTCTGCAGACGGGCCAGGGACGAAGACCTCTGCAGACGGGCCAGGGACGAAGACCTTTGCAGACGGGCCAGGGACAAAAACCTCTGCAGACGGGCCAGGTACGAAGACCTCTGCAGACGAGCCAGGGACGAAGACCTCTGCAGACGGGCCAGGGACGAAGACCTCTGCAGACGGGCCAGGATCTTCTGCGGTCGGGCCAGGGACGAAGACCTCTGCAGACGGGCCAGGGACGAAGACCTCCGCAGACGGGCCAGGGACAAAGACCTCTGCAGACGGGCCAGGGACGAAGACCTCTGCAGACGGGCCAGGGACGAAGACCTCTGCAGACGGGCCAGGGACGAAGACCTCTGCAGTCGGGCCAGGGACGGAGACCTCTACAGACAGGCCAGGGACGAAGACCTCTGCAGACGGGCCAGGGTCGTGGACCTCAGACGAAGACAAGCCGGGAGCATGGACCTCAGGTGAGCCAGGAGCATGGACCTCAGCCGAAGACGACTCGGGAGCTTGGACCTCAGGTGAGCCAAGAGCGAGGACCTCAGCCGAAGATGACTCGGGAGCGTGGACCTCAGGTGAGCCAGGAGCGAGGACCTCAGCCTAAGGGCCAGAAGCGAGGACCTCAAGAGACGAGCCGGGAACCAGATCTGCAGCAGGTGCTGGAGTCAGGACTACAGCTGGAGAACCAGGAACGGGGACCAGAGACAGGGCTGCAGCAGCAGGTGATGGATCTGGAGCTGCAGCTGGAGAACCAGGAACCAGAGACGGAGCTGCAGCTGGATAACCAGGAACGGAGACCAGAGATGGGGCTGCAGCTGGAGAGCCAGGAACGAGGACCAGAGGTGAGGCTGCAGGTGATTGAGCCGGGGCTACAGCTGGAGAACCGGGGACCAGAGATGGGGCTGCATCAGCAGGTGAACCAGGAACCAGAGCTGCAGCAGGTGGTGGAGGAGTCTGGGCTGCAGCAGGTGGTGGAGGAGCCATGAACCCCTCAGGAGGACTGGAATGAGGAGCATCCACCTGGGTCTCCTCGCAGTGGGGCAGAAGCGGAGCCAGATACGTTGCCACTATGGAAGCCTGCCACCGTTCTAGCTCCTCCAGCGAGGGAGGGCTGTACTGCTCCTCTGAGGGCCACAGGTACCTCCCCCCCAGCGAAATTTTCTGCCATTCCTCCGGCGACTGAGGGCTGGGCTTTTCCTCCCTTCGCGAAGCTCTCCCCTTCTTGTGCTGGGTTCGGGGAGGACCAGCGGTTTGCCCCCCTCTCTTCAATGATTGCTTGGCACCGCCAGGTGGAGAGCGAGGAGGAGGCGGGCAGCGGGGTGCAGCGGCGTGGTGAGGCGGAGAGGGACGGAGAGGCTGTGAGGACCCAGGTTTAATGGCCAGGCAGGTCCCTCAAAATGGATCCCTCCTCTCCTCCCTCTCTCTGTCTTTCTGGGCAGTCTTCTCTGCCTCACGGGCAAAAAACTCGAACAAAGTAATCATCCTCC
>NC_056499.1:59047083-59048673 GCF_014905685.2 Nematolebias whitei | reverse complement strand
CTATGGTGTTATGTTCAGCCTTCCGTTCCGTCCATCTGATTAATTAGTGAGTAGCTGCCCTGTCAGTGTTTTTGATTTTGTTTTGTTTAATAAATATTTTTTTATTTATTCCTCGAGCGTCCTCGTCATCCTCCTGCACGTGAGTTCAAACACTCCTGACGGCCGAACATGACACTTAGCATGTTTTTTTTTGTCTTTCCTCCTATAGAAAGTAAATCTGGATCAGTCCTTCTGTGTTTGTCTTCTAATTTCTGTCCTCTCAGACCCAGCCGGTCGAAGCAGACGGACGCTTATCCTGAGCCTAGTTCTGCTGGAGGTTTATTCCTGTTAAAAGGGAGTTTTTCCTTTCCACTGTCTCCTTTGTGCTTGCTCAGGAGTGGAGACTTCAACAAAGTGGAGATTCAACACAATCTGCTGCTTCCTTAGATGGAGAACTTTACTAATCGGCTTTTATAATGCAAGTTAATGCTTTTGTTCAGTGCCCTGAGATGACTTCTGTTGCGACTTGGCGCTATATAAATAAATTGAATTGAAACTTTCCAAAAAATCTTTCCAGAGATAAGATAGTTTGTTACCAAACTGATAAATTTGACTCCCACAGTCAATGTCAAAGTTTTAACATTTGGTTTGTCAGCAATAGGATTGTTCTCAATCTGAAAAAGTAACATTAGGACATCTTTGTTAGTAAACAACAAAAGCATACTGCCACAAAGATGAAAAAAGTTCATATCGGATATTTGGGCAACTTAGAGAGAATTCCAAAGGAGGAGAGGGTGACAATCGGAGCAGACCTGAATGGACATGTTGAGAAAGGAAACAGAGGGGATGAGGAAGTGATGGGCAAATTTGGAGTCAAGGAATTAAACCAGGAAAGACAGATACTGTTGGACATTGTGCTCTGTAGTGAGAACAGCTGAAAAAGACGTAAGTTCTGTACAAGCTCATCTAAGCAGAAAATTCAGAGCGCAGCTCAAAATTTTATCCTCAGCCAAGTGTGATCAGTACGCAGGTATCCAATGAGCTGCAGGAAATAGACACAATTATCATTCTGCCACCCACCCACCATCACTACCACTACGCTGCCACAGCAGCCCCCACACTGATTCTTTTCCTGTTCTCTGCTGGTTGTCAAGGAGACAAATGATTGTGCATAACAGTGAAGGATTGGAGGGGGATGGGAAGGATGGGAAGCAGCACTTTGATCCACTTTAGCCAAGTAGAACATCAGTACAGTGAAATCAGAGTAACACAAGCAGGGTGGAAGGACACAAGATGGTTCACAATTAAAGGCCTAGCATTCCTTAAAGTAATAAATATCCCCCTCCCGTCACCGTCACCGAGTTTTGAACTAAGATCACCTTGGGTTGAAAGATGACAGAACTGTATCCATTTTGGCTGCACCTTAAAAATAATCATTTGTGTGAGCTCAGGAGATATCACACTTGGTGAATGTGTAATGAATAAAGCTCAGCTACTACCACAATAAATATGATCTCAATGTTTGTAAAACTCATTTAAAATATGAATATAATAACATTTTATGTCTATCTATCTATCTATCTATCTATCTATCTATCTATCTATACATAT
>NC_056499.1:59045345-59046983 GCF_014905685.2 Nematolebias whitei | reverse complement strand
ATATATATATACAGTACATGTGGATATATTGAACCGTTTCGATACATCACGTTCAGTTCGGTCCACGTGCGTACCGTTTCGGTTATTTTTTCACTCATTAAATTTTATTAATGAGAGATTATGTGCCGCGGAACTAAAGTTCTTAAGCGTGTTTCAGCATGGCGCTATTAATTGCTGCATAGTCTTGCAGCACGCGTAGCATTAGCAGCCTAGCATCTCGTTGTGGTCTCCTGAAGGGGATCATGGCTTTCTTGTTAAAAGACAAATGCAAATCCAAAGCTGTGTGTCGATGTTGTTTCACAGAGATTGGATCTGCAACAGGCAACATGTCTATGTTGTTAACGCACTTGCAACGACATCATCCAAATATGAACGTCTCTTCTACAAGCAAGAAAAGCATCTTGGTGCAAAGACAAGTAACAGCAGCATTTAAACAACCGTTATCAGGTAATTCAGATTGGTCCCAAGCAATAACACAAGATGTAGGAGTTTTTAAAGCTCTGGATCTACGTTCTTATTCTGTTTGTTGAATGCGCCGGCTTTAAAGTTACTTAGCCCCGCTATGACAACTACGGTATAGTGAGCTGAGTGGAGGCTCATTATACCGTAGTCTACAATATCCAATCACGTCAACACTTCAGCCAAAAAGTTGTACCAGCACTTTATGAAAAAGCTAAAACTGATCGTCAACAAGTGGAAACCAAATTTAAAGCCCTGCCCTGATGATGATGAGCGAGAGATTCAAACAAATCATAACACAAATGATGACCGTGCAAGAAGAGGTATTGTTGTTGTATTATTATTGTTATTGCATTATTATGATCTAATTAACTTTTTTTATTTAAAATTATCGTCTTATTAACTCAATTTTTTTTTACCTCTTTGTGTTGTTTAAAGTCTGAGGATGTCACCGAGTTCCACTTCAGGGAAATCATTCACAGGATCACCTCTAGCTGAGAAGTCTGTGATGACTGAACTCTTTGAACTTTTCCAGGGACAGGTAGGAAGTAGCAAGTCCCGTCTGGAGCAGGTCCACGAAGAGGTTTGTGAGTACAGAGATGCAGGGTTCCCTTCCCTTGAAGCTGACTATCTTCTTTTGTGGAAAGACAACGAGGACAAATGCAGCCACGCTACAAAATTAGCAAATGAAGCGCTACCTCTCTATTCCTGCTTCCTCTGTTGCTAGTGAGCGGGTTTTCTCCACTGCTGGAGATATTCATGATCAAGGTGTCTTTATTGTCATTCACATTACATGTGGTACATGATTGTCACTGCAACTAGATCTGTGCTTTTGGCAGAAAATGTAGATAAGTTGGTCTTTTTGGCCAAAAACGTAAAAATTGATAAGCTAGTTTGTAAACAGTCTGTTGCTACTTATTGTTCTGGTTCTGACTGTTGTTGTATTTATTAAGATTTTTATTATTGTTAGTATAGTTTATTTATTTTAAAGAGTGCCGTTTATTTAAAATATCATCCAAATGGGTCACTTTTATTTATTTTTATACAAATGTATTGTTTACTTGGCATTTTTTCAAAATAAACATTTTGTAAGTCTTTATTTAGGCCATTTTTGTAACAAAAACTAACTGAATCGAGCCCTCCTTGAAACTGAACCGAACCGAAATGTGATTTTAGCGT
>NC_056499.1:59034210-59045245 GCF_014905685.2 Nematolebias whitei | reverse complement strand
TATACAGTGCCTTGCGAAAGTATTCGGCCCCCTTGAACTTTTCAACCTTTTGCCACATTTCAGACTTCAAACATAAAGATATAAAATTTTAATTTTTTGTGAAGAATCAACAACAAGTGGGACACAATCGTGAAGTGGAATGAAATTTATTGGATGTGTCAATGTGAAGGGGCGGGGCCAGACCTCAAAGTTTGACATCTCATCATGAAAAACGAAACGCTAATAGCTCCTATAAGAAAAATATCTGAGATATTAAACCTTCAGTGATTGATCCACATTTGGTCACCTGCAAGACTGAATGGTCAAATCATGACATCACTTAAGCCACGCCCCTGACAAAAGGAAGTGTAAAGTTTTACCATGAACAGTCCCAATCTGACCCCTGTCACCTGATCAGCGTGATAGTGTGTCCAGTGACCTAAGACATGTTGGTGTAACTCGCTTTCCAGCACTGACAGTTTGGGGTGGAGCATGTGGGCGTTGCGACGTGGCGAAGTAAGACGTAACGCCGTCGCCATACGTTTGGTTCTAAATTCCACAGATTTGAAACGAGGTGCACCAAAATTAGAATGATCGATCATTATCTACCCCTTGAACAGGAAGCCATGATAATTTGGCCGATAGGCTCCACAGCGCCCTCTAGAATATTTTAAAACCTCAGCCCCAAGCCAATTTTTGACCGATAATTCTGAAACTCAGTGAATATCTGTATCGTCACAAGACCTATGAAAAAGTCTTTTGGAGCCCTGGTCCAAAATCAACAGGAAGTCGGCCATTTTGGGTCAAAGGGTCATTTTTGGGCGTTTCTAATGGCGAATTTTAATGAACTCCTCCTAGGGATTTTGAGTGATTGCCTTCAAACTTGGTTATTGTGCCCTTAACACATTGGGGAGTGAAAGTTATCAAAAGCTTGCAGTTTCGTTAAGGTTAAAGGGGCATGGCCAGGCCTCAAAGTTGCGCTTCTCGCCATAAATTTCCAAACGCTATAAATTTCACATTGAAAGACCGAAATGCACCAAACTTGGCATGACTCATCCCTGTTGGATGTTCGACGATCCACTGTGGTCATATTTGGATGTCATCAAAGCCCCGCCCCCTCGGAACAGGAAGTCTATTTTTTAACTTGGAATGCTCCCTCTTTGACACCATTGACCTAATCAGGATGATCCTGTGTTAGAAGACAGATAAGATGGTCTGACTTGATTTAAAGTACAAACTGTCTTTGCTAGAGGATGTGGGCGTGGCGGCGTGGCGAATCAAGAAGTGACACCATTGCAGTACGTTTGGCTCTAAAATACACAGATTTCAGCCGAGGTGCACCAAAATCATTATGATCAATCATTATCCACCCCTTGAACAAGTATCCATGATAAGTGGCCAATAGCCTCCACAGCGCCATCTACATTTTTTTTATAGTTGTAGCTCAGTGATACTTCATCCGATCTGCACCAGATTTATTGTGTGCGATCAGTGAGCACTTCTAGATACACTGATATTCTTGTTTAACATTTGACTCAAGTACGCCCCCTAGGTTCTTCCAACAGTTATATCTCAGTGATACATCATACGATCTACACCAGATTTTTGGTGCGTCATTAGTGAGCACTTCTAGACACATTGGTATTGTTGTTTTACTTTTGACTCAAGTGGGCCCCTACATTATTCAAACTGTTACATCTCAGTGATACATCATCCGATTTGTACCAGATTTTTGGTGCGTCATCTGTGAGCATGTCTAGAAACATTGGTATTGTTCTTTAACATTTGACTCAAGTGCGCCCCCTAGATTATTCAAACTGTTATATCTCAATGATATATTATCCGATATTCACCAGAGTTTTTGTGCATCATTATTGAACACTTCTACACACATTGGTGTTGTTGTCTAATTTTTGACTCAAGAGCACCTCCTAGATTATTTAATCAGTTATAGCTCAGTCAATTATCATCCAATATGTACCAGATTTATTGTGCATGATCAGTGAGCACTTCTACACACATTGGTATTGGTCTTTATTATTTGACTCCATTGCGCCCCCTAGTTTATTATATATCATCCAATCTGTACCAGATTTATTGTGCACGATCAGTTAACCATTCTAAACACATTGATTTTGCTGTTTAACATTTGACTCCTGTGCGCCCCCTACATTATTCCAACAGTTATATCTTAGTAATACATCATCTTATCTAGACCAGATTTTTTGTGCTTAATCAGTGAGCACTTGTAGACACACTGGTATCATTCATTCATGACTTATCTTAAGCATGGCACACTCAGAGAAGAAACTGATGATTATTAGAATCTGACTCACTGAAAGGCCCCCGGACCAGGATTGCATCCAGACCAATGCATTCTTATTTTCTAGGTGTGCAAGGTCAGGTGGAATGCAGTGGATATGGCGTCCTCAGAATGATTTGGGCGATATGCAAATTGTAATGGATCAAGTGATGTGGGGAGGATGGAAGTGATGTGATCTTTGACCAGTCTTTCAAAACACTTCATGATTATGGGTGTAAGTGCTACTGGGCGATAGTCAATCAAAGTTATCACTGTGGGTTATTTAAGACTGGGATAATTCAAGAGACTTTGTAGCAGGATGGTCCAACAGCTTGATGAAGGGAAATGTTAAATATATCTGTAAGGACATGTGTCAGTTGTTCTGCACACTCCTTCTGGACATGGCCTGGTATCTGCTGAAAATTTTTGGGGGGGGGGTGTCAAGATAGTGCCTTTGTTGATGGCACCCAGTCTACCTCTCCTGAGTTTCAGTTATTTGTGTTTTGCCTTTTTTTCATTCATGATGTATCCTAACTTCTAGTGTACGATCGTTCAACCTTGTTAAGGATCCAAGATTTGCTAAACAACATACCGGTTTTTGGTAAAATTGGACATTTTAAGACACCAATGCCATTCCTGGCGTCTGTGCCAGCCTATTTATGAAGCACTACCGTGATATTGCTACGCAACAAGCATCACAGAAGACGCGGATGGAGAGCAGGAGTCCTTGTCAAATTCAAATTCTACCTCTCATTTCATAGTACAGTTGATCATCGGCTTCTACTGCAGGACTTACCTTCGGAATTTTGCGTCTTCGACCTTCGTCATTCCCTGGTTTATCGTCATTGATGCCTTGTTCCTGTTAATCCTGGTGTTAACTTTCAGTTTCCACCTTGTCGTTTGTGATGACCCGGAAGAGGGGCTGCATGCAACAGAACCTCCACTCGCTTGCCCAAGCTGCCGATGACGCAATCGGCTGTGTACCAGCACGTGCAACCCTGTTTAATGTCCAATCGTTCTCAAATAAAACCTTTATGCTAAGCGATCTGATCTCTACTCATCGTTTGGATTTATTTCTGATGACTGACACCTGCCTGAAACCAGGGGACAACAGTGCCTTTTCCGAGCTCCTCCCACCTGGATACTCCTACCTGACTGCACCACGTGGGTTTGGCTGTGGGGGCGGTCTCGCTGCTGTGTTCAGTGATAAACTGACCTACCGCCCACTGCCTCCTAAAAACTATAGTAGCTTTGAACTTCAACTGTTTGTGATTGAATCTGCACACCCCTGCTGTGTGGTGTTTTATATTGCCCGCCAAAATGTAATAAGAATTTCATTAATGAGTTCTCAGAACTGTTAGCTGAACTTTTGCCAAAATTTGACAGTTTGCTTTTATGTGTTGACTTTAATGTTCATGTTTGCTGTCCCTGTAACCAACTCGCTGCTGACTTTCAAAGCCTTCTGGATTCTTTTAACCTGTCACAATCTGTGTCAGGGTCCACACACAGTCATTATCATACATTAGACTTAATCATCTGTCATGGCCTTCATGTATCTGTTATAGAAATTTTTGACACTTATATTTCAGACCACTTTCCTATTATATTTGAATTTTCCACTCCTCCCCCGGTAAAAACTATGCTTCCAGCACTTCTCTGCCACTTTATCACTCCAGGTCAATTTGCTGCTATGCTTAGAAGCACTGATTTATACTCTACTGAAAGTCTGGACTCATCTCTACATCCAGAAGAATTTATAACTTCCTTTCAGTACACTTCCACAAAGATCTTGGACTCCATCGCTCCTCTAAGACAGACTTCTACCCAATTCAAGCCAGATCTCTGGCTTAATAGTACCACTTGAACCTTTAGACAACGTTGCAGGAAAGCAGAATGCAGAAGGAAGAAAGACAGGCTTCATGTGTCCCAGGACATACTGAGAGACTGTCTTTATGAATATCAAAATGCTGTTAAGCAGGCCAAATCACAGTATAATTCCAATATAATTTCTACCAGTTGTAACCGGCCAAGGGTTTTATTTAATACCATTCAGTCTGTCATTAATCCCTCTATCAATGTTCAGTCTACCTGTGATGGTTTTCTTGATTACTTTGTAAACAAAATAGATTCTATCAAGCAGAACATTGACAGTACATATAATGCTGTTCAATTATGTGCTCCCTCAATAATTTCTGTTGTCTTTGATCAGTTCGACCTGGTCTCACTACCTCACCTCATCAAGGTGGTTCAGCAGATGAAACCTACAAACTGTACCCTGGACATCATTCACTCTAAGTTGTTCAAGCAGTCCTTCGATGTCATTAGTCCTTGTCTTTTGACATTTATTAATAGCTGTCTAAGTTCAGGTTATGTCCCGTCTGTTTTCAAACATACTGTGGTCAGGCCTGTTCTTAAAAAAATGGGTTTAGATTCTAAAGCTTTTTCTAATTTTAGGCCATTTTCACACTTATCATTTTCATCCAAAGTTCTGAAAAAGGTTGTTTTCATTCAGTTGCTATCTTTTTTAGAACACAACTTGTTTGAAAAATTTCAGACCCCATCATACCATTGAATCTGCACTACTCAAAGTAGAGAATTGTAGGGGAACACCACCTCAGAAATAGTTCACCACCTCAGAAAAGAACACCTCATCTCAGAAAACAGTTAATCTCAGCTTAAACAGAAAAAGAGTTCACCTCATCTCAAACAAACATCATTCATGTGTTTTATGTTTGAAACTATATAATCATTTGTCTTATTTGTCTCTTTTGAAAGAGTTACTTTTAAAGGCAGACAGAAAAAATGGGCTTTAGATTTTATAAAACATGACAGAGTTAGGACCATCCCTCTTCCGAGAGGTGGACCAAAGTCACCTCTGAAACACATACAGTTAAATTAAGCTTCACTTCTTCTTCAATCACTTTTTCTACAAGCACTTCTGCACTCCTACTTCTTCATCAACGACTCAACTCATTTCAACTGGACTTGAAACAAACGTCAGAGAAGGACACATCCTCCTAGAGAGACATCCTAGGAAGAGAATTAAGAAAAGAAGCAGCCTTTCTGCAGACGTCTCAGGACGAGAGAGAACCATCACACCGCACAGTGGTAAATCCCAGCTGACTTCAGAGCCAGTGGCTGGACCTTCGTCCCTCCAACTGATGATAGGTGAACTTTGAGGAAAAATCAGCCTCTCAGTCACCGGAGCATCTCAGGCCTTGCTGGTATCATTTTAAGCAGCTATGGAATATTCTGACATCTTGTCCTGGTGAGAGAGACTCTTCAATGCACTTCTGGTGATCATACATCACTATAATCTTATCAGACAAACTACAGCTCACTTTAGACACAATTTTAACAACTTCACAAACAGAACCAGTCCAAAATCTGCCTTTTTAAATTTCACTGATTTGAATAATCAAGTAGACCATTGATACAAAGCCATTTGTTATTCATTTGTTTGTTATGCATAATTTTCATCACATATAACATAGATTATTATTTTTATAATAAAATACATAAAATCAACTGAATTTGTGATTTGTTTTGGCATGTCTGTGTGTATTAACTGATTTGATGACCTTTAAACACGAGAGAAGAATTCACGTTTCAGTTTACGTTTAATTTGGGGTTAGAGACTAATTTTTCCTCTAAAAAGAGGTGGTGCCCAAACATTGAAGTTATTTGCATAATAAATGCATATCTTATGAGCTTAACTCATAACTGATAATTTACAATATATATCCAGCCCCATTATCCCTCTACATAATTGGTGCCTGCCGTTTGAGGCTCGTTAAAGAGTGTTCTTTGAAATTATACACACAGAAAAATTACTCTCTACGCTGGTTTGTTGAATTTTTGAGCATAAACTGTGTTTAAAGCTGCATTCTTGCTATCTGCTCCAAGCTGTGCTCTGATGTGCGTGTGTGCGTCCCTGTTTAAAAAGGTGGGGGCCACGCTTCTCAGACCACGTCTGCTTCTCCATTTAAATTAAATATTTTGCATGTATTTTATAACCAATTGAGTCCAGCCGGATCAAAACCTATGGTTTGAGGATTTAATAAATCTTGTTTTAAAAATTTTAATTGAAATATTTTAGATTTTAAGCCATAACAAACGTTAAATCTTAAATATCAGAGTGGACTTCGTTAGCATTAGCCTAGCTAACTAATCGCTAATGGCCCGTTTAATGACACTTTAAACGGTAAAAAGTCCTAATCTGATTCACTAAAACAAACCGACAGTCGCGTTTTTATAGTGAAAATTTAACGGCAAAAAATCCATTTGTAAACCATCCAAAATTGCGTTTTTGGATCGGTAATAACAGCTAAGCTGAGGAGCTAAGCTAAGCTAACAGGCCGACTCCGGCTAAAGGGACGCTTCGTTCATCTAAATCTGTAAGAAAGACATTCGTGCTAGAAAGCTGATCGCTTTTTAAAGTTTTGTTTCTCTGCAAAAGAAGTTGAGAATTCGTTTATTGATTTTATTAAGTGTTGTGCTGACACAAAAGGCTAATAGTTCCCAGAGCCCTATAAAGAGAGATTTGCGACACTCCCATAGAAAGAATGGAATGTTGAAGTCACGTGGGTCATGCAGCGGCAAAAAGTTCTAAACAGCAGCGGTTCAGCATTGAACGTAGTTCATTCTCCGTGTTTTCTCCGGTAAGTTGATGAAAATGTGACACTTTTTCTCCATTGTGAAGCGTTATCTGACTGTTCTGTACCACAATTTATCAACATTAATACTTCATGTTGCCAGTTTTAGTTAATGAAACATGTTAAATTACTAGTTGTGTTTTAACTGCAGCTGCTCTGCAACATGACGGTTTAAACGGGTCGATTTCTAATTCAACGTTTTAAAATATCTAATACTGCTTAAATTTTGAAAGGTGGTCTTTTTTAAATTTATGGTAATTCCAGTTACTGAACTCATCTAGAAAATATTTGTCCTTTTTGTTCTGAGAGATTCATTCAACCTTTATTTCTACAGTTAATCCCATTGAGCCTCGAGGACTCATTTACAAGAGAGACCTGATTTAACAAAGAATGATGACAACATGACAACAAGACTGACGTCATTTAGTTCAAGTTATAGATCATTTGTCAAAGACTGCAGCATAAATTGTGACATTATCATTAAATTAAAATGTGATTGTGGAGATGAGTCAATGTTTTCATGTTTTCCAGGTAAACCACAGGAGAATGACTTCATGAACTGAATGTTGCATTCAAAGTATCACAAAGGTACAAGATCTCATTTTCTGTCTTCTATTAATCAATAACAGCTTAATCAAGATGTTTGAATAAAATTACTTTAACACCATAACCTTCACAAAGTTGGTATTTACTGCAGGACTGTTCATTGACATTAGTTTTATATTATTAGTTTAGTGTTTGGTAATCATGGGTCAAGTTGAGATGAGACTCTTTCAAGACAGAACAAGAAATAAAAATTATTACAAGAATATATCAGCATCAATAAACTGTAGGACAGTAACAAAACACTTATTAAACTATCACAGGTACATTGAGATGGAGCTGGAAGTTATTCTTCATGCCAGTTGTCTTCATCTGATCTTTTGTAAAAATATGTCAATTTATTTTCCATTAACATTTTTCTTCGCAGGACTGAGTTAATCTTCTTGTCTGTGAGTTTCTTCTGTCCTGTTTATGTATTTTTTTGTTCTAATTGTTCCTCAGGTTTTTCATCTCTGTTCCCTGACTGCCTGTTGATCCATCCTCCTGGTCCTGTTGATCCTGGATCATCAGATCCTGACATGTCCCCGTCCTCTGAGGACACATTTTCATCTGTCCCTCATCTCACGCACCTCATTTCTGTTTCTTCCTCAGTCTCTGAAATTACAACGTCACTGTTGGAATGAAGATTATTGTTCAATAAAAATATGACATGAATTTTTTAACACTGTTCGTACCAAAGTTTAATTTAGAACAACATGTGTGATCACTGGTCAGATCACTGGTCAGGTCACTGGTCAGATCACTGGTCAGATCACTGGTCAGGTCACTGGTCAGATCACTGGTCAGATCACTGGTCAGATCACTGGTCAGATCACTGGTCAGTGGAAGTTCTGCTGTTCTTCTCATCTGGTTCTGGTCCATGAACAACTGGTTGAACCTCCTTCTGTCTCACTCGTCCTCACTGTGTCTCTGTCTCACTCGTCCTCACTGTGTCTCTGTCTCACACGTCCTCACTGTGTCTCAGTCTCACTCGTCCTCACTGTGTCTCTGTGAACTGTCCTCTCTCTAAATGTGTCTGTAGAGTGACATCAGTTTATTTTCTTGCACATTTCTTTGACAGTTCAACATTTTGAGCCCTGATTGAAAATGTTTGTGCAGATTAAATTTACAGCTCTCATTTTGTGTTGTTGTGATGATGATGATGATGATGATGGTGCTGCTGCTGACTTCAGATGATGTCATTAATAAACAGTATAAATGGCAGTAAAAGTACTTTATTAAAGCTCGTTTTACATTTTACATATTTTACAATAAATTATTTGGTAATTTATTTTTGCACAGTTTACACTTATTTTGTCATCTGTTATGATTTTAACTAGAAACAGTTTAATTTAAATTAAAATTTTAATCAATGAATTACAATTTTACAATAGTTGTCAGGCTACAATCAACTCAGTTATCAGGTACTTGGTTGACATAAATAAACGACAAATACAACAATTATATTCAGTCTCTCTTGTAAATGAGTCCTCGTGGCTCAATGGGACGAACCCGTTTAAATAAAGGTTGAATTAATATCTTCTATAGAAATCAAGAATTCATCCAGATGATCTGAGGTAAGCTGGAGCAGATCTGAACTACATGGAGGACAAGGTGGAGCATTCTCATGCAGAGAACATCAGAAACAGCTTTATAACAGGTTACTCTGATCTTTTATTTATCGTGTGTAACGTTATAAAACACTGACATGGCTATATTATCATTGTACTGCATAGACTTTTTTTTCCTAACAAATATGTGTTTGCAGTCTCGTTTCCTTCTAAAATTTAATGATAAATGTATCAGCCGCTTCTAAAAACGCTTTGATAAAATGCATAGTCTGTGAAATAATCAGTAATCAGTTCGTTACTGCTCAATAATTACTGAAAGACGCCAGGTAAAGTAAGAAAAGTTGATTTTTGTGTTATGTTGCTCCAGCAGCCTCAAACTGACTGACAGGATGAACTGTTTGGAACTATTGGAGCTGCATGAACCACGTGACCGCGTATCGGCGAGTTCAAAGAGTGTTGCAACCATAGATATAAACACTAGATCCCTCATTGGCTGCTGCGGCGCAGGATTTTCGGCCGCCATCTTGGAGCAGTCGTCCTTATTTGGTTAAAGCAGAAGATGTCTCAGCACTTCGCAGCTTCTTTCTGTTCTAATCGACGGACTGTTGACGTCAGGTCTCGGGGGATAACTTTTCACAGTAAGATGAACATATTATTGTTAGTATTTTGTGAATATAATATTACTGTACTGTATTTATGTCCACCAGCTGATGTGATGTTCAGTGTAACACGGTGTTCAGCTGCAATGAAGCTGACTGAGATCTGATGACAGGAATATTTTGCTAACAAGCATACTCACTATTTCAGCAGCTTTGGTTCATTATCAACAGATATGCATCAAAACTGGAGTTTTGTTTAAGTTCTAGGAAATAAAAAAATAAAACTAGTGAGAATATAGGAAATAGAAAATAAGATTGACCTCCTCTGTACAATGTTTTTGTGTAGGCACAAATCTCCTGTTTTCATTTTGAAGGTTTCCCAAAGAACAAGATGTGAGGAAGAAGAGGAAGTATCTTTGAGGAGGATTCATCTGAGCAGTGAGGATTTTAAACTGGAGGATTCTGATCAAACTGGTCAAACTGTCCAACTGAGAGATGGCGTGGTACCATCGGTTCACCTTCAAAGAGTAGGAGCATCATTATAAGTTCATTAGAGTTCATAAAGTTACATATTTTATTGTGAGTCACAAGGTGAGACACCTCCATGTGTTTCTATGAACAGGTAACTAGAGACTGTAAAGTTCATCTTCATGATGTTTTTTCATTTCAGCTTGAAAACTGCAGGACTACAGGAAGTGAACAAAAGCTGCAGCTGCTCTGTCTGTGGCCTCTCAGGAACGTGCACGTCACACACACAACCTCAGGAACGTGCACGTCACACACACAACCTCAGGAACGTGCACGTCTCACACACAACCTCAGGAACGTGCACGTCACACACACAACCTCAGGAACGTGCACGTCTCACACACAACCTCAGTGACGTGCACGTCTCACACACACTCTCAGGAACGTGCACGTCACACACAACCTCAGGAACGTGCACGTCTCACACACAACCTCAGGAACGTGCACGTCACACACACAAACTCAGGAACGTGCACGTCTCACACACAACCTCAGGAACGTGCACGTCACACACACAACCTCAGGAACGTGCACGTCTCACACACAACCTCAGTAACGTGCACGTCACACACACAACCTCAGGAATGTGCACGTCTCACACACACCCTCAGGAACGTGCACGTCTCACACACAACCTCAGGAACGTGTACGTCTCACACACAACCTCAGGAACGTGCACGTCTCACACACACACTCTCAGGAACGTGCACGTCTCACACACAACCTCAGGAACGTGCACATCATACACACACTCTCAGGAACGTGCACATCACACACACAACCTCAGGAACGTGCACGTCTCACACACAACCTCAGGAA
>NC_056499.1:59033074-59034200 GCF_014905685.2 Nematolebias whitei | reverse complement strand
CACACACAACCTCAGGAACGTGCACGTCTCACACACAACCTCAGGAACGTGCACGTCTCACACACACAACCTCAGGAACGTGCACGTCACACACAACCTCAGGAATGTGCACGTCACACACACACACTCAGGAGCATGCACGTCTCACACACAACCTCAGGAACGTGCACGTCTCACACACAACCTGGGCCTCATGATGTGAGTATTTCTATTTTAAACTTTTATTTTTTTCATTTATCTTTATTTATCCAGGTCGACTCATTGAGTCACGAGAACTCATTTTCTAGAGAGACCTGTTTAGGAGCAGATGGTGGGGGTTGAGTGCCTTGCTCAGGGGTCCAGGGTGGGGCCAATGAGGGTGGAGGCAGGTGTGGGTGTTTCACCTTTTCCACCCACATTTTGATGCTGATGGTACTGGGAGTTGAACCTGCGACTTTCCGATCACAGGCCCATCTTCTAACCTCTGCTCCACCACTCCCCCACATAACATCATATCATACTGGTCATATTAAAATCTCACTGGTTTCCTTCCAGATGTGTTAAACAGCTACTGGTCCCCTGATGTTTCCAGGTGTGTGTGGTCAGTGGATGAAAAGCCTGGCATGAACAAGATGATGCTGGAGATCATCATTTGACGAGAGCTCCCACCTTCTAACTGTGAAGAACAAGAGCAGCTCAGTGATTCCCTCAAGGCTCAGTGAAGGTGCTGAGAGCTGCAGAGAGGCTGATCCATGGAGCTTCAACATAGCAACCTCCAAACATGTCCACCCTCACACACATCGTCCATGAAGACACTGGACCAGAGCTCAAGATAATAAGACACTGATAACAACGACAACAACAACAACAACACACATTCACAAATGATTCAGACAAATTTAAGGTTTTTGTTTGTTTGTTTGTTTTACAATTAAAAACAGTTTGTTGTCCACTGTTGTCATCACTCTTTGTTAAAATCCAGGTCTCTCTTGTAAATGAGTCCTATTGGTTCAATGGAACTAACCTGTATCAATAAAGGTTAAATGAATATAAATATATACATAATTATTTATTCAACCTTTTATTTATACAGGTTGGCTTCATGGAGCCACAAGGACTCATTTACAAGAGACCTGCTCCAGACACA
>NC_056499.1:58999642-59028074 GCF_014905685.2 Nematolebias whitei | reverse complement strand
CCTCTTGGATGAGGGGCGAAACGTTTCTTTTTAACAAAAAAACGAAGTCCAGATGACATGATTCAACCTTTTTTGTTGTTATATACCTGGATGACTGAGAAAACAAACTTTGTGATTTTCAGGAAAGGTTTTACCTTAAGGAATGTACTAAGTTCAGTCAAGTTCCTCTGAGGAGGGAGTGACATGGTCTATATCAGTTATGTAGTGAATCATCCTTTTGATGGCTGGATCCAGAGATTGAAGTTTACTGATGTGTTCATCAGACAATGCTGGTCCAACTGAGATTGTGTTAGCAGTTGGTTGTGGAAGATCAGAAGAGCAGGCTGTAGCACATGGATGTGTGAGCGTTTGCACCTCTTGGGTGGGTGGGTTTGGGATAAAATCAGGTGGCCAGGAGGGGTCAAAAGACTGTGTGTTACCACTAGTGGTACTGTTGTTAGTTAACGAGTCTGTGAGATTGTTAAACTGTTTGTTTTGTCCTGACTTCTGTGAGTGGCCTCTGGCCTCTCTGAGAATAGATGGACTCTGAGTCAGAGCATCATAGAGATCCCTGTTAGTGTTGTATTTGTTAGTCTGGAGAGACAATGTAGTGTCATTCATATGAGCTCTTTGCAGCTCTAGTGGTTGTGCAGGTGTAACTGACACTACCTTGGTGGGAGGTGTGTTCTCAGTCATCTGATGTTTGTCTTTGGGTGGGGATGTGGTTGACCTTCCAGAAGTATCCAGAGTCAAACACTGTGACTACAGTTCTGGTCCCGCAAAGATGGGCATGGGTTGGCGCACCTGGGCCCAAACTTTGAGATTCTTAAAATCGATTAAAGGCTGAAATCGTGTCAACAAATCTTGTCCCACCAATAGTGGAATTGTTTCTAAATCAGACACATAAACTGGATGGCTAAGTGTCATGTTACCAATCTTAAACTGTATCTGAGTCACAAAGGATACAGTTGTGTTGTTAGATGCGTAAGGTGTAATACCAAGAAGGCAAGGCTGAAGAACCAAGTTCTTGTTAGTGTGTTTTGCTGCTGACTGTAGTTTCTTGAACAGGGTGGCTGACATCAGGGTGACATCTGCTGCGGTGTCAAGAAGTGTGTCATGAGTGAGGACGTGTTCCAGCGTTAGTGAAAAGTAAAACTTTCCTGCTGGCCCCCATTCGGTAAGGTTACACAAAAATTGGTGAATTGGAGGTTCCTCTGGGAACTCAGAGTAATTGTTCTTGAAATAGAGATCCTCAGGGTTCACTTGAACTTCTGAGATTGCATTCAGAGTGTGTGAATAGTCAGTTTGTTGTTCTGAAGGAAGAACAATGTCAGAAATAGAGTTACAATTTGCGGTTGCAGGTTGAACTTCTAAATCTGCAGCTGGTTGGTCCAACGGTTGGTTGGCCAGAGAGGTCACTGACCGAAGGTCAGCACCTGTGCTGTCATTGTCTTGGTGCGTTTCATGAAGAAAACATTTAATTATCTCAAGTTCTTTAGGAGTCAAGTTGGTAGACTTACCTTTTATAGTCTTTGGTGATCCTTTGTACTTTTCAGAACATTTCTGACGTACTAAAGGTGGTTTTATTTCAGGTCGGGAGTGACAATCCTGAAAGGTGTGGGTCTGATTAGGAGAGTGTTTACCCCCCTGAAGAGGTTTCCAAGATCCTTGGTATTTACCGGGACCTTTTCTTTGGTAAGGTGTCTTAAGCCGGAAATAAGATGGATTCTTGTCAGCTTTGGGAAAGAGGGGTGCAGCTTTTGCTCTGGTTGAGTCAGTGTCCACACTTGCCCTGTTAGGTCCCAAAGTTGAGGGTACTGTGTTCACAGCGAAAACATTTTTGGGTTCCACTGGCTTAAAGTGGTTCAGCTTTTGAAAAGCCCTGCAGGCTAACTGTCTTAGCTGAAGGAGGGTGAAGATTTGTGGGTCAGCAGAAATGCCGAGTAAGCTGGTAAGCGACTGATTGAGATTCTGGATGAAGAGTGTTTTAAAGTTTAAATCTTCTTCCATGTTGGGGTAATTATTGTAACCAAAGTAAGCGTGTCTGACCCGGTTCTGTTTACTGGACTCGTTCGAGTCATGTTTTTGAATGGTGGTACGTTTGTTTGAAGCTGAGCGCCGTCTCAGGAGCTGCTCCGATGCTGATTTGTTACGTTCACAGTAAAATTGTGCAATTTTGAAGCTCTGAAGGGCGATAATTTGATCGGACTGTTGATGCTAACTGCTAGCTTAAAGCAAGTACACACGAGCTGTGATTGGTTGAGAACCGTTGTTTGGGTCGTTCTGATTTGCTGAGAAGCTGGCGACATATCCCTGTACGTCCACTCACTCTGATGTCAGTGCGTGAAGCCCACCCCGATGTCCACGTGTCTGTAAAGTCACGTGACCCCAGAAATGAAGCTCGTTTTAACAGAGTCCTCCTTTGTGTTTAAAAACGCTGAATAAAGCCTGACACTTGTTCCTAAACTCATGAGTACATGCAGAAAAGGCGTGTTTGTTGAGAGACGTGACGTTTAAGCTTTAAATCCGTCCATAAATGCTGATTTGACCCATGTTTGACCGTTTGCTACATGTAGCTAACGGCTAACAACCGGATGCCAACAGGACGGTTCACAGGAAGTCGTCAGCGACTCCTACCGCTAAAAGTAAGCTTACACCGCCACCTGCTGTTGAAAAGGAATGTAGAGGAACATATACTGAGATATATTCATAAATTAAACGGATTCATTCATTTTTCTGGACTGAATAATATCGTGCATTGAATTTAATAAAATGTAACGTGAGGCGTTAATTTTCTTTGACCCATCAAATGAATGCGTCATTTATTAACAGAATCAAAGTTTAACATCAAACATTTACATTAATTTGGCAAAATTGAAAATAACAACAGCTTAATTAATCAGCTTTACAATCAGGAAAACCATACGGCCATGGTTTTCCGTTGCTTCACAACAGACATTTCTGAAAATATCTGGAATGATTTGCTAGCAGGATAGAAGAGTTTTAAAGATGGGAAAATGAAGTTTAAATTGAGAGAGAAGATGGATGAGGGGTTGTTGTGGGTCGGTATCAGAACGGCACGCTCCGTTAAGATCCCAGCTTCCTCCTCGGTACACTTAGGTGGTATAGATAGACTCTTTACCTGTAGCAGGTGTCTCCACTGGTACGGAGTTCCATTTAATGCACCCTTTCAGCGTCTCCGTAGGAACAGCTGTGAATCGTCCGAAGTAGTGACGGTACTTGTTCGACACAAGTTCACCTCTCAGTTGGGCTCACGTGAGTTGTGAGTCCCTCAGAGTTCCACTCAGATGTGGAAGATTGCATAATTCCCACGAGACTCGGAAGAACTCCGGATCATGTCTGGAACTCCTGTTCTCTCCAGCACTTCTTCCGTTCGGTACTGCTCTCCGAACTGAACTCGACTGCGCTCGACTGCACTAGCTCCAACATGACTGGCTTGAACTAGGAAGTGCCGACATTTAAAGAGTTCTATTTCCGGTTCATTTGGGAAGTCCCTGATTGGTCAATCGACCAGACGGGGGTGTGTTTAAGTGATGTAAGAGGTTATTAAAAGTCAGAAAAAAAGAAAGAATGTTTTGGAACAGACTGGAAATGTTTTAGAGACAGACGAGAGAAATGTTTAGACGAGTTGGGGGAAAACAGGTGCCAGCTTCTCTATTTACGTCTGAGAGGATATAAAAACATGACAGTTCGTTCCAACAACTTGTCTTCGACCTTTGACCGACATCACAACTTGCTCATTTCAGACAGAAGATCAGAAAATGCATGAATTACTCCGTAACACATTTCAATTTGATTTCCACTTTGAATGAGGATTAAAAAATCACTAATACTGTTTCACAGTTGAATTAAAATGAGTAGTTCACTTCAACATTTAAAAATGGTTTGAACTAAACACAATTTGATTATCAAAACATTTGTAAAATAGTAATGATAATAGAAAAGAGAGTGTTCTTTCAATTGATCAGTGCAGGACACTTAGAAAGTCTCTGGATGAACTTAATCTTGTGTTTCTGGACTCAAATCAATGAAATACAGTTCTTGTCCCAGGAAGGCCCCCAAGGCCAGATTTTGACCTGAGGCTTAGTTCACTACAGGAGTATAACAGTTTTCCAGAAAGAAAGCTGTACGCTCGCCTTTCATTTAAACATTTTTTTTCTCTGTTAATCAGAGCCTGGTTTCTGTGTACTGTTTAAATAGCGAATTCTGGTAAATTAACTAAACTAAAGTTGCTGTCAGACTTTTTAGAAAAATTGCAGGTTTATTAAGTTTAAGTGCATTGGAGTACACTGAAATAGCCTGGCTCATTGTATCTGTTAAAAAATAAGCATATTAAGTAACACTGACAGAAGGAGGCATTTACTTACAATATTTATGGGGTAAGGCCTGAACAGGGGCCCATTTATTGAAAAGTTGGCTTATAACAGTGTTGGTGAGGACCAGAGCTGAAATAGTGTGAGACTCTCTGCTCACTTAAATAAAATATTTACCTGTTAAAAACTCTAAGTTTGCAACTGTTTAACCAGATAGGATTTTGATGAACAGTGGATAACCATGGCAGATTTAACAGAAGCTGATGTTGCTCCGTGTGATAAAAAGGACTGGTTAGAGAGAGCGTTAACGCTGCTAACAGAATCCTTACATCCATATGGTGAACATAGTGTGAACGGAGTGTGCATTTACGTGAGTAAAAGTTGGTCCACGAACTGTACTGTTGTAAATAGCTCATGCTCGAAGGCTTTGGAGCAAATAACAGTGAAATGTCGGCCACATTATCTACCCCGAGAGTTCACAGTGACTTTTATCACAGTTGTTTACATTCCTCCGGACGCTAATGCTAATGAATCACTACAGGAGCTTCATGATATCATCAGCTCGCTGCAGAACAAACACCCCGAGGCTCTTTACGTGGTAGCCGGAGACTTTAACCACGTGAATCTAAAGGACTGTCTCCCAAGCTTTAATCAGCATGTGACGATTCCAACACGTGGAGACCGCACGCTGGACCGTGTTTACACGAACGTAAAAGATGCATATAAAGCCGAACCCCGCCCCCACCTAGGACTGTCAGACCACATCTCAATCTTCCTGGCTCCTGCTTACATGCCCCCGCTGAGACGGTCCAGACCGGTTCAAAAGAAAGTTAAATGTTGGATCCAGGACAGTGGCCCCATACTGAGAGATTGTTTTGATCGAACAGACTGGCAGGTTTTCAGAGAAGCTGCTGAAAATGGAGGTTCGCTTGATCTTGACCAATACACATCTTCAGTACTGGGTTACATTAGTACATGTACTGACACAGTCTCCACTATCAGAAATGTTAAAAGCTACCCAAACAGAAAACCTTGGCTGAATGCAGAGGTGCGTACCCTGCTGGAAGCCAGGAACACTGCCTTCAGGTCTGGAAACTCAGAGGAGCTGAGTAGGACAAGAAAAGAGCTGGTTGCTGGTATTAAGAGGGCCAAGGCCACATATGCAAAGAGGATCGAGGGTCAATTCATCTCACAAGACCCTCGGAGCATGTGGAGGGGCATTAAGTGCATAACAGATTATAAAGGAAGGAGTGAACAATGTCCCAAAGACCCATCTCTGCCTGATGCCCTCAACAAGTTCTATGCACGCTTTGAAGACCCGAACAGACCACCCAGCACCAGACTCACCTCACCACCGGATGAAGAACATCTCAGCGTGACCTCAGCAGAAGTAAGGAGTACCTTCAGGAGGATTAATCCGCACAAAGCAACTGGCCCAGACAACATCCCCGGAAAAGTGTTGAAGGAATGTGCTGATCAGCTCTGTGAGGTGCTGGCAGACATCTTTAACACCTCACTTACCCTGGAGACAGTTCCCACCTGCCTGAAGACTGCCACCATCATCCCAGTCCCAAAAAGCTCTACAGTGACTGGTCTGAATGACTATCGGCCAGTGGCCCTCACCCCGATAGTCGCTAAATGCTTCGAAAAACTGGTCATGACTCACATCAAAACAACCATCAACATCAACGAGGACCCTCATCAGTACGCATACCGTGAGAACCGATCAACAGAGGATGCAATCTCCTCTGTGGTCCACACTGCACTCAACCACCTGGAGCAGAAAAACTCTTACGTCCGTATGCTCTTTGTGGACTTCACATCCGCCTTCAACACCATGATCCCCCAAACCCTGATGGACAAACTATCCACACTAGGACTAAGCCCCTCCATCTGCAACTGGGTACTAGACTTTTTAACAAACAGACCACAGTTAGTGAGGATCCACAACCTCTCCACCATAACCCTCAGCACTGGCTCTCCTCAGGGATGTGTGTTGAGCCCCCTCCTGTTTACTCTGCTCACATATGATTGTGCAGCTACCCATCCAGGCTGTCACATTGTAAAGTTTGCAGATGATACAGCGGTGGTGGGATGCATCACAAACAATGATGAGTCCAGCTACAGGCAGGAGGTGGAACACCTGGAGAGCTGGTGCAGAGAGAATAACCTTCACATCAATGTGAAGAAGACAAAGGAGATGATTGTGGACTTCAGAAGGAACAAAAACACCTACACCCCCCTGAACATAAGAGGATCTGCGGTGGAAGTGGTCTCCAGCTACAAGTACTTGGGTGTACACATGAATGACAACCTCAGCTGGAGCAACAACACCACCAGCCTGATCAAGAAAGCTCATCAGAGACTCTACTTCCTCAGACGGCTGAGGCAAGCTGGTCTGGGAAGCTCAGTCCTCACCTCCTTCTACAGGTGTGCAGTGGAGAGCATCCTGTGCTCGAGCATCAATGTGTGGCATGGAGGCTGCACAGCTGCAGAAAGAAAAGCTTTGCAGAGAGTGGTGAAGGCTGCACAGAAATCTGTTGGAATCAGTCTCCCCACCATCACAGACATCTACACCTCCAGATGCAGGAAGAGGGCCACCTGCATCATGAAGGACCCCACCCACCCAGCACACACACTTTTTGCCCCACTCCCCTCAGGAAGGAGGTTAAGGAGCATTAAGTGTAGAACCACTAGACTGAGGAACAGCTTCTACCCTGAGGCTGTTAGACTCATGAATCTCTAACTAGAATAATCACTGTGAAAAACCATATCATGTTGCTGCTGATCTGTTTCATGTTGCTGCTGATCTGTTTCAATGTTGATGTGTTCATGCGTGCACATCTGCTCACAGACTCATGTTCATGTTTGTGGTGATGTTCAATGTTTTATGTTATGAGTGCTTAGTGTATATTTAGTTGATGTTTTTCTTAGTTCATATCTTAGATGTTATTACTGTTTTTCTTATACATTTTATTGTTGGATGTAACTGGGACCCTGTGTACATAATTTCGCTCCACCACATGTACCACATGAGGTGCGAATGACAATAAAGAAACTCTGACTCTGACTCTGACTGACTCTGAACAGGTGGACTGCATGAACTCAACAGTTATTGGACGAGCTGAAGGAAGTTGCAGAAAGTGTGACTTCTGCAGCCATAACCAAGTCAAGCTATGAACATCTAGCTAAAACAACACTCTTGCTGAAAGCTAAATTTTATATTGAGGCCAACAAGGCAGAAGACCTTGCAATTAGGTTGAACAGTGAGACAGAGGAGTACCTAAAACTCGTGGCACAGTTTAAATTTGATAAGGAGACCTGGGAAAATAAGTTGAAACGTGAAGAAGAGCTCTTACAAGCTCAGCTGTCGTTACAAGCGGACTCATATGAGGTGAAGCTACGTGAAGGAGGGATTAAGTACGAAGCACTGTGTTCAGACTATAATAATCTGCGCCAATGGTTGCAGCTCACATCAAAATCTCTGGACGAATGCAGATTGGAAAAAGCGGCGTTAGCCAACAAGGCGTGCATTTACAAAGTGAGTGTCTTACATCACATGAACGCTTAAAAGCCTGTGAGGCAAAAGTAGCCGCAGCAACAAATGAAATTTCTGACGTGGTGCAAGGATGTCTGGAACTCAAAGACGAACTGGGTCAGAGTCCAGGTCACCCACCTCCACCTCAGAAGGATTTTGCTGTACCTCCTACACATAATCCCCTTCTCCGACCTCCACGTGAGTCTATTGAATCACCTCCACGTGATTATTTTGTTCCAACAACACCAATCACTCAGCCTCCGCTCTCGATAGCGGATTTGCATAAAATCGCAAAGTATGTCCAATGCTTTGAGCCGGGGCCGTTGGGTTCAACCGACACTAAGGCCTATCTGAATGACCTTGACTTCCAATTAAGAAGCTATCCCAACTCTACAGTTGAGGATAAAGTAGGTTTAATCAGGCTCACTTCGCCAGGACGGTGTTTTCCTTCATAGAGCTTCAACCTGATGCCACAAGAAAGGATTACCGCCTGTTATGTGCTGCTCTTATGAAAGAGTATACCCCTTGTGCGGGACCTGGCAGATATCCAGCCGCTGACAAGGTCATGCAAGGTAAGAATGAGCACCCCAGGGCATATTATTCCAGAATCTTGCAGGCTTATTTTGGTTACTGGAACGAAACCGGCATGGAGGTGGAGGCAGCATTTAAGTTCGTTTTCAGCAAAAATCTCCACCCTGACATAAGGATGTCAGTGCAAATGATGGCTATTTTCAAAGAGAAATCCATCAATGAGATAAAAAATTGTGCTGTGAATGTCTTTGAGGCCCAGTCACAGGCCAAAACACCCTTTGAGGTGTTCCCAGGTGAGAGGATTCCTGCCCAGTCATTAGAATTGGAAGGGATGAGAGCTTCAGCTCCCCCTCCAAAAAAAGGCGAGAGGAAACGAGGTTTCCCGGTAGCCAAACCACAACAGGTGAGTGCCCCCTGGTCCAGACAAGATCCTAAATGGTTTCCTTAGAAACCAGAGGATGAACGAATGTCCCAGAAGGGGGGCGAACGCCCTAAGGGTAGAAAGTATGGCACCAAAAGTGACCCATACAACCAGGGATCCCACTGGGAATCCCAGCGGAGGGGACCTGCTCCCCCACCACGTCGGCCTGAACAGCCTGAGACGAAAAAGAAACAGCAGCAGGTCCAGAAGAGCCCCAGACCTCTGAGCTCGGACGAGACAGAGAGTGTGCGTCGGTTCTTGGAATTGTTGAAAGGTGTTGCCACAGACAAACAACCTGACACGTTGTTTGGCAATATCATTGCTGATAAGTCAGAACACACAGATGTAGTGGAGCTAACTGAAGCTAACCGACCCTATCTCACTACATTTCTGTCACACGTGCAGCTTGTGCACGTGTGACTGCCATTACCTCAGCTGTAGGTTGTGTCGACTGAGTGTTGAGTAGCCAGGAGGGGTCAAAGGACCACGTGGGCCCGTCAACGGCTCCTCCCTTGGCTAGGGAGTCTGCAAGGTCATTGTAGTGCTTGTCATCGCCTGGGACTCTGGAATGTCCTGGAACTTTCTTCCAGAAGATCTGTAGATCATGTGATGTCACCAAGTGATCACATGTCATGAAAAGCTCTTTGTGTTTGACCACCTTTTTGTTGCTTGTGAGAAAACCATTCTGTTTCCACAGAGCGAGATGACATTGCTGGCTGGTGTTGTGTTTCAACAATAATCCTCTGTTCACCAATATAGCAGGAGAAATGTTTCACCGCCCACACAGTGGTCAATAGAGCCTTCTCACAGTCTGAATACCTTAGTTCAGGGCCTGCCATTGTTTTGCTGGCGTAGGCCACAACACGCTTGTCTTTGTCGTGTATTTGGTACAGACCTGCACTTATGCAGTGAGTTGAGAAGCCCACTTCCAAGTAAAACTCTTTGTTGTAGTCTGGGTAGACTAGACATGGGGCTAACTTGAGCCTGTCTTTAAGAGCGTTCATTGCCTGCTGCTGTGTATCAGTCCAGACAAATGGGACGTCTTTCTTTAAGAGTTCAGTCAGTGGCTTTGCGAGGTCCGCATAATGCTCTATGAACTGGCGTGAGTAATTACACACTCCCAGAAAACTCTGTAGTTCTTTGAGATTGGTAGGGACTTTGAGGTTGTCTAGGCCTTGGGTGCGAGTCAATTGTGGTTGTACTCCGTCCAGACCTACTAGGAGGCCAACGTAGAACACCTTGGTTCTGCACCACTGCCACTTTGACAGTGAGATTTTAGCACCAGCAGTTGTTAGCTGATTTAGGACGTGGTCGATCTCAGCCAAATGAGAGTCCAGTGTTGGCTGCCTCAAAAGGATGTCGTCCACGTAGATCAGTGTCCCACGCTCGTGGGCGTCTGGACATGCTTTGTTCAAAAAGATGTTGAACTCTGCAGGTGAGTTAGCGTAGCCAAAGGGACACCTGGTAAAGGTGTATTGTCGGCTGCCAAAAGTGAAAGCTAGTTTGTGTTGGTCCTCGGCGCGCACAGGGATGGTCCAAAAACCAGAGGCGACGTCGAGGGTCGAGAAGTACTTACCATTGGTGACCTTTGGCAGTTCCTGTTGGAGCTGAGTCATTGGCCACCTGGATAAGGGGACTTGTTTATTTAGCTTTCTGTAGTCTATGGTAAGTCTCCACTTACTATTTGGTTTCAAAACTGGCCATAAAGGCGCAGAGTAGGTGCTATTACATTGTCTGATTATACCTTTGACCAAAAGGTCATCAACAATCTCCTGGACAGACTGATGTGCTGCCAGAGGGATCTTGTATTGTCTGACAAATGTTGGTGGTGCGTTGGGTGGGGTTGGGATGCTCACTGTGTGGAGTGAGGTCAACCCACAATCTGTTGAGTCAGTTGAAAATGACTTTTCATATTTTAAAAGAACTTGGCGAAGTTTGTCCCTTTCTTCATCAGATGTCAGAGCGTCGGCTTGGGCGACCACCTGTTCAATCTGTGATGAGACTGATAAGGGTTCTTGCTCTTTGGGGAGCTCCAACGAATCCCTTTCTGAATCGTCGGACCTGTCTATGGGTAAGACACCATAGGTTTGTGGTCCTTGGTCGACGTCATCGGTTGAGAAAAGAGCTATGGCCTGTGTTGGTTTTGTGAACCATACTGGCCCAGCTTCTTGACTTGGTACCAGGTTATCTGGGAGTCCTCCCAGAAATGGAATGCCTAGTTCAAAATCATGAAAATCAGTGGAAATCAACCATCCTAGCATAGTGTTTTTTGGGATCATCACCTCATCCGTGCCTGTGTTACACACAGTAACAGATGTGGTCCTGGAGTCAAGGCTCACTTGGTCTGTGGCTTCCACGGACAGTCCCAACTTGAAAAACGCAGGAGAAGGTTGAAAATATGCCTGTTTATGGCTAATAGCTTGTCCAGCTACGATGTGGATTCGCACCATTAGGTTAATCACCTGAGGTGGTACTGTGGTGGTTTGGTTGTTAGCAACCTGGCAGGCCTCTGGAATGGTCTGCCCAGCCTTAAGGTTTGCTGTGTCTAGCACAGGAGGATCCTTTGTGGCTGGTTTTAGGGACCACAGCACCTTGTTGATGGTGTCCACATGGACACCCAACCTTACCAAAATGTCAGAGCCTATGTAGGTTGCATGTGGTAAGTTTTGGATCACGAGAAACGGGTGAACCAGTTCTTGTTGGTTCCAGTTTAGTTTTAGGTTAATGACTCCTTCCGCCGTCATTACCTGTGAACTATTGGGAATTAATGGAAAGCGGAAAGCTTTTTTAATTAGTTCTAGACCCATGTGTTTGTGAACCAAGGTTTCATAGAAAGCTCGGTTAATTGCTGATTTATCTGTCCACAGAGACAGAACAGCATCGTTGGTGTGGGATCCTTGGATCTCTACACCTTTAACTACCAGTGGTAGGTAGTGTTTGGTGGACTCTGACTGCTCCAGCTCACAGAGGAGGCTGTCTTGTTGGGTCAGAGTTTGGACCACCGGGTGGGTCTCTTTGGTTTCACATGATTTCAGAGGAATACTCACTGGGCTCGTGTCCTCGGCTGAGGAGTCCTTTGCACCTTCCGCGGTACCTGCTTTTAGGCAGTCTGTGTTACACTCAGGAGGCATTTCTATTGGCAGCGGTTTGCTCACCTTGGCCCACATCGTCTGATCACCATAATCTATAATCGCGTCAAAGCGATTTATAAAATCCTGGCCAACCAGAAATGGGAATGAGTCAACACTAGACACGTGTACCGGGTGGTATAGTGTCATCCTGCCAATCTGCATGTGAACCATTGCTATAGCTGTCAGGGTTGTCCTCTTCTCTGAGAGACCCTGCATTTCTATAGCACATGCTGTGAGAGGTATTACCCTGTTAACACTGCTAGCGGCTGTCCTCAGCTCCTCGAACAGTTTAGCTGACATAATTGTTATGTCCGCCCCACCGTCCAGTAGTGCTTCATGTGTGAGGACCCCTTCGAGTGTTACTGACAGGTATGCCTTCTTGGCGACCCCCCTTCTGATAAAGTTACACAGAAACCTCTTAGGTTTTTTCTGACGTTTCTTCACACGCTCAGCGTTGTCTGTGTAATCTTGGTTTGTCTGAACTGTCAGCACAGCAGTAGCTGTTTCTGAGTGTTCAGCTCGCGATGACTCGTCATCGTTTGTGTGTGAGTTCACCCCCCCTTCTTCCGATGAGGGGTTGTTGGAGGCAACAACAACAATGTCTTGGTGTGTACCACCGACATCTGTGACGTTGTCATTCGCGCCCTCAGATTTAATAGTGATTACATCACTGCATAGTGCTCCTGGTTGGTTTCCCGTGTCAGTGTGTTTCAAAGTTTCTAACAACCTGCATAGTTTCTCTGTCTCTTCCGAGCTCAGAGGTGTAGGGCCTTGTTTCTGGAACCTTTGTGATTTTTTTCGCCTCGGGTCGTTTTGTCCGAGGTGGAGGAGGGTTAGGTACGTCATTTGGGGGTTCCTTTTCGGACTTCCCCTGATAATATGGGTCACCTTGGTTCCCATATCTCTTCGTCCTACGCACACCCCACTTACGATAATCACGTTCAACCTCTGGGATTAAATTCAATCCCTTCAGATCTTTTTTGTCCCAGCGTGCACCTTCATGACGCGGTTTGTTAGTTTGAAAAGACTGCTTTTTCTCGCCTTTTTTAGGGGGGGGGGGGGTGACGCGCGTCGTCCTTCCAGTTCTAGCGAATGGGGTTTAACCTTTACACCAGGAAACACCGCTATGGGCGTCTTAACATGAGAACAGGCCTCAAACACATTCACAACACACTGTTTAATCTCATTGATGGATTTTTCTTTGAAATTTGCCATAATTTGTACTGACGTTTTATTGTCAGTGTGGAGGTTTTTGCTGAAAACAAATTTAAAACCCTCCTCCTCCTCCATGCCGGTTTCATTCCTGTAACCAAAATAAGCTTGGAAGATTCTTTTGTAATAAACTTTTGGATGTTCATGCTTCCCTTGCGTGACCTTGTCTGCAGCTGGGAAGCCACCAGGCCCCGTGTAGGGGTTGTATTCTCTGATCAAAGCTTCACACAGAAGGTTGTAATCCCTTCTCGTGGCATCAGGTTGACGCTCGATGAAGGTAAACACCTCTCTGTCCGAAGTGAGCCTTATCAGACTTATTCTATCCTCAACCGTAGCAGTAGGATAACCACTCAGTCTGAAATCTAGGTCATTGAGATACGCCTTCGTGCCAGTAGAACCCATAGGCCCAGGAATAAAGCGTTGAACATATTTTGAGATTTTTTGAAGTTCGTCCATCGAAAGAGGAGCTCTCGACGGTCTCTCTTGCCAGCTTGGTAGAGGAGACCTGGACAGGCCTTTCCCTGCTCCTGTAGGTAAGGGTGGAGGTGCATGTGATGGAGGGAGATTTGGGTCTGGAGCCCAGTGTGTCCCCACATTCTGTCCACGCCTCACACTATTTTCCCTTTCTGCATGGCAAAGTTGCGTTTTAAGCACGTCTATCTCAGCTCTGCACTGGTACAATCGTGATACCGTTTCCTTGTACTCCTCCTTTAATGAAGAGTATGTCATGGAAACCTGTTCTTCGACTTTCCTGGCTTCAGTAAGTGATACTAAAAGTGACTGTACTTGCTCGTTCAGTGAATCAATTTCTGCACGTGCGTCTTGCTTCAATCGAGTCATCTGTTCCAGATGTTCTTTAGTATGCTCGTTGTGTTCATTTTGAAACTGAAGGAAGCGTCCTTCAAGGTTCCGAAACATCTCGATTTTCTCTGCATATTGTTTAGTCAGCACGTCATTTCGTCCAACCTCTTGGTCCAATCTGTCTTTGAGCAGCACAGAAAGTTTTGCTAACTGTTCAAGGCTCTGCTTTTTATTCTCTTTAACCGTGGCTCCTATTGCTAAACTTCTCAGCTCTTCAGCTCTTTGAGTTTCATCCATCCTGTCTAATGTCGCACCAATTACCGGGTCTGTTAAAATATGTAAAGCTCCCTGAATTATGTCATCTTGTTGACTGTCATATTCTGACTGGTGGGAGTCTGAAAGGTCAATGTTTTCCTCTGCCCCTGCCATTATCTTTTATTTAAAAAAATTAAATAGGAAGATGTCGTGTTTTAGGTCGTAAAACAAATCAGAAAAGTTTCCTTTTTCTGTTATATTTACTCTTATTTAGTGTTTTAGCAATTAAACGTGTATTTTCTTTTCAGAAAATGAGTAAACTGATCAGCTCTGTGATTATTCTGTGACTGTATCTCTAAAAAGTTGTGAAAATTTCATTTAGCACCTTACAGGATTTATCATTAAATGAAAATTTTCTAGTAAACGCCTCTCTGGGCATAAGTACTTTAATCACTTTTTATATGTAAGACAGCAGCATAAACCACGCACGAGCACCGTTTCATTAACTCAAACATGCTTTTTTTAGAGAAATACGAACGTTCAATTTCACCAAAATCCTAAAAACGAAATGAAACTGTCATATCGAGTTTCTGGCAGAAGGTGGCAGTATAACCTTATTTTATTTTAACCCTGACACTGTTAGTGACGTCCACTAGGAGTCGTTATGACTTCCTGTGGCTTTGGTGACATCCGGTCGTTAGCCATTAGCTTAAAATTAGCGTCGGCCGACACGGTCCAAAATCAACATTTCATAGGTGGATTTACTCTCGATTCAGCGGTCGCTTTAGCAATTAGACTCTTAAGAGATGGATCATGAGGTCAAAACCAATTTTAAAGCGTTTTCCAACTTTAAAACAACAGAGAAAGCTTCTATATGAAAGTGAGCTGCATTTCCGGGGTCACGTGATTGAATCAACCAATGAACAACGGGGTGGGTTTTACAATCTGACATCAGAGGGAGTGAACGCAGACACGTCACCCATTTCTCAGCGAATCAGAGCGACCCAAACAGCGGTTTTCGACCAATCACAGCTCGTTATTCTAGCTATCAGTGTTAGCATTAGCCTGAAAAAGTCCGGTCAACTTTCGTCCAGTAACCTTCAAATTGTACGATTTTAACTGCTACAGATGTAACAAAGCACTTCAACAGTGGCCTGAGACGGCGCTCAGCTCCAAAACAGCGTTTTATCCATTCAAAACACGACTCGTTCAAAGAATCTGAACCGAGTCCGACAGCCGAAACGGGTCAAACAGAACCCGTCCCTCTCTGCCACAGTTTAACAGAATAAAGTGTTTTACCACAAACCCAGCTTCAGTTACACAACAGATGTACAAATTTCAGCTTTAAAATGACACATTGATATTACTTTCAGCTCCAAAAACAGTGTTTTTCTTAGAACACCGACTCGTCCGAGCCGAACCGGATCAGTACCAGAACCACACAGCTGAAAAACATATCACTGTATTTTCTCTGAACACCACAAGCCGAATCATGCAGTATCAAGCTCAAAACTTGGACTTTTCACGCCAACATTCAGCGTACAATAACACAGACTCCGTCACATTTAATTCACGCCTCTTTAAACATTCGTACGGCCACGAAATGTCTAAAGGCGAATAGGGTCACGAGAAGCTCTTTAGAGACCTGTACCGGGCCACCAGAAATGTAGTGAGATAGGGTCGGTTAGCTTCAGTTAGCTCCACTACAATCAATATTTAATGACGGGTTCTCTCTTTTTCGAGCTACTTGACAGATATGTGACAGAGATACTGTGTGGGAGATGGTCTAAAAACCAGTGACATGAGACGTTAATTTTCTTTGACCCATCAAAATGAGTGTGGTCATTTATTAACAGAATCAAAATTTAACATCAACATTGTACACTTGATTATTCTGATTGAACGCAATAACACAGCTTAATTAATGAGCTTTACAATGAGAAATCATACGGCCATGATTTCTCACTTGTAACTAAAATACAACAGACATTTCTGAAAATATCTGGATTAATTACTGGCAAGATAGAAGAGTTTTAAAGATGGGAAATTAAGTAGTTTAAATGGAGATGGAAAAGATGGATGAAGATGTATGTCTGTAGACCAGAACAACACGCTCCTTTGAAGCGCAGTTCGCCCGCGGTACACTGGTAGTGAAGTTCATGGCGACTCTTTACCTTTGGCGGAGGATGAATCCGCGACGGTCAAGAGGTCCTTGGTACGCTACCTTTCAGCGTCTCCTCAGGGCGGCTGCGACTCGGCAGAAGTCGTGAGAACTAGTTCCACAGAACAAACCTCCTCAGAATTTATGAAGTTTTCACCGGGTGGAGTCACAGCGAGGCATTGTGGCTCCTACAGGAACTCCAGCCGAACTTCATCAGTATCAGAAGAACTTAACGGGACTCTGAGAAGACTCAGAGGAACTCAGAACTTCTGTTCTCTCCCAGAACTCCGGTTCATGTCTCAGAACTTTTCCTGTCCGGTTCTGCTCTCAGAACTCACTGGAACTAGGAAGTGTCGACATTTAAAGAGTTCTGTTTCCGGTTCATTTGAGAAGTCCTGATTGGTTGAAAGAACCAACAGGGGTGTGGTTTTAGTGACGTAAGAGGTTACTAGAAGTCAGAAAAACAGCGGAGATGTTTTAGAACAGACAGAGAAATGTTTTGGAGCAGACAGAGAAATGTTTTGGCGAAATGAGAGGAAACAGGTGCCAGCTTTTCTGTCTGATAGGTTTAAAAACATGACAGTTCGTTCCAATAAACTTGTTTGCGACTGTCTCCAACTTTTGACCGACATCACTCCTTCTCATTTCAGACAGAAGATCAAAAAATGCATAATTACTTTGTAACAGACATCTAACTTGATTTCTACTTTGAATGAGGACTAAAAATCATTAATACTATTTCACAGTTGATTTAAAATGAGTAGTTCACTTCAACATTTAAAATGGTTTGAACTAAACACACTTTGATTATCAAGATATTGTAAAATAGTAATGATAATATAAAAAGAGAGTGTTCTTTCAATTGATTAGTGCAGGACACACTTAGAAAGTCTCTGGATGAGCTTAATTTGTATTTCTGGACTCAAATCAATGAAATAACAGTTTCTGTCCCATGAAGGTCCTCAGGGTCAGGTTTTGACCTGAGGCTTAGTTCACTACACAGACAACACCGTTACTGCTGTCACAGACAGTCACGATGACGTTGTTGTTGTAAACTCTGACAGACCCTCACCGGAAAAAGGGGGGTACAATCACACGTCAACGACGGTGACCCGTCACAAACTGAAACCTCAGAAACAGCAACAGCTGTGCTAACGGTTCAGACAATTCAAGGTGACACAAAAAACAACATTGCCGCTGTCACGGACAGCCACCAGGACCTTGTTGTTACAAACAATGAGAGCCCCTCAACACATAGAGAGCGGGTGATCTCATACATCATTGACGGAGGCCCGTCAAAAACTGAACTCCCAGGAGCAGCAGCAACTGCACCAACGGTTTGGAAAAACCAGGATTACACAGATAAAGGTAAACGTAAGAAGAAATGTCGGCCAAAACCTACAAGGTTCCTGTGTAACCTGATCAGAAAGGGGGTTGCTAAAAAAGCTTACTTGTCGATCACACTTGAAGGGGTCCGCACACATGGAGCCCTACTGGATGGTAGAGCCAACAAAACTATTATGTCAGCCAAACTGTTCGAGGAGCTCAGGATCGCCGCTAACGTTGTTCACAGGGAAATACATCTCATAGAATGTGCTATAGGACTGCAGGGCCTCGCAGAGACGAGGACGACCCTAACAGCTATAGCTATGGTTCACATGCAGGTTGGCGAGATGACACTATACTACCCAGTACATGTGTCTATGGTTGACTCATTCCCATTTTTGATCAGCCAGGATTTTATAAATCACTTTGACGCGATTATAGATTATGGTGAACAGGCAATGTGGGCCAGAGTGAGCAAACCCCTGCCAATACTCATGCCTCCTGAGACAATCACAGACTGCCCAACAGCAGGCACCGCAGAAGTCACCGAGGACCTCTCAGCAGAGAACACAGTCCCGGTAAGTAAGCCTTCAAAAGCCTGTTAAACCGAAGAGACCCAACCGGTGGACCCAACTCTGATTGAACAAGAAAGCCTCCTCTGCGAGCTGAAACAGTCAGAGCCCACCAGATACTACCTACCATTGGTAGTTAAAGGTGTAGAGACCAAGGATACCACACCAAAGATGCTGTACTGTCGCTGTGGACAGATAAATCAGCTATCAAGGACGGAGCTGGGGATGGCCCTCCGGGGTCTTTTGACCCCTCCTGGCTGCTCACAACTCTGTCAGTATAACCTACAGCTGAGGTAATGGCAGTCACACGTGCACAGGCTGCAGCCAAGCTGGCTGACAACACAGTCTCTGTACAACCCGTGCTGACTGACCCAGACATCATCCAACTTCAGAAGTTGGATCCTGCGATAAACTCGATGATGCTGTACTTGACTGACCCAGAGAAAAACACTCCGTCCGAAGCAGACCTGGATTCCAATCCTGACCTTAAAGTCCTCTTTCAGCTGCGCAAACAGCTAAAACTACTCAAGGGCATCCTAACTTTTGCTCATGGACCGATGTCCTCACCCATGTTCGTGGTCCCCCATGACCACAGGGGGGTGATATTAGTTCATGCGCATGTCCTCCCGTCCGTAGGACACAAGGGAGATAACTCCATGCTGAAAGCATTAAAACAAGTTTCTTATTGGCCTGGAATGAAAAAGGATGTCAAGAACTGCATAAAAGGGTGCCTGGTCTGTGGCCAGTTTCAGCCATCCAGACCACTCCACAGAGCACCACTGCAAAGTAGAGGCATTGCATTCCCATGGTCCGACCTTCAGATCGACTGGGTTGGACCACTTACTAAGAGCACTAGAGGAAATAAATATTTTCTCACGGTAACTTGCGCATTTACCAAATGTGTAGAATGCCTACCAGTTCCTAACAACACAGCACAAACAACTGCTGTGTTACTAATGAATCATGTATTTTCAAGGTTTGGACTTCCCCTCAGAGTGAACTCAGACCAAGGTACACACTTCACAGCTGAAATGATGAAAGAACTGTGGAAGATGCTAGGCATCAAAGTCAACTTCCATGTTGGCTACCACCCACAGGCCTCAGGCCAAGTGGAGAGAGCAAACAGAACTGTGGTAAGTATTTTGAAGAAATACGTAGCCGCAAACCACAAGGACTGGGACGTGAAACTCCCTCTGGTCCTCATGGCCATAAGGGCCACTCCACACACATTGACTGGCATCTCTCCCTTCGAGATGATGACGGGTCGACAAATGACTCTCCCTCTACACCTGTTGGACAAACCAGGCGATGCCGCCATGGCAACAGCCTACACCACACAACAATACATGAATGATTTGGAAGAACACCTTAAAAATGTTAGGATTTGGGGTCGGAGCGAACCCAGAGTGCAGAACAGGGACTCAACTCGGCAGATATACAAAAATAGGTTTTTAATGATAAATAAAAAGTACAAAATAAATAAGCTGACGGGGCAGCAAAACACATAAACAAGGAGGGAGGCACGGGGAACTCAGGAGACACGAGGAACTCGAGGAACCAGGAAGACAAAGAGAGACTCAGGAGACTCAAGGAAGCGTACCCAACGAAGACGACCCGACAAAGGACAAGACAGAATAGGGTGACTTAAATACAAGGAGAAGACGAGACATGATGACAAACAGCTGGGACGAGACACAGGTGGCAACAATGGAAACTAACGAGGAGCACGAGGGAAACAGACACACCGGGCCACAGAAAACTAACATCCTTACAAAAAACACCTTTGCGTTTGCCCAGAAAAACCTGGAAAAATCCGCTGAAGGACGAAAGGCGTACTTTGACCAAAAGGCCTCTCACGAGGAACTCCAAGTGGGAGATAGGGTCTGGTACTACACGTTCGCCCCCACAACCGGGAAAAGAGAGTCCGAGACCGGAACTCTCGCCCGCAAACTGATGTCCAGGTGGACTGGACCCCACCTGATAACAGACAAACTGTCTCCAGTTGTCTATCAGATCAAAATTAGCAAAGGCCAAAAAGAGCCAATTGTTAAATGGGTACATCGAAACCAGGTTAAACTACACAAGGTGTTCAATAACTCCACAGGAGACAAAGATCTCACAAACTCAGACGCGATAACGTGATCGAATCTGACAATCAGAGTGAGTGTCGCACTGAAACGTCGTTTTCTAGTTGCTTAAGCACTACTTTTGTCGATGTTGAAACGTTGTTTTTCTGGTTGCTTAATCACTACTTTTGTCGATGTTGAAACATCGTTTAATTGGTTTTTGGTATTGTTTCTGAACACCCCCAGCAAGAATGAATTTTGTGTGTACTTTAGTTAGAGACTAAGAGGACTTTAACTATGCCAACATGCGTTCATTTGTTAATCTTCAACCTTTGAGGAGTCAATGTAGATTAATGCTACCTTAAGTACTACAACCTAACCTTCGAGTAGGTTCGGCTTGAGCGTCGTGAGACCAAAGTACCATAACCTACATTGGTCTCACGACGCTCAAGCCGAACCTACTCGAACAATCCTATTCGTGGGGGGCTAGCTAATCCTTCAGTTGAGTCTCGCCATAAACTCCAAAACATATAGGGGGAAAACCAAAATAACAAACCTCAAGTCGTTCGTCTAAAGGGACAACAGACAATTGAACCAAACTATATTTTGCCATGTAAATCTAATTTAAACAAAGTTAGGAATGGAAAAATAGTTTGGAATGCCCTTCTATAGGTATAAATCCCTATATATAATTTTTCAGCATGACCCACCCTTTAATTGGTACCTGTAGCTGATCTAAAACATTATAGCTTACACACCAGGTGCATATAGGTTAAGGTCTTATGTAAAATCCCACTCATAAACCCAACTAAAACCACATAAATGCATAACACGTAGAACCAGAATGTCACCCACTGGGAACCACCAGCAGCAACCTTCGCTGAAGGGACCTACAACTCCAACGTGGGTCTCCAATCTCCATCCAGTGGTCGCCTCTGCAGTTCAATACAGGGAACCCCTCTGCATGCTGATCAATCAACACCTCCAATCATTGTAGATTAATCGTTGTGTATTATATGACTTTTTCCAATGGATTACAGACTTTGTTTCCAAGGGGTTAAAGCATTGCTACAATGGAATTACCAACAACATAATGGAATTACCAACAACATTGTGGAATTACCTATACCGTTGTGGGATTACCTTCTTTGACTTTTGTTTTCCTCTTGCTGGATTACATCAAGCTCAAGGACATTCGGAGGCGTAAGTTCATGTTGGAATTCATCCCCATGGACAGGTGATGATTTCCAAAGGGGGGACTGTAGTGAACTATGCCTCGACCTCAACCTGTCTCTGAAGACCTTCATGGGACAGAAACTGTTATTTCATTGATTTGAATCCAGAAATACAAATTAGCTCATCCAGAGACTGTTTAATTGTTTAATTGTATCCTGAATTAATCAATTGAAAGAACACTCTTCTTTTTTTATTATCATTACTATTTTACAATATCTTGATAATCAAAAGTGTGTTTAGTTCATACCATTTCTAATGTTGAAAGTAAACCATTCATTTGAATCAACTGTGAAACAGTATTAATGATTTTTAAACCTCGTTTAGACTTAGAAATCGAGTTAAATGACTATTTACAAAGTAATTATGCATTTTGATCTTCTGTCTGAATGAGAAGTCAGTGATGTCGGCCAAAAGTCAGAGACAGTCAGAGAACGAGTTATTAGAACGAAGTGTCTTGTTTTTAAACCTAGCAGACGGTAAATAGAAGCAACTGGCACCTGCCTCCTCTCACTTCTTCAAAACATTTCTCTATCTGTACTAAACGTTTCTAAACATTCCTGCATCCTCTCTTAACTTTTAATAACCCTCTGACATCACTAGAACCACCCCCTGTTGGTTGTTTCAAACAATCAGGAAGTACTAAGTGACCGGAAGTGAGGACTCTTTAAAAGTCAACACCTCCTGGAACTAGTCAGTCTTTGATCTGAGTCGAACTCAGTCTTTGACCTGAGTCTTCCTAGAGTCTTCTGAGTCTAACTCAGTCTTTCATGGAGTCTTCTTGGAGTATTCCACTTATGAGTGGAATCTCTGTCTGAGTCACGGCGCCTCGCTGTGAACTCACCCGGGCGTAAACGCCTACAACTTCGAAGGAAGCTTGTCTGTTTACCGGAGTAAACCACACGACTTCTGACGATGCCCAGCCACCCTGACTGGAGACGCTAGAAAGGTAGCGTTGAAATGGACCCTGTACCGGAGTTGATTTATCTTCTACAAAGGTAACGAGTCGTCTCGCACCGAGGGTACCGGGGGTTTGAGCTGGTGTTGAAAGAAGCGTGCTAATTCTGGTCAACAAAACATACATCTTTCCTTCATCCATCTTCCTCTAAATCTCTCTTCTTGTAAATCTTTTCGCCAGTAAATCAATCTAGATGCCTTCAGAAATGTTCTGTTATCTTGTTAGTAAAGCGTGCCAAGTTTTTATTAATCAGAACCAGATCAACAAATCCATGTGTACATGTTTTGATGTTAAATTTTGATTCTGTTTAATAAATGACCACATTTATTCTGATGGGTCAAAGAAAATGGCGTCTCATGTCACTGATTAAACAATGAACACAGTTATCTTGGTCACATGGCATTAATTTAACTCGAAAAAGAAAGAATCTGTTGTATTTAAAAAATTAATATTCTTCTGACTGAGTCACAGCGTTAAGATTAAATTTTTAGTAGTGAAGCGACAGTTAAGCTGTCCCCCACATTTCACTACACTAAACAACTCAAAACATACCATGACCAAAAAGTCTCCCATGAAAAGCTTCAAGTGAGGGAAGAAAAAGGTCCAGTACACCTTCACACCACCCACTGGACAGAATGCTTCCAAAGCTGGAATGCTCACCCACAACATCCTTCCAGGGTCGACAAGAATACACACTTAACAAACCAACTGTCTCCAGTTGTGTACTCAAACTAGAACAAGACACACAAAGGTCAAACTAAAACAACTAATAAAGAAGAGTTTTAAACTAAAAACCGTAACTAAAACCAAAATTAGGCTAATTAAACTACAAAATTCAAATAAACCTTACTCTTCTTAAAATAGAAAAATTCAAAACATAAGATTACAAGTCTTTAAATTAAATTTTACTTTCAAAAGAAATAGGTATGGTTAAACACCTTAAACCTAATAATAATACACTGTAAACAAAATTCAACATTCTTTGAACACTAGATTAAAAAAAAAAAACAACAATTAACGGTCAAAAAGATAACCCACAAGTGGGGAAAAGTTACTTCTGGTCATCGTCGGGATTGTTCTTGTTTATGCTCACACTCAGCTGATCAACGTGTCAAAGTTTGTTTTAAAATTCATTCAACACTCACCACATGAGTGATCCATTTTAGTAAACTAAATTGTTAATAAAATAAACTAAGCTTCCTAAATTTTTGTTTACTTATTTGTACACCAAATTTCTTAGTGCATGCTTTATTTTTTTTCAACATTTAACCATTAGCCTACACACTTTTTGTCTACGTACCCATATACAAAAGTAGAGGCATTAGATTATTTTATTCTTATTCAAGAACACTTTGAACAAATTTATTTTGTCAATTAAGTTGACATTAGATTTGCTTGCATGCAGATTAATCTTTAGGATTCCATTACATGAACAAAACGCTTAGACACTTAGATGGTCACCAGAAATCACCAGATGGGTACCATCCTACACCAACATCCTGTGGTCCAGATGAGCACCATCCTGATGCATCATCCAGAGGGTCCCATCCTTCCTCCAGATGACACCACTGCATCATCCAACTGATCCAGTCCATCATCCAGATGACATCACTGCATCTCCTGATGATCCAACCCATCGTTCCAGAGAGTGACATCACTATGCCTTCCAGTGGTCCCCTTGGCCTTCGCATAGAATACCCTTGAGTTTCCTTTCCCTTTCTGTAGAATTATCGTTTTGAACTCAAATGGAATACCTTTGCCTTTCCTGTTTCACGTTGTGGAATTAACCCTTTGAACACTTGGAAATAATCCTTTTGAACACACTGGGAATAACCTATAACATTTATCCTCTCCCTACCTGGAAGTATTCCTTCTGACTTCATATGGGATAACTTTAACTTTGTTTTTCCTTCCATGGAATTATAAACTTTGACTTTTGGGAATCTATTACAATGTTCTTAGAACATTCCTGAGGTGTGGACGACGAGTTTTCGATTCACAACCATCGGGGTTGAAAATCAAAAAGTGGGGGAATATGTAGGGGAACACCACCTCAGAAACAGTTCACCACCTCAGAAAACAGTTAATCTCAGCTTAAACAGAAAAATAGTTCACCTCATTTCAAACAAACTTCATTCATGTGTTTTGTGTTTGAAACTGTTTAAAATAAGATGCATCTATTCCCTTGGGAACAAACAGATTTGTTTTACAGGTGTTCAACTCAGTTCACAAACTTCTTAGTTGACACTAATGAAAGTGTAATAAAAAAACTGTTGCTGTGTTAACTTCACTGCCAATATAACTCATTTCCCATGAAACGGACAGATTGTTTTAATGAGAGATTTGGTTCAACTGACCTCGAAGCTTAGGAACATCCGAACTCTCTACTTTGATATCTTCCTTTATCTAAGAGGAGTACTTCTCCCAGAATCGTTCCCATGAAGATAACACACCATGAGAACCCCTTTGTTTAATGACATTTACTTTTCAGGTGATAGACAGCGACACCTTTTGGAGAAACATTACCTGTTATTAACCCCAAAATGCCATTTTCTGTTTTATTTACATAACTGAATGTTTATTTATGAAAATGCGTTTTAAGTAATCTCTCTTTAAGATAATCACTTGTCTTATTTGTATTTTTTGAAAGAGTAACTTTTAAAGGCAGACAGAGAAAATGGACTTTAGATTTTATAAAACATGACAGAGTTAGGACCATCCATCTTCCGAGAGGTGGACCAAAGTCACCTCTGAAACACACATACAGTTAAGTTAAGCTTCACTTCTTCAATCACTTTTTATACAAGCACTTCTGCACTCCTACTTCTTCATCAACAACTCAACACACTTGAACTGGACTTCGAGCAAACTTCAGAGAAGGACACATCCTCCTAGAGAGACATCCTAGGAAGAGAATTAAGAAAAGAAACAGCCTTTCTGCAGACGTCTCAGGACGAGAGAACCTGACCAAACCAGAACCATCACACCACAGAGTGGTAAATCCCAGCTGACTTCAGAGCCCGTGGCTGGACCTTCGTCCCTCCAACTGATGATAGGTGAACTTTGAGGAAAAATCAGCCTCTCAGTCACCGGAGCATCTCAGGCCTTGCTGGTATCATTTTAAGCAGCTATGGAATATTCTGACATCTCGTCCTGGTGAGAGAGACTCTTCAATGCACTTTCTGGTGATCATACATCACTATAATCTTATCAGACAAACTACAGCTCACTTTAGACACAATTTTAACTACTTCACAAACAGAAACAGTCCAAAATATGCCTTTTTAAATTTCACTGATTTGAATAATCAAGTAGACCATTGATACAAAGCCATTTGTTATTCATTTGTTTGTTATGCATAATTTTCATCACATATATCATAGATTATTATTTTTATAATAAAATACATAAAATCAACTGAATTTGTGATTTGTTTTGGCATGTCTGTGTGTATTAACTGATTTGATGACCTTTAAACACGAGAGAAGAATTCACGTTTCAGTTTACGTTTAATTTGGGGTTAGAGACTGATTTTTCCTCTAAAAAGAGGTGGTGCCCAAACAACGAGGTTATTTGCATAATAAATGCATATCTTATGAGCTTAACTCATAACTGATAATTTACAATATATGTCCAGCCCCATTATCCCTCTACAGAATGATATTCTTTCATCCCTTGATGCCAAAAAACCTGTTCTGCTGGTGATATTGGACCTCTCAGCAGCTTTTGATACTGTAGACCATCAGGTGCTAATCACTCGTTTGGCTCAACAGGTTGGCCTTCCGGAAGTTGTGCTCGCATGGTTTAAGTCCTATTTAACAGACATAACTTTCTCTGTTATGATAGGTGATCTGTCCTCTTCTTCAATCTCTCTGACCTCTGGCATACCACAGGGATCCAGGGATCACAGGCCTCTTCTTTTCTCACTTTACATGCTACCATTAGGACCCATCATTGCACACCATAATCTGTCTTTTCATCTGTATGCAGATGATCTACAAATCTATCTGCCGATCACTCCCAGTTCCTCACTCAGTTTAAACTCTATTGCCAGCTGCTTAAATGACATTAAGTGTCATAGTAAGTAGTGAGCACTTTTAGACACATTGGTATTGTTGTGTAACTTTAGACTCAAGTATGCCCCCGAGATTATTCCAACAGTTCTATCTCAGTGATACATCATCCGATCTGAACCAGATTTTTTGGACTTCATCAGTGAGCACATCTACACACATTGATATTGTGGTTTAACATATGACTCAAGTGCACGCCCTAGATTATTTAATCTGTTATATCTAAATGATATATCATCCTATCTGCACCAGATTTTTGGTGCGTCATTAGTGAGCACTTCTAGACACATTGGTATTGTTCTTTAACATTTGACTCAAGTACTCTAGATTATTCCAACAGTTATATATCAGTGACACTTCATCCAATCGGAACCAGATTTTTTGTGCATGATCAGTGAACACGTCTAGAAACATTGATATTGTGGTTTAACATATGACTCCAGTGTGTCTCCCTAAAGGGTCATTTTTGGGCATTTCTAATGGCGAATTTTAACAAACTCGTCCTAGGGATTTTTAATGATTGCCTTCAAACTTCGTTAAAATGCCCTTAAGATATTGGGGAGTAAAAGTTATCAAAAATGTTCGGTTTCGTTTAGGTTAAAGGGGCGTGGCCAGGCCTCAAAGTTGTGCTTCACGCCATAAATTTACAAACGCTATAAATTTCACATTGAAAGACCGAAATGCACCAAACTTGGCATGACTCATCCCTGTTGGATACCTGACGATTCACTGTGGTCATATTTTGATGTCATCAAAGCCCCGCCCCCTCAGAACAGGAAGTCTATTTTTTGACTTGGAATGCTCCCTCTTTGACAACCTTGACCTAATCAGAATGATCCTGTCTTAGAATACAGATAAGATGGTCTGACTTGATGTAAATTACAAGCAGTTGTAGCTGGAGGATGTGGGTGTGGCGGCGTGACGAATCAAGAAGTGACGCCGTTGCAATACATTTGGCTCTAAATTGTACAGATTTAAGCCGAGGTGCACCAAAATCACTATGATCGATCATTATCCACCCCATGAACAGGTACCCATGATAAGTGGCCAATAGTCTCCATAGCTCCACCTACATTATTCCTACAGTTTTATCTCAGTGATACAACATCCAATCTGCACCAGATTTATTGTGCATCAGCAGTGAGAACTTCTAGACACATTGATATTGTGGTTTAACATATGACTCGAGTGCACCCCCTAGAATATTCCAACAGTTATATCTCTGTGAAATATCATCCAATATGTACCAGATTTATTGTGAGTGATCAGTGAGCACTTATAGGGCGGCTGTGGCTGACTGGTTAGAGCAATCGTCCTCCAATGCGAGAGTTGCGGTTTCAATCCACCAGCAGTCACATGCCGAAGTGTCCCTGGGCAAGACACTGAACCCCTCATAGCCTCCGATGTGTGTCCCATCAGTGTTTGAATGTGATTTAGCACCGATTAGTCTAGAATGATTTGTTCAATTAGCTTTGTAGAGATCTAGTAGAGTGCTGTATGAATGTGTAAACGAGGACACAGATTGTAGTGTAAAGCGCTTTGAGTATCTTGAAATAAGATAGAAAGGCGCTATATAAGTACAGTCCATTTACCATTTACCATCTATAGACACATTGGTGTTGTTCTTTAACATTTGACTCAAGTGCACCCCGTAGATTATTCCAACAGTTATATCTCAGTGATACATCATCCAATCGGAAAAAGATTTTTTGTGCATAATCGGTAAGCACGTCTACACACAGTGATATTGTGGTTTAACATATGACTCAAGTGTGCACCCTAGTTTTAATCAGTTATATCTCACTCTTTTTAATATATATATATATATATATATATATATA
>NC_056499.1:58997115-58999542 GCF_014905685.2 Nematolebias whitei | reverse complement strand
CCGAGCTAACACAGTTGCCAAGATTTTCCAGCTTCTACAGTCTGCATTTAGCATCATTCAGTCAGACATATTCCATCTCAAACTCATGCCAAATTCTGATAAGACCTAAAGGTTGTTGTTTTCAAACAGAAAGTTGGTGCCAGCAACTCTTCCTCCTATTGCATGATGTTCCTATTGAGTTTGTAGATTCTTACAAATACTTGGGAATTTGGATCGATGCACATCTCTCTTTTAAAACACATATTAACAACTTGATAAAGAAACTGAACTTGAAACTGTTTGTTTTTCAGAAATAGATCTTACTTAACTATGAATGCCAGAAAACACCTTGTAGTTGCTACTTTCCTACCGGGAACTGAATATTGTGACACATGAATGCTCCTGCCAGTTCCTTGTTGATGCTGGATGCTGTCTACCATGGCGCGCTAAGATTCATAACTGGTTGGAACTACCATACTCATCACTGCACTTGGTACTCATTGGTCATCATTGTCTACACTTAGGCTCTCACAACATTCATTTTCATCTATAAATCACTCTTTGGTCTGCTACCTTCTTATATCTCCTCCCACTTGTCACATTGTCAGTGCAGTTACAACATTCGCTCTCAGGCCATCATTACCTGCAGTGCTCCCTCAGTGCAGACTGAACTTGACAAAAAGGCCTTTTCCTACTCAGCTCCTGCAACCTGGAACACTTTGCAACAGGAACTGAAGTTGTCCACCTTAATTTCTTTAGGGGATTTTTAACATTTAGTAAAGTTAATAGAAATATCAAATCAAATATGTTCTTGATTTTAGTATTTTCATTAAACTGGCACCTTGATTTATTGTTTTATACACTACTTTTATTTTAATTGCATTTTTACTGTAGTTTGTGTCTGTACTTTATATGTTGTCTGTATAAAACAAGTCTCTCTTGTAAATGAGTCCTTGTGACTCAATGAGACTAACCTGGATAAATAAAGGTTGAATGAAAAAAAAAAGTACAGAGGATGCAGAGGACAGAGTGAGATGCAGGAGGATGACCCACTGTGGCAACCCCTGAAGAGGTAACAGCCAAAAGAAGAAATGTTTAATGAAAATATGTTTACGTAAGATAAAATTCTAATAAGGAAATATTAGCCAAAATATGCTGGAAGTCATGGGCCTGAAGGGCATCATAAGGGTTAAAAGTTAAATTTCTTATTAAATAATGGCACCACAATTTAAAATTAATAAAGTTAATGTTATAAAGTTTAAAAATATATTTTATTTTTTTACTGCTTACCAGGTAGTACGTTCGTACCCAGGGCCTCGTTCATAGTACTACAAATACTCGTTTAACTTCTGAGCTAATAATAAAGCAAATAATAACAATAAAGCAAAATAATAAATAGAACAGGTGCTAAAAAAATTAATATACAAGGAAACAATTGATGTGGCTGAGTGGTTAGAGTAGTTGTCCTTCAATGCAAGAGTTGGGTGTTCGAATCCACCAGCAGTCACATTGGAAGTGTCCCTGGGCAAGACACTGAACCCCTCATAGACTCTGATGTGTCGGTGTATGAATGTGATAAAGCTCTGATTAGTCTCTTTAGAATGATTTGTTCAATTATCTTTATATATATATCTATTAGAGAGCTGTATGAATGGCTAAATGAGGGCACAGATTGTACTTTGTAGTGTAAAGCGCTTTGAGTATCTGGATAAATAGAAAGGCGCTATATAAGTGCAGCCAATTTACCATTTATTTATGTCCATAAAATCCAACAATTTTCAGTCAGGTCATCCGGACAGTTTCTTTTTTTTTTGTGCTGAAACGTTTCACCTTCCATACAGAAGGCTTCATCAGTCAAGGAAACACACAACACAAAACTGATTCTTCCCCCAACAGCTTACTCCACAGTGGAACAAAGCAGTTTTGTTGGTGCTAAGATGGTCTCTTTGTCACGCCCCCTCCTCCGGTGCCGGCCCTCTTCCTCATCGACAATCATCTCAGACTGGTTCAAAACCAACAAAGTCCATGCTCAATAATCCAGGTATACAATCCAACAATTTTGAGTCAGGTCATCTGGACAGTTTCTTTTTTTTTTTGGTGCTGAAACGTTTCACCTTCCATCCAGAAGGCTTCTTCGGTTGACTGATGAAGCCTTCTGGATGGAAGGTGAAACGTTTCAGTACAAAGAAAAAAAAAACAAGAAAGAGAAACTGTCCAGATGACCTGACTGAAAACTGTTGGATTGTATACCTGGATTATTGAGCATGGACTTTGTTGGTTATGTCCAGAAAATCTTACATTTTTGGTTGAAACTGACCTTGGCCATTTTGTACTGTTGCCATGGCAACAAATGAAGGAAAAAAAAAGTTGCTACTCCAAATATTTTTCCAACACTCTAAAAGCTAAAAACATTAAAAATAAGCTACAATTACTCACTGTTGTTCATAT
>NC_056499.1:58992982-58997015 GCF_014905685.2 Nematolebias whitei | reverse complement strand
TAACATTTTATTTTATTTTTTCTAACACTACCTGAAATGGAGTCTGGCTGTTGTAGTTCTTCACTTCTTTGTCAGCTCCAGGAACAAGCAGCACTCTGGCACAATTATCCTTAGGTGAAGAAGAAGAAAACAATTATTAAAAGCAGGAATATGTTACTATTGAATAACAAAAAAACTTTCAGACTGTAATCCTTCACTTCTCCTACTTTGTTCAGGAATGAAAAAAAAATAGCTTCCAGTGGCGTTTGCTGAGTTTTCCAAAGATTAAAAAAGTCAGCTGAGAAGGAAGTGGTCAGTGTGTTAAAATATCTAAATAGGTAATCACACTTTTATGAACAGCAGAAAATCTACAGCTTATACCAGGAATGGAGCTTCCCTTTCTGTTCAGGGTGTTTCTCTAGCTCCACTCAACTGAAGGAGTGAGAGAAACAGAAAGAGAGAGAATAAGAGCAGTGGAGAGAGCTGAGGGGTTTGACTCTGCTACACAAATCGCCCACAAAGTACTCATCCACGCAAGCACTGTGAACACATGCATGATTATAAATACTGTTTTTAGATCCACATGAGCTGTTGAGAGTTGGTTGGAAATGCACACACAAACTTAAACAGCCATAATCTGTCCAGTTCTGTCAGTATTCCAATTTTTCTACCATTAATTCGCTTTCATATTCAAGACCTATCTGAGTGTGTTATTTTTACCCGTGGATCTGGATTGGAGCCAACACAAAGACAAGCTTCTTTATTTGTGCTGCTTCATCTATACTGAAAAAGTAGATGTGATGCATGTATTTCAGTTATAGACTGAATCATCAATTAGCTTTTGTTATACACTTTTATTTACAACAATGCATAAATAAAAATAGAGTATACTATGTGAGAAAAGTCAAAGCTTGTCTCTTTATCTTAAGGAAGCTCCTCCTAATTAAGCTAAACCCATGGCAAATTCAGCTGCATGTACATTTTTTGTGTCACTATTATAGAAGTGAGTTTTTCATTCAACCTTTATTTATACATGTTAGTCTCATTGAGGGGGAGTGGTGGCACAGAGGTTAGAAAAGGTGGGCCTGTGATCGGAAGATTGTCTGTTCAACTCCCGATACGACAACATCAAAATGTGGGTGGGAAAGGTGAAGCACCCACACCTGCCCCCACCCTCATTCGTCCCACTTTGGGCCCTTGAGCAAGGCCCTTAACCCCCACCATCTGCTCCTCCGGGTGTCCTAGATAGCAGTTCTCTGCTCCACACAGAGAGCTGTGGTAGCTCGGTGGTCTGTGGTTGTGTCAGGAAGAGTATCAGGCGTAAAAATAACTGACAAGTCTTTGTGCGACTTAATTCACTGTGGCAACCCCTAAATGCAGCGAGCAGCCAAAAGAAGAAGAAAAAAATTAATTAAATAAAAATTCCAGTGAAATCTAGATGGCACCGATCCTTGTCTGATCCGGGTTCTTCCACTGGCTCACCCAACGGGAACGTATTTCTTTGTCCGCAGGAAAATCGTGGAAACTCAAATACGGTGTTTTTTGTTTGTTTTCAGTATGCAAGAGTATACAATTTACATTGCACTACCTAATAAACATTTTGTACATTATCAATTTAGTGTCATCAAAGACTAAAGTTATACAGAACTGTATAACTACAAAACACTTGTACAACTTCACAAGTTACAACATATTTACATCTCCTCCTACTGTAGGAGGAGATATTAAACACACAAAACTAAGCACAACTAGCTTTAAGCATTAACCTTAAATTTAACCAATAAGCATGCAATGTAATTATGGCAGAAAATGGAGGATTTGCTTGCAGTTGCTTTCATACAGATACTCACCAGTATACATAAAGGTTGAATGAATACAGATCCTAGGAGCAATGCTCTCAGGGGCTTCATGCCCCTAGTAGGGTCACCCAAGGCAGACAGGTCCTAGGTGAGGGACCAGGCAAAGTGCAGCCCAAAGACCCCTATGAAGATTAAAATTAATGGAACCAATGTTCCCTCGCCCGGACGTGGGTCACCGGGACCCCACTCTGGAGCCAGGCCAGGACATGGGACATGCTGACGAGTGCTTGGTGGCCGGGCTTTTACCCATGGAGCCCGGATGGGCACAGCCCAAAGAGGAGACACGGGTCACCTTTCCCATGGGCTCACCACCTGTGGGAGGGGCCAAATGTGTCAGGTGCAATGTGGGATGGGTGGTGGCCAAGGGTGGGGATCTTGGCGGTCTGATCCTCGGCTACAGAAGCTGGCTATTGGGACGTGAAATGTCACCTCTCTGGTGGGGAAGGAGCCTGAGTTGGTGTGTGAGGTTGAGAAGTTCTGGCTAGAAATAGTCAGACTCACCTCAACACATGGCTCTGGAACCAGTTTCCTTGAGAGGGGTTGGACACTCTTCCCCTCTGGAGTTGCCCCTGGTGAGAGGCGCCGAGCTGGAGTGGGCATACTTGTTACCCCGCATCTTGGTGCCTGTACATTGGGGTTCACCCCAGTGAACGAGAGGGTAGCCTCCCTCCACCTACGTGTGGGGGGACAGGTCCTGACTGTTGTTTGTGCTTATGCGCCAAATGGCAGTTCAGATTACCCACCCATTTTTGGAGTCCTTGGAGGGGTTTTTTTCTGCTGGGGGGGCTGGGGAGGGGGCTTCAACACTCACGTGGGCAATGACAATGAGACCTGGAGGGGTGAGGTTGGGAGGAACGGTCCCCCTGATCTGAACCCAAGTGGTGTTCTGTTATTGGACTTCTGAGCTCATCATGGATTGTCCATAACGAATACCATGTTCAAGCATAAGATTGTCCATATATGCTCTTGGCACCAGGACACCTTAGGCCGCAGTTCAATGATCGACTTTGTTGTCATCTCATCTGATCTGCGTTTGCATGTCTTGGACACTCAGATGAAGAGAGGGGCAAAGCTGTCCACTAACCACTACCTGGTGGTGAGTTGGCTCCGATGGTGGGGGAGGATGCCGATCAGACCTGGCAGGCCCAAACATATTGTGAGGGTCGGCTGAGAACATCTGGCAGAGTCTCCGGTGAGGTGGAGCTTTAACTCCCACCTCCAGAAGAGCTTCAAACACGTTCCGGGTGAGGTGGGGGACATGGAGTCCGAGTGGGCCATGTTCTGCACCTCTATTGTTGAGGCAGCTTATTGGAGCTGTGGCCGTAAGGTTGTTGGCGCCTGTCGCAGCGGTAACGCTCGAACCCGGTGGTGGACACCGGCATTGAGGGATGCTGTCAGACTGAAGAAGGAGTCATATTGAGCCGTTTTTAGCCTGTGGGACCCTGGAAGTAGCTGATGGTTATCGGCAGGTTGCTGAGGCAAACACTCAGGCGTGGGAGGAGTTTGGAGAGGCTATGGAGAATGACTTTCATATGGCTTTGAGGCGATTCTGGTCCATCATCCGGCATCTCAGGGGGGAAAACGGTACACTACCAATTGGATTGTATACCTGGATTATTGAACATGGACTTTTTTGGTTTTGAACCAGTTTGATATGACTGTCGACAAGAAAAAGGCCTTTTATAAGAGAAGGGGGCATGCCAAAGACACCATTTTAGCACCAACATAACTGGTTTGTTCCACTTTGGAGTAAGCTGTTTGGGGGCAGAATCAGTTTTGCGCTTTGTGTTTCCTTGCCCGATTAAGCCTTCCGGATGGAAGATGAAACGTTTCAGCAAAACAAGAAACTGTTCAGATGACCTGACTGAAAATTGTTGGATTGTATACCTGGATTATTGAGCATGGACTTTTTTGGTTTTGAACCAGCTTGATGTGACTGTCGACGAGGAAGAGGGCCGGCACAAGAGAAGGGGGCGTGCCAAAGACACTATCTTAGCACCAACATATCTGGTTTGTTCCACTTTGGAGTAAGCTTTTTGAGGGAAGAAACAGTTTTGTGTTGTGTGTTTCCTTGACCAATTAAGCCTTCCGAATGGAAAGTGAAACGTTTCAGCAAAAAAAGAAACTGTCCAGATGACCTGACTGAAAATTGTTGGATTGTATACCTGGATTATTGAGCATGGACTTTTTTGGTT
>NC_056499.1:58987711-58992972 GCF_014905685.2 Nematolebias whitei | reverse complement strand
ATTGTTGGATTGTATACCTGGATTATTGAGCATGGACTTTTTTGGTTATAGTGGAGGTGGTGGGCTGCTGACCTCAACTTGGGATGTCGTGGGTCGGTGGGCGGAGTACTTCCAAGACCTCCTCAATCCCACCGGCATGTCTTCCACTGAGGAAGCAGAGCCTGAGGACTTTGGGTCAGGCTCTCCAATCTCTGGTGCTGAGGTCATTGAGATGGTTAAAAAGCTCCTTGATGGCAGGGCCCCAGGGGTGGATAAGATTCGCCCGGAGTTCCTTAAGGCTCTGGATGTTATAGGGTTGTGTTGACTTACGTGACTCTGCAATATTGTGTGGACATCAGGGGCAGTTCCCCTGGATTGGCAGACTGGGGTGGTGGTCCCCCTATTCAAAAAGGGGGACTGTAGTGTGTGTTCCAACTACATGGGGCTCACGCTCTTAAGCCTCCCTGGTAAGGTCTATTCAGGGGTTCTGGAGAGGAGGGTCCGTCGGATAGTTGAACCTCGAATTCAGGAGGAGCAGTGCGATTTTTGTCCTGGTTGTGGAACACTAGACCAGCTCTACACTCTCAGCAGGGTCCTGGAGAGTGCATGGGAGTTTGTATAACCATTCTACATGTGCTTTGTGGACTTGGAGAAGGCGTTCGACCACGTCCCTTGGGGAAGCCTGTGGGAGGTAGTCTGGGAGTATGGGGTACCAGGCCCTTTGATATGGGCTGTTAGGTCCCTCTATGACCAGTGTCAGAGCTTGGTCCGCATTGCCAGCAATACGCCGGGCTCATTCCCGGTGAGAGTTGGACTGCACCAAGGTTACCCTTTGTTACCGATTCTGTTCATAACTTTTATGGACAGAATTTCTAGGCGCAGCCAATGTATTGAGGGGATTCGTTTTGGTGACCTTAGGCTCGCATCTCTGCTTTTTGCAGATGATGTGGTCCTATTGGCTTCATCAGGTCGTGATCTACAACTTTCACTGGAGCGGTTCACTGCCGAGTGTGACGCGGCCAAGATGAGGATCAGTTTTTCTAAATTGGAGGCCATGGTCTTGAGCCAGAAAAGGGTAGCGTGCCCTCTCCAGATCAGGGAGGAGGTCCTGCCCCAAGTGGAGGAGTTCAAGTATCTTGGGGTCTTGTTCATGAATGAGGGAAAATGGAGCAAGAGCTCAATAGGCTTATAGGTGCAGTGTCTGCAGTGAAGCGGGTACTGTACAGGTCTGTCGTGGTGAAGAGAGAGCTGAGTTAAAAGGCGAAGCTCTCACTTTACCTATCGATCTATGTTCCTACCCTCGTCTATGGTCATGAGCTTTTGGTTGTGACCAAAAGAACGAGATCTTGGATACAAGCAGCCAAAATTAGTTTTCTCTGCAGGGTGGCTGGGCTCTCCCTTAGAGATAGGGTGAGAAGCTCGGTCATCCGGGAGGGACTCAGAGTAGAGCCGCTGCTTCTCCACATCGAGAGGAGTCAGTTGAGGTGGCTTGGGCGTCTGGTTAGGATGTCTTCTGGAGGCCTCCCTGGTGAGGTGTTCCAGACACGTCCCACTGGGAGGAGACCCAGGGGAAGACCTAGGACATGCTGGAGGGACTATGTTTCTTGGCTGGCCTGGGAATGCTTTGTGATTCCCCCAGAGGAGCTGGCCCAAGTGGCTGGGGAGAGAGAAGTCTGGGCCTCCCTACTTAAGCTGCTACCCCCATGACCCGACCCCGGATAAGCAAAAGAAAATGGATGGATGGATGGATGGATGGATGGATGGATGGATGGATGGATGGAGAATGCTTTGAGTTAATTCAGTTGATAAACTCTCATTCTGATTTATTTGCTGATGTTCCATCCTACACGCACCTGACTGAACATGACATTGAGGTGGGTAATGTACAACTTATAAAACAACAGTTTTATAGAGTTAACTCAGCCAAATGCAAACACTTGGATGCTGAGGTTGACTATATGTTAAAAAATGGCATCGCTCAGGCATCATGTTCAAGCTGGGCTTCACCTTGTTTGTTGGTTCCAAAATGAGACAAAACTTTTTGGTTTTGTTCAGAAAAGTCAATAACATAACCAAACCTGATTCATACCCTTTGTCTTGTATGGATGATTGCATGGACCAAATTGGTAATGCTAAATTAATCAGTAAGATAGATCTACTAAAGGGCTATTGGTAAGTTCCTTTATTGAAAAGGGCACAAGAAATCTCTGCCTTCATTACACCTAGTGGTTTATACTCGTACAATGTTATGCCTTTTGGCTTGAAGAATGCACCGGCAACTTTTCAACACTTAATGAATAAAGTTGTTGGGTGTTTGGAGGGTTGTGCTGTATATTTGGATGACGTTGTTGAGTATTCAGATACTTGGTCCCCTCACCTGGAACGACTCACAACATTGTTTGGCCGTCTGACAGATGCACATCTTGTGGTGAATCTAGCTAAATGTGAGTTTGCTCGAGCAACTGTTACATATCTTGGTCAAGTGGGTCAAGGCAAGGTATGTCCTGTTAGTGCAAAAGTTGAGGCTATTGAAAAGTATCCACCACCACTAACTAAAAAGGAACTAATGAAATTATTTGGTTTAGTTGGATACTACAGAGCCTTTTGCAGGAATTTTTCAACTGTGGTTGAACCTCTAACAGATCTTTGAAAAATAAAGTGAAATATATTTGGTCATCTGTCTGTCAGCAAGCTTTTGGAGATGTGAGGAAGATGTTATGTAATTCTCCTGTCTTAATGGCCCTTGATATGAGTAAACCATTTGAACTCCAAGTTGATGTTGGTGCAGGGGGAGTTCTTCTGCAAAAAGATGAATTTGCAATTGAAAGACCTGTGAGGTTTATTTTTTCTAAGAAATTTAATAGGCACCAGCTGAATTATTCAGTTATCGTAAAAGAGACCCTTGCTCTCATTTGGTCTTTACAACACTTTGAAGTCTATGTGAGAAGGGGTTCTCTGCAGACCAAAAGTGGGCGTTTATGGGCGGCGAACACTGATTGGCTATGGATAATCCTCAAAGTCATGAGGATTATTGATGAGGTAACGTTTCTTTGCAATGTTTGACAAAGAAATATGAGTTATTGTACTTATAAAGCATGCTATGTTTTCACTTATGCATATTATTGAAGTACGTTTATTGTAGGTCACAATGGTTTCGACCGTTCTCTCGTTGTTGTCGTGCTTTAGAAGTTTAGCTCATGTGAAAACATGGTGGGGAGTTCCCATGCAGGTAACGCACTGAGGTAAAGTGAGCTTCCACTCGGCTCCGGCAGCTCTCACTGTGCACGTTTACAACAACTGTGTGGTGCTTTTCAAAATAAAAGCTGAAAATAAAAGTTCTTAATACTTGAAAAATAAATATTTTAAAGCTGTGTATAACTGAAAAATATGAAAAACAAATAAATAAAAGTTGTTATTAGCTGAAAAATAAATAAATAAAAGCTGTTAATTATATTTATGTCTTTCTGCCATGTCAGGAACCACTCTCCCTTCAGGCTGACTCTAGAAGACCCCAAGATGTTGCTCAACAATGTTGACCAACATCTGATGTTGACTTTCAAAATAAACGAAGAAGCCTGAAGTATTTCAGGCTGAGCACAGAAAGCCTTATGTAATTTCTGTCTCTTTAAGCTTTGGGGAAAAATTTAAAGACTGTGGCGCAGGTTTCTGGGGCAGTGGCAAAAGAGGAGAGCTGAGGGCCTTCTACAGTGAAGCCATTACTCCTGGGTACTGCAGCCACTTCTGTGCCATGGATGCAGGGTTAGTAGTCCAGCTTTTGTACTGTGATGCCCACACATTACAATAAGTAACAACTAGCAACACCCTAACTGTACTATGTTTTGTTTCCAACAGATGCTACGATGACTTCTAAAAATGGATGTCCCAATAAACACAATAAAAAAAAATTAAATGATGCATCAAATGTTGTCTGAGTATGTTTTAAGGTAATAACAAATGTGAAATCTGGAAAACAAAGATAATTCCTGAATCTGTCTTGTGTGCTTTGATGAGTACATAAGTTTATTGGAGGTCCTGAAACAACTTTTCTGAGAACACAAAGATTTTTATTTTACCTTTGGCCAAGATGTCAGTTTGAAATCAGGCTGCTTACTGCAAAACAAAGAGGTTTTTTAAAGACAGACAGTCTTCATTTGTATTGTTTTGTCGACTAAGCTAAATGTAATTTCTAAAATATGGATAAATCTGATCTCATCATGCAGCATAAGCAACTGGGTATAGGTGTGAGGGTCAAAAGTCTGGTTATGTACTGACTCCTAAATGTGCTTGTTTTCTACTGAAACATGGAGTAGGGTTGACCTTTAAAATGTGAGAAAGCTGAGGAAGTTAACCAGTAAACAGAAATACCTGCTCCAGTTGCAGAAATCTGACAGAACCTGAGAATCACTCATCTGCAGTGACTGCAGGTTGAACAAGAAAATGTGAAGTTAAAGGAAACAGAAAGACTATCATGAGAAAGTTATGACACTCCTTAGTGACTTAAACACTTATGAACCTCTGAAAAGAGATCCAGGAAGTGGTTACAAGAAAAAGTTAATAGATTGCCTGAAAATTTTGGAGCAGGACAAGGCTATCGACCGTTTTCTGTACCACAGACTGTACCCAGGGGAGGCCACACCTAGTCTGTATGGTTTACCTAAAATCCACAAACAAGGTGTACCTTTAAGACCAATTGTTAGCATGATTAACTCTGTCACTTACAATGTTTCCAAATATCTGGCGTCTGTACTCATCCCTTTAGTTGGCAGCTCAGAACACCACATACAGAACACCATGGACTTTGTGGACAAGGTGAGGGATGTCATCATGGAGACTGATGAAACAATGGTCTCTTTTGATGTCACATCACTCTTTACGTGCATTCCTGTTGATGATGCAGTAGAGGTGGTCAGTTTAAAATTAAAATCAGACACCACTCTGAGCAGCAGGACCACACTTTCTACAGAACAACTGTGTCAACTCTTGAAACTGTGCCTGCAGTCAACCTACTTCACATATGGGGAGCAATATTATAGGCAGAAACATGGGTGTGCTATGGGGTCTCCAGTTTCTCCTATTGTTGCCAACCTGTACATGGAGGAGGTAGAAAAGAGAGCCTTGACGTCCTTTTCAGGGACACCACCAAGTCATTGGTTCAGGTATGTTGACGACACCTGGGTTAAAATCAAATCTCAGGAAGTCCAACATTTTACTGACCACATCAACTCTGTGGATAAATACATCAAGTTCACACGAGAAGATGTAAAAAATGGCAGGTTGGCTTT
>NC_056499.1:58986889-58987611 GCF_014905685.2 Nematolebias whitei | reverse complement strand
AAAAGGGACACGAGGAACCAGAAAAGGGACACGAGGAACCAGAAAAGGGACACGAGGAGAAAAAGGACACGAGGAGCCAAGGAGAAAAACAAGACACGAGGAGCCAGAGAAAAACAAAACACTAGGAGCCAGAGAAAAGGACACGAGGAGACATGGAGAAAAAGGGACAAGAGGAATTCCAAAGAAAGAGACACGAGGAGCCAAAGAGAACGAGGAACCAGAAAGCAAGGAGCAAAAGGACACGAGGAGCAAAAAGGACACGAGGAGCAAAAAAGACACGAGGAGCAAAAAAGGAAGAAAAACAAGACACGAGGAGCCAGAGAAAACAAAACACTAGGAGCTAGAGAAAAACAAAACACTAGGAGCTAGAGAAAAACAAAACACTAGGAGCTAGAGAAAAACAAAACACTAGGAGCCAGAGAAAACAAGGAGACACGAGGGATCACAAGGAATATGGACGGTCAAGGGACCGTCCCTAAGAGACACTGTTCCGGCGGGCGGCCGGGAGGCTGTCCATCAGACCGGGCCAGGTCAGGGGGGCGGCCGGGAGGCCGTCCAAAACACAGGGCCCAAGGGAGCACTGCTTGCGGCGTGGAAGCCTGGAGAGCTGCAGCGGACGGCGTGGAAGCCTGGAGAGCTGCAGCGGACGGCGTGGGAGCCTGGAGGGCTGCAGCGGACGGCGTGGGAGCCTGGAGGGCTGCAGCAGACGGCGTGGGAGCCTG
>NC_056499.1:58985021-58986879 GCF_014905685.2 Nematolebias whitei | reverse complement strand
CTGGAGGGCTGCAGCAGACGGCGTGGGAGCCTGGAGGGCTGCAGCAGGAGACGTGGGAAACTTGGAAACTGCAGCAGGAGACGAGGGAACCTTGGAAACTGCAGCAGGAGACGAGGGAACCTGGGAGACTGCCGCAGGAGACGAGGGAACCTGGGAGGATGCAGCAGGAGACGAGGGAACCTGGGGAGATGCTGCTGCTGTCGGAGAGGCCTGGGGAGACGCTGCTGCTGTCGGAGAGGCCTGTGGAGAAGCTGCTGCTGTCGGAGAGGCCTGGGGAGAAGCTGCTGCTGTCGGAGAGGCCTGGGGAGAAGCTGCTGCTGTCGGAGAGACCATGGGAGTTGCTACTGCGGGAGGAGAGACCATGGGAGTTGCTGCTGCGGGAGGAGAGGCCTGTGGCTCTGCAGCAGATGACATGGAGGACCTTGGAGGCGACCCCTCTGGAGACGTGGAGAGTGTCAACCCCTCTGGAGACGTAGAGAGCGCCGACCCCCCTGGAGACGTAGAGAGCGCCGACCCCCCTGGAGACGTAGAGAGCGCCGACCCCTCTGGAGACGTAGAGAGCGCCGACCCCTCTGGAGACGTAGAGAGCGCCGACCCCTCTGGAGACGTAGAGAGCGCCGACCCCTCTGGAGACGTAGAGAGCGTCGACCCCTCTGGAGATGTGGAGAGCGTCGACCCCTCGGGAGATGTGGAGAGCGTCGACCTCTCTGGAGATGTGTTGAGCTGAGGAGCGTCAGCCGGGACCCCCTCGGAGTAGGAGAGGTGAGGAGCGTCAGCCGGGACCCCCTCGGAGTAGGAGAGGTGAGGAGCGTCAGCCGGGACCCCCTCGGAGTAGGAGAGATGAGGAGCGTCAGCCGGGACCCCCTCGGAGTAGGAGAGGTGAGGAGCGTCAGCCGGGACCCCCTCAGGAATGGCTGAAAAAGGAGTCTTTAGAGTCTTTATTTTTGTTAACAAAAAATCATATTCTGGGAGTAAAGAAAGGCCTGGGACAGAAAGTAAAAAATCTTTCATCTGGGTCAAAACTAAATCAAAAGAGGATGGGTTTCTTTTTGCAGAACTAAACAGTTTGAGAATAGTCTGATTAATATTAGAAATATCCTCAGGGGAAAAAAAAGGAAGGTCAGTGTGAGTGGGTGTGGTGACGGGTGCCGCCCCCACCGGAAACCTGGGAGGTGAGGCGGCGGGACACGCCCCCACGGAGTCACAAAGAAAACTCTCCGGAGGTACGGCCAGGCTGGGTCGAACAGCTGCGGCGCGGAGTGACGGTGAGAGGCCGGATTCCGCCCCCACCAGGAACCTGGAAGGTGAGGCGACAGAACCCGCCCCTGTAACGTCAACCGGACCGGACTTACCAAACCGAGCAGGAGTGGACCGGAGCTCCCGCGGGACGCTGGATCTCGCCCCCACCGGAAACCTGGGAGGTGAGGCGGCGAACCCCGCTCCCACGAAAACACCGGAACCAGCTCTGAAATTCTGCTCGGCAGCGACCGGGCCGGGCGCCGCAGACTGCCTCCGGAACCGTCCACCGCGGCGACAGCGGCGGGACGGTGGATGGACGGAGAGGAGCTCGTCCATCAGGCACGAGGAGGGAAAAAAGAAAAAAGATGAGTGTGCCGAGTGAGAACCCTGCCCGCTGGGTTCTGTTCTGGTCGGGTCGTACTGTTAGGATTTGGGGTCGGAGCGAACCCAGAGTGCAGAACAGGGACTCAACTCGGCAGATATACAAAAATAGGTTTTTAATGATAAATAAAAAGTACAAAATAAATAAGCTGACGGGGCAGCAAAACTTACATAAACAAGGAGGGAGGCACGGGAACTCAGGAGACACGAGGAACTCGAGGAACCAGGAAGACAAAGA
>NC_056499.1:58981227-58984921 GCF_014905685.2 Nematolebias whitei | reverse complement strand
TTGTGTATGCTGTTCAGTGTCAGGAGGGCTGTGATCAGTCTTACATCGGGGAAACAAAACAGCCACTGGCCAAAAGGATGGCCCAGCACAGAAGATCAACATCATCAAGCCAGGACTCTGCGGTCTATACTCATCTCCAGGCCAGCGGTCACTCTTTCAGGGATGAAGATGTTCACATCCTGGACAGAGAGGAACGATGGTTTGAGAGAGGAGTAAAGGAGGCCATCTTTGTGAAAAGAAATCGTCCATCGTTAAACAGGGGTGGAGGCCTCCGGGTTCAACTGTCCCCCTCTTACAATGCTGTGATTGCTAGCATCACTCAGCCCTCTGTGAACAGTAAACAGCCATCAGTGTGCTAATGATCCATTGTTATGCTGATGGTCCTTCTTGAGCATGTGATCAGCTGGTTTTGGTTGTCAGCAGCAAAACTGGTTGATCCACCCCGAGACGGTGTTATTTAAGAGACTGAGCTGAATACAGCTCCTCAGACTGAGGAAGTCTCTTGGATGAGAGACGAAACGTTTCTACATTTTTTTGTTGATTTGCTTTGTTTTGTTTTTTTTTAATGTCCAGAGGACCAGATTTAACTTTTTTAGACATGGAAGGAGAAGCGCGCCAGCGGGCGCAGGTTATGAAGAATAGCTCCTCCAGGTCTGCTGGTGCGGCGCACAGGTAAACAATTCCAGGTGTTTACATGGACTGAGCGCGCGGGCAGCTGGCCAGCAGCCGGGCCCCGGGAGCACCACGGGTCAGAGAGGAGATGATCAGATCCAGAGCGAGTTCTGATAGAATGATCCACACTTTGCCTCAGTTTCAACAAAATCCCTGCACGCTTCCCATGACGTCTGCGACGTTTCTTCCATGGAGAAAGGCCAGGGTCACGCAGAAGGAATGCAGGAATCTCAGACAGGACCGGTGGAGGAGAGTGCTGACCGCTGTACAAAAACTCCGCAGGCATTCCAGCAAAGTACGGAGCTCCAAAAGTGCCCGACGATCATACTGAAAATATGACTCGGCACACTGCACCAACCATTGTAAAAATAACAAAAATACAATACAAGCAGAGAGTGAGAGACGGGCAGCCCTACACACCGGTGCCATCTTGGAAGAAGTGATGATTAAGTAGTAGTAAATGATTCAAGTAGAGCAGGGCCATGTCCAAACAACCCTCCAATCGCTCCATCTAGCTCGCTTTGACTTCTTTCGTCAGCCACCAAGCACAACACCTGCACTTCTGCATTTGACCACGGCTTTGATATTATTGTTTTTTTATAGCTTCAAAATACTAAAAGATACACTCCTCAAGTTATCGCTAATGGCAAGCGGTAGAGGAAAATGGGGGATTGGGTTGTTTGGAAAGACTCTACAGACTCCTCTCCCCGACCAATCAGTGACCAACAGTGTTTCTGACGTCACAGCTTGGCTCGCTTGGACCCCTTGAGAAGCCGGGCCAGAATTCTGGGAGGTGAGCCGTTCCCAAGAACTATGGAAAAGACCCCAAACACGCGTCAAGCCGGAAATATCCGACCCGCGCCGTGACAGTAGAAAAGGGGCATAACATGTCTGTGTTTCAGAGTTCCTAACTGGTGTTGATTGGAAGTGGAGGCAGCTGGCCAGTGTCTCCAGAAGAGCTTTAGATCCAGCTTAAGATCCACCACTTGCTCTCATTTCTCCACTTTGTCCCTTCTTGACTTTTTTCTCCAGCCAGCCATGATTTTTGTTAAATGAATATAATTCTAAGTTATCCCATGCGTTGCTTCCCCTTTATTTGTTATGGTCCTAGAGCCAGGCCGTAACAATATAAACAACAACAATAATATATATACAGACCATCCTGATACATGCTCAATAATCCAAGTAGAAAAATCCAAAAAAGTTCAATCTGGTCCTCTGGACATTCAAAAAACAAGAAAACAAAACAAAAAAAATATATATATATTTATATAAACGAAGCAAAAAAAATGTAGAAACGTTTTGTCTCTCATCCGAGAGACTTCCTCAGTCTGAGGTTCTGTATTCAGCTCAGTCTCTTAAATAGCACCTTCTCAGAGTGGATCAACCAGTTTTGCTGCTGACAACCAAAACCAGCTGCTCACATGGTCAAGAAGGACCATCAGCCTAACAATGGATCATTAGCACCTGATGACTGTTTACTATTCACAGGGGGTTGAGTGATACTAGCAATCACAGCATTGTAAGAGGGGGACAGTTGAACCCGGAGGCCTCCACCCCTGTTTAATGATGGACGGTTTCTTTTCACAAAGATGGCCTCCTTTACTCCTCTCTCAAACCATCGTTCCTCTCTGTCCAGGATGTGAACACCTTCATCCCTGAACGAGTGACCGCTGGCCTGGAGATGAGTGTAGACCGCAGAATCCTGGTCTGATGATGTTGATCTACTTTGCTTGTCCATCCTTTTGGCCAGTGGCTGTTTAGTTTCCCCAATGTAAGACTGATCACAGCCCTCCTGACCCTGAACAGCATACACAATATTACTCTGTTTGTGCCGGGGGACTGGATCTTTGGGATGAACCAGTCTTTGCCGTAATGTATTTTGGGGTTTAAAAGCCACTGGGACGTTATGTTTAGAAAATAAACATCTCAGTTTCTCTGATACTCCTGCCCAGTAAATTTACTGGCTAGAGACTTGATTCTAAAATTGAGATTGACACTCTGCTGTGGACCTGAATGTCTACTCGTGTCAAAACAGGAAAATAATCCAAACACTCTTGTTTCTCTCACTCCTGAATTGTTGTACATTTTTGAATGGTTGTTAACCAACCAAGATCATCAAAATTCTCTCCTTCAAATGGCCAGAGACAGACTCCCACCCACAACTTGTTTCATGTCTGAACAACGTCTACACTGCGCTGCTCATGTGACTTCAGAGCCTGCTGATCATTTAGGAGACTCATTTCTGATGACACCCGACACACAACTCACCACTTCGTCCCTCTGCTGGACACTTGATTATTGTTTTGTTTTGCTGACCCTCAATGACAAGGTGACACCCCAAACACCCTATTTCACAGTGACTGACTCTTTTCCTCACATTTCACTGGCAAAACCACCTGATTCACAGTGGCATTCTCTGGGCCCCTTGGCACTCAGAGAACACACTGCCTCAGACTGAGAACCACGTGACAGCTGTTTTTTCTATTGTAGTGAGATAGGTCGGTTAGCTTCGCTTAGCTTCAGAGCTCCACTACACGTTATAATATCTGGACTAGTTCAAGTACCTGATATTATACTTAATTTAAACGGGTTCTCTCTTTTTCGAGCTACTTGACCGATATGTGACAGAGATACTGTGTGGGAGATGGTTTAATCAGTGACGTGAGACGTTAATTATCTTTGACCCATCAAAATGAATGTGGTCATTTATTAACAAAATCAAAGTTTAACATCAAACATTGTACACCTGATTATTCTGATTGAAGCAATAACACAGCTTAATTACAACAGACATTTATGAAAATATCTGGATGATTTACTGGCAAGATAGAAGAGTTTTAAAGATGGGAAATGAGGGAGTTTAAATGGAGAGAAAAGATGTGTGAGGGAAAATGTGTCGACGAAGAACGGCACCCTCCATCCGAACCTAGCTTCACCTCGATACACTTAGGTAGTGGAAATTGACTCTTTACCTGTAGAAGATGTCTCCACTGGTACGGAGTTCCATTTAACGCCACCT
>NC_056499.1:58974061-58981127 GCF_014905685.2 Nematolebias whitei | reverse complement strand
CCACAATGTTTTTGGTAATTCCATTGTGTTGATGGTAATTCCATAATGTTGTTGGTAATTCCATTGTAGCAATGCTTTATCCCCTTGGAAACAAAGTCTGTAATCCATTGGAAAAGTCATATAATCCACAACGATAAATCTACAACGAATGGAGGTGTTGATTGATCAGCATACAGAGGGGTTCCCTTGGATTGAACTGAAGATGCGGCCACTGGATGAAGATTGGAGACCAACGTCAGGATTGCAGGTCTCCTCCAGCAAAGGTCGTCGCTGGGTGACGTCCTCGGTGCCGTTCTGGTTGAATGTGTCATGCAATTATGTGGTTTAAGGTGGGCTTATGAAGGGGATTTTACATAAGGTCTTAACCTATATGCACCTGGTATGTAAGCTATTATGATTGGGAACAGCTACAGCTACCAGTTAAGGGGTGGAACATGCTGAAAAGGGTAACTATAGGGGTTTATACCTATAGAAGGGCATTCCAAACTATTTTTCCATTCCTAACTTGGTTTGAGTTAGCTTTACATGGCAAAATATAGTTTGGTTCAATTGTCTGTTGTCCTTTTAGACAAACGACTTGAGATTGGGTGTTTGGTTTCCCCATAAATGTTTTTGGAGTCTATGACGAGACTCATCAAAAAGAATTAGCTATCCCCTCGAATAGAATTGTTCGAGTAGGTTTGGCTTAAGCGTTGTGAGACCAATGTAGATTATGGTACTTAAGGTAGCATTAATCTACATTGACTCCGCAAAGATTACATTTTAACAAATGAACTGCATGTTGGCATAGTTAAAGGCCTCTTAGTCTCTAACTTAATTACACACAAAATTCATTCTTGCTTGGGGTGTTCAGAAACAATACCAAAAACCAATTAAACGATGTCTCAACATCGACAAAAACAGTGACTAAGCAACCAGTAAAACAACGTTTCAACATTGACAAAAGTAGTGATTAAGCAACTAGAAAACGACGTTTCGGTGCGTCACTTACTCTGAATGTCAGATTTGATCACGTTATCGCGTCTGGTAACATTACCCTAACTGGCGTCACCCCCCTTCGGTCATGGGAGACCGCGAACACGGGTGAGGACGTCGCTCCATGAGCTAAAATTAGGTTGTCCTTGAGTAGTTTTAACTGTTTGTGCAGCTGAAAGAGGACTTTAAGGTCTGGATTGGAATCCAGTTCGCCTTTCGATGGAGTGTATTTGTCTGGGTCAGTCAGATACAGTATCATCGAGTTAATTGCAGGATCCAACTTCTGAAGTTGGATGATGTCTGGGTCAGTTGAAAATGACTTTTCATATTTTAAAAGAACTTGGCAAAGTTTGTCCCTTTCTTCATCAGATGTCAGAGCGTCGGCTTGGGCGATGTTGTGTTCATCTTATTTCTCCACCCGAGTCTGAAGTTACCTTTTCAATCCTGCAGGAGTCAGTCAAGATACGCACATCAGATACGACAAACGCACCTTCAAGTTTATGAATATTTAATAAGTAAAGAAACTCAGAAGTCATAGGTTCACAAGCATAAACAGTGGATTAGTTAAATTCAGTCGTTATTTTAACATATTAAAAGTTGGATGCATCCATTCTACACTATACAATACAACCTTAAAAGGAGATTGAAGTCGTTCTTCTCTGCTCCATCTGGCTGCTGCTGCTTCTGCTGGCTGCTGGCTGCTCACTCTAACTACCTCGAGGAGGAAAAACTGCACATCCTTTGTTTAAAGAAAAAAGGGCGTTCCTTTACACAGCAAAACTAACTTTTCAGCGCGTTCTGAGTCTGCTGTGATGGGATTGGCCAGTTTCAATCCAATCAAAAGTGTGGAACTTCCTGTTACATTATGTAAACAGGAACAGCCTTCAATCTGTGGGAGCCTCTTCAAAGTAAAACAGGAAGTGGGTCAATTTCAAAATAAAATAAGAATTGGGAGTCAGATTCAAAAAAGAACACAAAATTATTTCACAACAATTCCCCCTTTCGACCTCCTCAAAAGAGGTCGACATCAAGCGGAAGAATATGCTTCTCTGCGCCGGCGTGGTTGCATCTCAAAATCAGAAAGCTCATAACCTCTGCGCATTAGGAGCTGACGAGCTATTTCAGGGTCACGCCTCTCTAAAGTGGAAGTGATAAGACGTACTGACAGAGATCTCAGGCAGGGAATACAACAACATCCACATGTGATTAAAATAGCTGCAAATACTGCTATTGACATCAACATGGACACAATCATCTGCTTCCAGGGGCCAAACACTTTGAAGAGCCATTCATCAAGAGGATTATCTACACCAGAGTGAGATTTCATCTCATCAGACAACGTTCTCAAACCTTCAAGTGCACGGGTCACTTTTCCATCAGGGGCAGTGTTATTAGGAATGAAACTACAACACAGGTCACCAAACATGCTACACACACCTCCTTTCTCTGCTAACAGCATATCAAGAGCCATTCTGTTCTGCACAGCCATCAGAGAAGTTGGAGCTAGTTGCTCCGCTAAGCCCTCAACAGCGTCTCTGGTAAGGTTGGACAGACGCATGACATTGTAATGTATGTAATTTATTCGGTCAACATTTTTATTTGGTGTAATTGGGAAATATGCTGAAACAACAGGTAAATTTTCAAAACCTGTCGCAATCTGATCTACTAATTTGTGCTCATCAGGAACTCCTCGAGGGATTCCTATGGCATCAATATATGTAGTAGAGCCCACAGTGGGGTCAAAATTATGCGTTGAACGTCTCTTCCTACTGGGAGAGATGGAGGTGTCATTTAAAACTTCCAAACGAGGGCCAATCAAGGTTAACGATGTAGCTAAGCGTACTAATGCACACAATCCCACAGAGTCCTGAGGGATATGTGTTAGTAAACGTCTACCACCACAATAATAATACAGATCAGCGCGAGCCACCTTACCCACACGGGTGTTGTCAGAGACATTTTGTTGCGTGATATTGCACCATTCATCCTGAATTTGTCCTAAGGCAACTTTTTTATTTGCAGTTGAGGTGTAATTAAAACAGTAATAGTCAAATCGTTCTACCGGAGCAAACGAGCCTAATTTGGTTATATTAGAAATAATTGGGAATAGCTGATCTAATGTAGTGCAATTCTTAGTATATTTTCTCATAGTCAAACTTAACATGCAATGAAATCCCCAAGCATCCTCTAGGTGTAATGGAGCTGGCTGGGTGTACAAATTTGGTCGAGCTGTAGCACAAGCTACACATTCAGACAAAGAAGCCTGTCTAGCAGCCTCAGCGAGCCAAGCTAACCAAATGTTAGAGTCAGTATAGCCAGTGGACATAGCAATCACATCCACAGGGGTTAAGCTGGTATAGTCAACACTATCAATTCGCATAGGCATTGGGAGCGATGACTCCTGGGTCGGAGGAGGAGTAGGGTCTTGGGCTGGCAACTCTGTAAGAGCAAGTTGTAACACCCGGAAAGGGTCCTTGCCAGTGACATCCGCGGCTACAAGCACATAAATGGGTTCCGTCACCAAGGTGTAGATCATCTCACGCTTTATGCTGGTTAACTTATTCCAAGTTCGAACATACTCAAAGGACAATAACAAGTGTCTGTTATTTTTTGCCAAGGTGGCATGTGCCCTCCACCAATCTCTGTAATTAGTCAGATGTCCAGACATATCAGGTTTCCATGATCCCGAATACAACGTGACATAATTCCACTCAGGACACCAGAAACATTTGGATGGATTGGGACATGGACAAATATAAAAGGCTGCACTCGCAATACGGTAATCCGTACAATAAAACATGTCACAGATTGGCAGGCTTAGGGTAGTGGTGGTGTCTTTGGGATACTCTACTTTCAGCACCGGAAGGCCATACGCATCTTTCATGACTGTGTGTGGTGTCACACTCCTTCTCACCCTGCCTGTTTCACCAGTCTGCTCACACTCTGGTAAACCGGGAATGATGCAGAAATATTCAAAAGAGAAAATGAGTGACAACACGATGGATGACAAAACACCTATCCCTATCACAACGTGCTTTGGTGGCCACCACATTTTGATCTTAAAACAGAAACTGTACTCAATAAATGAAGATGTCTCGCACAGCGACTTCCTCAGCAGACAGCCAGATAAGCAGTTCCTTTAACACAAAATGAATACAAAATAACACTCTGTTAATATACTGCTTATAATTGATTATAGGTATTTCTTTTAAACGTTACAAACTGAATATACTTATCACTTTCAAGCTAAGTAAATAAATGGATGCACTCTAAATCAAGACTGCAATTAAAAAATAAGAGAAAAATGGTTAGTACACATGTCATACAATATTGTTACAATCACAAGTACTCAGGGCATACCCTGGGGTGCTCAGAGACCGTTCCTCCTATGTCTCTGAGTTTTCTTCGTGAAGTGTGAGACTCTAAGATGTCGTGTTTTTGTCGTTTCTAGGTGTCTGTACTAAATGTGGCTATTCCAGCACCCGGTGACCCACTCAAACAAAGTCCTTCAGGGCCCGCACGCAACTTTCACCAGGCTGCTTCGGTCTACAAGACATGAATGTCCAGTTTTACGACTTTAGATGGTTTCTGCCAGCTCTCTCGCTCTTCCTGGCTCTGAGGCAGGCGCACACTGGCTCCAGTGGTACCAAACGTCCCCCTTTCCTCTGAGGCGGACTGCGTGGGACGTTCACTCTGTAACCTGATAGGGGCCCGTCCACCTGGGCTCCTGCCACTTCCTTTTAATGACCCTCAACAAGACCCACTCCGCGGTGGGGAGACCAGGTTCCTCTGGTCTTTTTGTTAGGCTCTGTTTGTGGTGGACCTGCTGAGTAAAGTTAAACACTAATGCTTTTAACTCATCAAAGTATACCTTATGGTCCATTTTTACGGTCCTCCTCACTGGTCAGTGAGCATACGGTTGGTCCCGGAAAGGGTCTTCCTGTAGTTAACTCATAGGGAGAAAAGCCAGTTCCATTATTAACAGAAGTTCTCACTGTCATTAAGGCTATTGGTAATGCATCCACCCAGTTCTATTTAGTCTGTGCACAGATTTTGCCCAATTTTTGTTTTATGTTCTGGTTCATCCTTTCGACCTTCCCTTGAGACTGGGGATGGTACACGGTTCCAAAAGCATGTTTTAGGCCTAACATTTTTTCCACAGCCTGCAGATCTGTGTTTTTAAAATGTGTGCCATTGTCTGATCTGATTTTTGTTGGGAAACCGTGTCTGGGGATGTAATGGTTAATCAGAAACTTCACCACTGTTTTGCTGTCTTCTCTTCTTGCAGGTATGGCTTCTGGCCACCCTGTAAATGCGTCAACACACATCAATACATATCTGAACCCTTTAACAGGTTCTAACATATCAGTGTAATCTAGAATCACCTCCTGTCCCGGTCGGTGCAGGAGAGGAAAAGAACCTCGTTCAGGTTTTACTGTAGGTCGAATGTTGTACTTTAAACAAACAGTACAGGTGTCAACATATGCTGTTACCATATTTTTTAGATGAGGGTGCCACCATTGTCGAAGATTTCTTAACATTTGTCTGCATCTCACATGTGCTAATCCATATGCTTCCTGAAATACTGCCTGTTTTAAAGTCATAGGCAAGATCCACTTCTGATTCGGTCCTATCCATACTTTAAACTCCCCTTTTTTCTGACCTCCTCTGTTAAACCATAATGTCTTTTCCTCTGGGGAGGCTGTAGTCTGAGCCTCTGCTACAGTTTTCTCATCCCACTGATTCACTTTCTGACATTCCTCTTCCACTGTCACCATCTGGACTCTTGGCAAATAGCCAGCAGCTATCTTCGCTGCTCTGTCAGCTTGCCTGTTTCCTTCCGCTGTGTCTGATTGTGTAACATCATGACCTTTGCACTTCACAACCGCCACTTTTGCTGGCCACATCAAACTGTCAGCTAAATCCTTAATGAGTTCCTCATGTTTAATTGGTTTGTTACCTGCTGTTCGAAAACCTGCTCTTTTCCACTGTGGTAACTGCACATGAACTACACCATAAGCATATGCTGAGTCTGTGTACACTGTAACCTCTTTTCCTTTGCTCATTTTCAAAGCCTCAACGACTGCCTGAATTTCAGCTTTTTGAGCTGACTGATGACCTTCTAGCTGCCCTGAGCTCAGTACCTCGTACTCATCTCCATTCTGCTGTACCACAGCAAATCCTGATCTCAAAGACCCATCCTCAAACCTGAAGTAGCAACCATCTGTGTAAAGTACATTTGAATGTGGTATGAGTTCAGTCTGTAAATCAGGTCTAATGCGTTCCTCCATGTATACTTTTTGCACACAATCATGTGCCTGTGTTGTTTGCATACCATCTGCCATGTTTATGCCTTCATGAAGGAACAATAAATTCGGTTCTGATAGGATGTTGCTCATGCGTCTTTGCTTTAAGGATGTCATTGTAAAGAGCTCAGAATTAACATACGCTACTATGTTGTGTGTCGTTAGGATGTGTAGTGGGTGTCCCATGACGATGTGTGCTGTTTTTGAAACAATCCTTGCCAGACCTGCCGCTGCCTGTGTACATGTTGGATGACGCTTCTCAGTACCATCCAACATCACACTTGCATACATCAACACCTGTCTACCACCCCCCTTTTTCTGAAACAGAACACCATTAACAGTGTTTTCTGCTTCAGAAACGTCAAGAAAAAACGGGGCGGAGTAATCAGGCAGAGCCAAATCAGCTGCTCTGGACAAGAGTTGCTTCAGTTTAATAAACACATGCTCTGCATCTGTGTTCCACACAAGTGTTGCTTTCAGGTTTCTGTTACCTTGATCTTTTACCATCTGTCTGAGTGGAGTGGTGAGTTCACTATAATCAGGTATATAGTGTCTGCTGTACCCAGTTAAACCTAAAAAGGATAACATGTCTTGTACAGTGGTGGGTTTTGGATGATGTAGTATAGACGCCCTGTGTTCTGGTGAAAGTGTTGTACCATTAGCAGAGACCAACCTACCGAGGAAAGAGACCTGCGTACGAACTGCTTGAAGTTTAGATTTACTAACTTTAAAACCTGCATCATGCAGGTGAAGCAGGACAGCCTGAGTGGCTGTAAGACAGTCAT
>NC_056499.1:58937018-58973961 GCF_014905685.2 Nematolebias whitei | reverse complement strand
GGCTAATAGCTTGTCCAGCTATGATGTGGATTCGCACCATTAGGTTAATCACCTGAGGTGGTACTGTGGTGGTTTGGTTGCTAGCAACCTGGCAGGCCTCTGGAATGGTCTGCCCAGCCTTAAGGTTTGCTGTGTCTAGCACAGGAGGATCCTTTGTGGCTGGTTTTAGGGACCACAACACCTTGTTGATGGTGTCCACGTGGACACCCAACCTTACCAAAATGTCACAGCCTATGTAGGTTGCATGTGGTAAGTTTTGGATCACGAGAAACGGGTGAACCAGTTCTCGTTGGTTCCAGTTTAGTTTTAGGTTAATGACTCCTTCAGCGGTCATTACCTGTGAACTATTGGGAACTAATGGAAAGCGGAAAGCTTTTTTAATTAGTTTTAGACCAACATGTTTGTGAACCAAGGTTTCATAGAAAGTTCAGTTAATTGCTGATTTATCTGTCCACAGAGACAGAACAGCATCGTTGGTGTGGGACCCTTGGATCTCTACACCTTTAACTACCAGAGGTAGGTAGTATTTGGTGGACTCTGACTGCTCCAGCTCACAGAGGAGGCTGTCTTGTTGGGTCAGAGTTTCGACCACCGGGTGGGTCTCTTTGGTTTCACATGATGTCAGAGGAATATTCACCGGGCTCATGTCCTCGGCTGAGGAGTCCTTTGTGCCTTCCGCGGTACCTGCTGTTAGGCAGTCTGTGTTACACTCCGGAGGCATTTGTATTGGCAGTGGTTTGCTCACCTTTGCCCACATCGTCTGATGACCATAATCTATAATCGCGTCGAAGCGATTTGTAAAATCCTGGCCAACCAAAAATGGGAATGAGTCAACACTGGACACGTGTACCAGGTGGTATAGTGTCATTCTGCCAACCTGCATGTGAACCATTGCTATAGCTGTCAGGGTTGTCCTTTTCTCTGAGAGACCCTGCATTTCTATAGCACATTCTGTGAGAGGTATTATCCTGTTAACACCGGCAGCGGCTGTCCTCAGCCCCTCGAACAGTTTAGCTGACATAATTGTTATGTCTGCCCCGCTATCCAGGAGTGCTTCGTGTGTGAGGACTCCTTCGAGTGTTACTGACAGGTACGCCTTTTTGGCGACCCCCCTTCTGATAAAGTTACACAGAAACCTCTTAGGCTTTTTCTGACGTTTCTTCACACGTTCAGCCTTGTCTGTGTAATCTTGGTTTGTCTGAACCGTCAGCACAGCAGTAGCTGTTTCTGAGTGTTCAGCTTGCGATGACTCGTCATCGTTTGTGTGTGAGTTTACCCCCCCTTCTTCCGATGAGGGGTTGTTGGAGGCAACAACAACAATGTCTTGGTGTGTTCCACCGACATCTGTGATGTTGTCATTCGCACCCTCAGATGTAATAGTGATTAATCACTACACAGTGCTCCAGGTTGGTTTCCCGTGTCAGTGTGTTTCAAAGTTTCTAAAAACCTGCGTAGTTTCTCTGTCTCTTCCGAGCTCAGAGGTGTAGGGCCTTGTTTCTGGAACCTTTGTGATTTTTTCGCCTCGGTTCGTTTCGTCCGAGGTGGGGGACGGTTAGGTACGTCTTTTGGGGGTTCCTTTTCGGACTTCCCCTGATAATATGGGTCATGGTTCCCATATCTTTGCGTCCTACGCATACCCCATTTACGATAATCACGTTCATCCTCTGAAAGAGGAGCTTTTTCGTCCCAGCGTGCACCTTCATGACGCGGTTTGTCAGTTTGAAAAGACTGCTTTTTCTCGCCTTTTTTAGGAGGAGGCTGCGATGCACGCCGTCCTTCCAGTTCTAGGGAGTGGGGTTTAACCTTTACACCAGGAAACACCTCTATGGGCGTCTTAGCATGAGAACATGCCTCAAACACATTCATAGCACACTGTTTAATCTCATTGATGGATTTTTCTCTGAAATTTGCCATCATTTGTACTGACGTTTTAAAGTCAGTTTGGAGATTTTTGCTGAAAACAAATTTAAAACCTTCTTCCTCCTCCATTACGGTATCATTTCTGTAACCAAAATAAGCTTGGAAGATTCTTTTGTAATAAACCTTTGGATGTTCATGCTTCCCTTGCGTGACCTTGTCAGCAGCCGGGAAACCAGCAGGTCCCGTGCAGGGGTCGTACTCCCTGATCAAAGCTTCACAGAGAAGGTTGTAATCCCTCCTCGTGGCATCAGGTTGACGCTCGATGAAGGTGAACACCTCTCTGTCCGAAGTGAGCCTTATCAGACTGATTTTATCCTCAACCGTAGCATTAGGATAACCACTCAGTCTGAAATCAAGGTCATTCAGATACGCTTTTGTTCCAGTTGAACCCATTGGGCCAGGTACAAAGCGTTGTACATATTTTGAGAGTTTTTGAAGATCATCTATTGAAAGAGGAAGTTTCAATGGTCTCTCTTGCCTGCTTGGTAGTGGAAACCTGTTCAGGTCTATCCCTGCTACTTTAGGTAAGGGTGGAGGTCCACACATGTGGAGGTGGCAGAATGGGATTAAGAGCAGGAGGTGCACCAAAATCCTTCTGAGGTGATGGCGGGTGACCTGGACTCTGACCTTGGTCATCTTTGAGTTCCAGACCAGCTCGCCCCACGTCAGAAATCTTATTTGTTGCTGCGGCTAGTTTCTCCTCACAGGCCTTTAAGCGTTCCTGTGATGTTTGACATTCACTTTGTAAACGCACGCCTTGTCGGACTAACGCATCCTTTTCCAATCTGCATTCGTTCAGAGCTTTTGATGTGAGCTGCAACTTTCGTTGTAGCGCATCGTTGTCTGAACACAGTGCTTGGTACTGAAACTCTCTATCCCTAATCTTCTCCTCATATGAGTGAGCTTGTAATGACAGCTGAGCTCGTGAGAGCTCTCTGTCACGTTGTACCTCATGTGCATGGGTCTCCTGTTCAAAGTTAGACTGTGCCATGTGTTCGAGGTACTCCTCTCTTTCGCTGTTGAACCTTATTGCAAGGTCATCAGCCTTGTCTACCACTGCATAGAATGATGCTTTCAATAAGAGCGCCAATTTTGCCAGCTGATTATAACTTGACTTTGTTATATCTGTAGAGGTCACACTCTCTGCAACCACCTTCAGCTCGTCCAATAACTCTTTTGAGTTCATGCTGTCCACCTGTTCACCATATGGATGTAAGGAGTCTGTGAGCAGCGTCAACGCTCCCTCTAAACAGTCCTTCATCTCACAAGGATCAAAATCCTTTTCTATCACACCTGCCATGGTTATTCACTGTTCAGCACTTATCTGGTTAAACAGTTGCCAACTTCAGATTATTTTAACAGGTAAATATTTGTATTCAAGTGTCATGTGAGTTTCACACACTTTTTAGCTCTGGGTTCGGTCAACAGTACTGTGTAAGCCACTTCTTCAAATGAATGGGCACTTATTGTAAGATTCACCCCAATTCATGAATATATTTAAGTAAATGCCTCTCTGGCAGTGTTACTTTTTTAATGTGCTTATTTCAAACAGGTACAAGAACCAGGCTTCTCAGTGTACATTTACTCTAAAGCACTTAAAATTAAACAAACCTGCAATTTTTCTAAAAGTCTCACGGCAACTTTAGTTTTTTACACGCTTTTTAAGCAGTTTCATTTACCAGAATTTCGCTATTTAACAGTTACTCATAAACCAGGTCGTGTTAACAAAAAGAAAAAGAAAAACAAATGAGGAATTATCAGTCTCCCCTTCAGGAAAACTGTTATACTCCTCTTTCAACAGCAGGTGGCGGTGTAAGCTTATTTATACCAGCAGGAGTCTATGACAACTTCCTATGGATCGTTCTGTTGATATCCGGTTGTTAGCCGCTTAGCTTAAAATTAGCATCAGCGAAACTTCGGTCAAATCAACATTTCTGAACGGATTTAAAGCTTAAACGTGGCGTTGTTTCAACAAGCACGACTTTTTTGCATGAAACATGAGTTTTGTGGGAACAGTGGCGGCTCCATTTAGCTATTTTAAACACAGTGGAGGCTTCGGTTGAACCGAGACTCATTTCCGGGGTCACGTGACTGAATCAACCAATCATCAGAGACAGCAGCGGGGGTGGGTTTTACAACCTGACATCAGAGGAAGTGACGACAGACACATCACTCGTCTCTCAGCGAATCAGAGCGTTTCAAACAGCGGTTTTCAACCAATTGCTGCTCGTTATTTCAGCTAGCGTGTTAGCGATTAGCCTGAACATTCCGGTCAACTTTCTTTCATTAAACTGTCAAAATGCACTATTTTCTGTTAAAAATGTGACGAATAAACTCTCAAAAGCGTACTGAGACGACGCTCAGTTCAAAGCAGCGGTTTATCCATGCAAACGACTCGTTCGAATGAATCAGAACCGAGCCGGAACAGAACCGGGTCTAGAGCAGAACCCGTTCCTCTCTGCACCACAGTTTAAACATAATCAAACGCTTTCCACAGCTTATTAGCTCACAGATAACAGATGTACCATTTCAGCTTTAAAATGAAACACATTGACGTTATTTTCAGCTCTAAAACAGCGTTGTTCTTAGACTCGTCCGAGCCGTTCTCTAGAACCGAACCACGCAGCTGATAGATTAGAAAGCTGCACTTTTCATGCCAACAGTCAGTTCACGTATTAGCACAGACTCCGTCACGTTTAACTCACGCCTCTTCAAACATTCGTACGGCCACGAAATGTCCAAATGGCGGATATCTGGTCACGAGGAGCTCTTTAGAAATCTGTACCGGGCCACCAGAAATGTAGTGAGATAGGTCGGTTAGTTTCGTTTAGCTTCGGAGCTACACTACATGTTATAATATCTGGACTAGTTCAAGTACCTGATATTATACTTAATTTAAACGGGTTCTCTCTTTTTCGAGCTACTTGACAGATATGTGACAGAGATCAGTGATGTGAGACGTTAATTTTCTTTGACCCATCAAAATGAATGCGGTCATTTATTAACAGAATCAAAGTTTAACATCAAACATTGTACACGTGATTATTCTGATTGAAGCAATAACACAGCTTAATTACAACAGACATTTATGAAAATATCTGGATGATTTACTGGCAAGATAGAAGAGTTTTAAAGATGGGAAATGAAGGAGTTTAAATGGAGAGGGAAAGATGTGTGAGGGAAAATGTGTCGACGAAGAACGGCACCCTCCATCCGAACCTAGCTTCACCTCGATACACTTAGGTAGTGGAAATCGACTCTTTACCTGTAGAAGATGTCTCCACTGGTACGGAGTTCCATTTAACGCCACCTATCCAGCGTCTCCGTAGGAACAGCTGTGAGTCGTCCGAAGTAGTGATGGTACTTCGTTCAACAGCAGCTCACCTCACGGGTGGACTCGCATGAGCTGTGAGTCGGTCAGAGGTTCCACTCAGATGTGGAAGATTCCATAATCCCCACGAGACTCGGAAGAACTTCGGATCATGTCTGGAACTTCTTGTTCTCTCCAGCAACTTTTCTGTTCGGTTCTGCTCTCCGAACTGAACTGCACCCTGAGAACTAGGAAGTGTCGACATTTAAAGAGTTCTGTTTCCGGTTCATTTGGGAAGTCCTGATTGGCTGAAAGAGCCAATCAGGGGTGTGGTTTTAGTGACGCAAGAGGTCACTAGAAGTCAGAAAAACAGTTCGATGTTTTGGAACAGACAGAAAAATGTTTTTGAAACAGACAGAAAAATGTTTAGGCGAGATGGGAGGAAACAGGTGCCAGCTTCTCTATTTACGTCTGAGAGGATTTAAAAACATGACAGTTCGTTCCAACAAACTTGTTTGCATTTGTCTCCGACTTTTGACCAACTTACAACCTGCTCATTTCAGACAGAAGATCAAGAAAATGAATAATTACTCTGTAACAGACATTAACTAGATTTCTACTTTGAATGAGGATTAAAAATAATTAATACTGTTTCACAGTTGATTTAAAATAAGTAGTTCACTTCAACATTTAAAAATGATTTGAATTAAACACACTTTTGATTATCAAGACATTTGTAAAATAGTAATGATAATAAAAAAGAGAGTGTTCTTTCAATTGATCAGTGCAGGGCACTTAGAAAGTCTCTGGATGAACTTAATTTTGTGTTTCTGGACTCAAATCAATGAAATAACAGTTCTTGTCCCAGGAAGGCCCTCAGGGCCAGATTTGACCTGAGGCTTAGTTCACTACACTATTCACCCTCTCTCAACATGTACAGACAAGATTTTTGTCATCTGCTGACTGTACGCCCCACAAAAGAAGTGATTGACAATAACAAATGACTAACAATGTCCACCTTGTCTCAGGACGACACAGAATTGGCAGTAGTCCCAACACATCTATGGGCACAGACTAAATATGATGTAGGACTCATAAAAGGCCAAGAACCCATTCTAATTACACCTAAATCCTCACATCGACCCAAAATCCCTCAGTACCCCCTAAAACCTGAAGCAGAAAGAGGCATTACTCCTGTTTTTTACTCTTTGCTTAAAGCCAGAGTAATTATTCACTGTCCATTCCCTCCCTTTTAGCGTGCCCGTACATCCAGACAGCCAATTTTGGTTTGCTTTTCAATTTCAAGGAAGGTCTTATACTTTCACCCGCCTGTGTCAGGGTTACTGTGAGTCAACCACTATTTTTCATCAAGCACTGAATGACAGTCTTGCTGAGAAGAGGTTCTCTGCAGACCAAAAGTGAGCATTTCTGGCGAATAGGCTAACAGTAATTAATAGGCGTTTGTGGGTGGCGAACACTGATTGGCTATGGGTAACCCTCAAAGTCACGAGGATTATTGATGAGGTAACGTGTCTTTGTGACGTTTGACAAAGAAATAGGGCATGGCGGTGCAATGAGCTGTTGCTGAGAACTAAGAAAAAACTGTGCGTGAGTATTATGATAAAACTTTGGTAAGTCCGTATTTATTTAAATAAAAAACTGTTTAATTAAATATAAGATCATTAAGAAAGTCCTAAATATTACTAACTAACTTTTTCATTCAATCAAACAAACTGGACGAGGAGACTTTGGAGAGCATGGAATTGTTTGTTGACGAGTGTTTTGAGAGCTTAGTCATGGGTAAACCTAAAGATTCATCCGGTGCTGCTAGCGATTCAGCTAACATCCCCACTGCTAAGCGGCACCGACAGGGAAGCTCAGATAGCGTTACGGCACCGTCTCCTGATAATATAGGCTTAAAGGAATTATTAAAATCAATTGACCAGAAGCTAACTAGCTTGGACGCTCGACTAGCATTGGTAGAGATGCTGCATAAAGAGTTTCAATGCCTCAGGGAGTCGTTAGAATTCAGTCAACAACAGGTAGCATTACTTGCTAGTGAAAATCAGGAGCTTAGAGGAACGGTTAAACAACTCACCGAGGAGATGACGCTGCTATCCGGGGATAATAAAAAAAATAAAAGAATCGATCCTGGATATCCAAGCCCGGAGCATGCGGGACAACCTTGTCTTCTCGGGAATCCTGGAGCGAGCGGACGAGGTCCCTGAGGCCTCCGTCTGTGACTTCATCCAGAATCAGCTGAAGTTGCCGAGTGACGCATTTAATTCCATCACTTTTCACCGAGTCCACCGCCTCGGAGGTAAGAAACCTGGAAGCAATCGGCCGCAGCCGATTGTAGCTAAATTTGAACATTATAAACAGAAAGAACAAGTAAAAAGCCGAGGTAGGGAACTGCGTGACATGAACTACAGCATGAATGACCAATTCCCTGCAGAAATTCTGAGTAGAAGGCGCGTCCTGTTCCCGATTAGGAAGAAAAATATAAATGAGGGCAGAAGAGCTACTGTAGCTGTGGACAAACTTTACATCAATGGTCAGCTGTTTAGAGATCCAGAGGTTACTCCCTGGCTCTATTAGTAATATACATAAGGTAAGTATGATTTTCAGTTGCTAATTTTACTTAAAATTTATTAGCAATAATATATATTCATATTACTTACCAGATATATATGTAATTGTTCAGCACAGCTCGGTTGGTGGGTTACACAGATAGTGGTGGTACACGGTGGCATGGCACTTAATATGGTAAGGGGGTTCTTTTTTTATTTTTTCTTCTTTCTTTTATCTTTACGTGTTTATTATCATTTCACTTTCTTTTTTTTGTCTCTATTTTTCTGACTCAACAATTATTAGCACACAGGCACAAAGGCTTATACTGTATATATATATATCCATATACATACATACAAATACCTCATAAAGGAATACATCCATGATTTACCTTCAAAAACAGCACTTAGTTTATCTATAAATCATAAATAATCAATCATTAAGGATTATGTTATTGTCTGGGTGTTTTACTATTTTTGATATTTGTGATAATGGGTGTGGTTTATTTATATTCTCACAAGCACAAATATGGGTATCTTAAGGTTTGTCACATGGAATATTAATGGAGCCGGTAGCCAACATAAAAAAAATAGAATCTTTAGCCAGATTAAAAGATTAAAGGCAGATGTTGTATTACTCCAAGAAATTCATAAATTACCGTCAACTGTGGATGAGCTAAAATCTCCTGAGTTTCCTGATGTATTCTCAGCCTGCTATAACTCAAGACAGAGAGGAGTAGCAATATTAATACATAAAAATGTGAACTTCACAATATTAGACACAGTTATAGACCCGCAAGGTAGATATATAATATTAAAATTATCCATACCCGGTCAAAAATATTGTATTGTTAGCTTATATGGGCCAAATGTGGACGATGCCGCTTTTTTTCATGATCTCTTTTCTACTTTATCAAATCACATGGATTGCTCGCTGGTACTGGGAGGTGATCTTAACTTTGGTCTAGATAACAAAATAGACAGGCTGAATGCAGTAGGAGCTCAACGAAGTTGGCAATCCATAAATGTAGTTAAACAGTACAAGCGTGATTATGGACTCTGCGATGCATGGCGGTCTCTTCACCCTAATAGTAAAGAGTATTCTTTCTTTTCACATGTGCATCACTCTTACTCTCGTCTGGATTATTTTATAATCAGCAACTCATTGCTGACCAACATTTCAGACACTAAGATACACCCTATTGCTGTCAGCGATCATGCACCAGTTACTTTAAATTTAGGTAATAAGAAAGAAATCCCAAAAAGTATAAACTGGAGATTAAATACCTCACTGCTTATGGACGAAGAATTTATACAATACTTTAAAAATGAATGGACATCGTATTTAGAGTTTAATGACTTGCCAGGTACATCAGCGTGTACACTCTGGGAGGCTGGGAAAACAGTTATGAGAGGGAAAATAATATCCTACTCAACAAACAAAAAGAAAAAATAAAATAAACGTATTGAGGAATTAGAGAAATCTATCAAATTATTAGAAAGTTTACAAGGAGAGGAAACACAGAAAAAACTACGCAAGATAAAATTAGAACTAAATGAATGTATTGACAAAAAAAACAAATTCTTGGTACAAAGACTTCGCTTGGAACATTTTGAACACAGTAATAAATCAGGTAGCTTTTTAGCTAATCAACTCAAATTAAATAAAGAAAAAACGTCTATATATGGTATTAAAGACACAAATGGTAACATAACTTATGACGAGGAAAAAGTAAATAGTGTTTTTAGAGATTTCTATAAAACTCTATACACTCCACAAATAAATCCAACAGATGAAGATATTAATCAATTCTTGGAGAGAGTAATACTTCCAAAACTACTAGACAGTAGTCAATCTTCAGAACTAGACTCACCATTAACATCAGATGAGCTCCGTGAAGCCATTAAAAACATGCCTAATAAGAAATCTCCAGGCCCAGATGGATATCCAGCAGAATTTTATAAAGAGTTCTGGAACATCCTGGAACCAATATTTCACAGAATGCTACATGAGTCAGAAGAAAATGGCAGGTTTCCAACACATATGAATTCAGCCAACATCAGTCTACTATTAAAACCAGGCAAAGACCCAGTACTACCTACCAGTTATCGCCCCATCTCTCTTATTAATGTGGATGTTAAAATAATTAGTAAAGTCCTCTCTAAAACATTAGAGAAAATAATTCCTCTCATTATTCATCCTGACCAAACTGGATTCATAAAGGAAGACACTCGACCACAAACACACGCAGATTATATAATTTAATAGATTATTCATATAGTAAAAATATTGAAACAGCTATTTTGTCTTTGGACACAGAAAAAGCATTTGATAGGGTAAACTGGAAATTTTTATTTGCTACCTTGGGTAAATTTGGTTTTGGGGACCATTTCATTAATTGGTTAAAAATATTATATAACTCACCAAGAGCATGTGTCAGGACAAATAATCAAATATCTTCAAGCTTCTGTTTACAGAGGGGGACCAGGCAGGGATGTCCACTTTCACCAGCGCCATTTGCTATTTTTATTGAACCTTTAGCAGCAGCAATAAGACAAACTGCTGATATTAAAGGTATACTGTGTAAAAACATAGAACATAAAATTAGTCTTTATGCTGACAATGTTTTACTTTTTCTTCAGAACACAGAAAACTCAATATCTAATGTTATCGAATTAATAAACTCGTTCTCAAAAGTTTCTGATTATTCTATAAATTGGTCAAAATCTACAGCTCTTCCAATAAACTGCATGTTTAATACTTCTCTCAATGAACGACTACAATCAGGTAACATTACATACTTGGGCATTAATATTTCTCCTAGATTGGAAGACTTAATAAAATTGAATCATATCGCAATTTTAAAGAACATTGAAGATGATCTTACTAGATGGAAATCTCTGCCTATATCACTTATGGGAAGAGTTGCCTCAGTAAAAATGATGGTCCTGCCGAGAATAAACTATTTATTCTCAATGATTCCAAATAAATCTTCAACTGAATGGTTTAAGTCACTGGACTCTTTGATATCTAAATTCCTTTGGAAAAACAAAACTCCACGTATTAGCTTAAAAGCATTACAGAAATCTAAAGATACCGGAGGATTAGAACTTCCCAACTTTATCACTACTATTTAGCCAATAGGTTACAATATATCTCAAAGTGGTTAAATCCGAATACATTAGATGAAACTTGGATAGACATAGAACAAACTAAATGCAATAATATTAAGATTTCAGATCTACCGTTTATTAGCACAAATATAAAAAGACATGTTTGCTTTAAAAGCATCAGTATTAGCTCTTCTCTGACAGCATGGTGGGAGTATTTGAAAATGACAAAATCTTCACTACTCCCCTGTAGACATACACCCATCTGGAACAATCCTGACATCCTACAAGAAAATAATATGTTAAATTTCCCAGGTTGGAGAGTCAAGGGAATTGAACGTCTGGAACACATATCTGAAGGTGTAGACTTTATTCCATTTAATAATTTAATAATACAATTTGACATTGAAAATAAATACTTCTTAGAATATCAACAAATTAAGTCTATCATAAAAAAGAAATTTAAGCTTAATAAAACTTTGTTAGAAACACCAATATGTGTGTTAGAGTTCCTTAATCTTAAATCCCCCAAATTATTATCTAAAATATACAAGAAATTGTCTAGAATCAATGACTCCATAATGCTACCTGTTGCAAAATGGGAGTCAGATTTATCAATCAATTTTGACCAAAACACCTGGTCTCAAATATGATTAAGAACATTTAAAATGACTAGAATCTCCAACTTACAATTAATACAGTATAAAGTTCTTTATAGAGTACATTATACAGGTCAGCAAATGTTTAGGATGGGATTTACATCATCTAACAACTGCTCACAGTGCACAGGCAATATTCCTGATGATTATATCCATGCACTCTGGTTCTGCCAACCCGTTCAGAGGTTCTGGGTCCAGGTTTGTGAAGACTTGTCTAAATGTCTGAAATGTAATATTCCACTCTCTCCGTCTGTTTGCTTATTGGCTATCTTGGAAGATGTTACCCTGGAAAAAAATACGTCGCATGATTTTCACTGCCTTATGCATCGCAAAGAAAACCATACTCCTGAATTGGAAAAATAAAAATAATCTTAGCATTAATCAGTATAAAAATCTTCTGTTAGATCATATTAGTCTTGAAACAGCATCTGCCAACACATTGGATCAATCTCTCTGGGCTCCTTTGATCGGCTCCGTTACATAGTGAGGGTGGGTAGTCTGGGATCTGACCTTGTGGGGCCTTGGGGTTGATGTAGAGGCGGGTGTATGGGTTTGGGGCACCGGGGGGGTTGCCGGGGGCTGGGCTCTTGGGGGTACCTGGGCAGGGGGGCACTGCTTTCGCCCTGGGGAGGGCCTGGGTGGTTCTGGGGGATGTCTGCTGGTGGCTGCATGCGGGCCCTCAGGTGGTCTGTAGCGGCGGTCGTGGGTCACCGATCTGGTAGCCTGGCTATGCTGGGGTGGGTTCGGGGTGGGCGCGGGGGCTTGGGGTTCTGGGGGCTTGTCGCCCCCGGGCTTGGGCCTGTGGGGATTGGGGATCTTGGGCTCTGGCGGGCGGGTTGCCGGGCTCTGGGCCGGCTTGCGCTCTGGTGCCCGGTTCTGGGCAGGGGCCTTCGGCTTGCTGGTGGGTTGTGGGTTCATGGGCTGGGGGATTGGGTGTTTGGGAGCGTGACCAGTGGCCCCTAAGAGGGGGTAGTTTGACCCAGCCTAGGTGTCTAGTGTGCTATGTGTTTTGAGAGATGTCCGAATGAGGGGTGGGTGTAGTATTTCTTAAGGGGTGGGGACTGGGTGGATGTCCTTGGGGGCGGCCCGGGACTATGCATGGCTGACTGGCTGGCCCCTTTCCTGTGGTGGGGGCTCGCTCCCGGTGCTTCCTGGCTCTGTCGGCGGTTGGGCGGGCGCTCTTGGCCGGGTCGTCCTGGTGGGGTTTGGCTTCATCTGGTGGCAGGCTGACTGCGGTTTGTGGGGATCTTGGCGGCCCTCGGGTGTGTGGGCTGCTGGTACTGCTTCTGGCGGCCCTCGGGGCTCTGTCCCTCTCTGGTCTGGAGCTCAGCGGGCCTGGCGGTTGGTCCAGATGGAGAGGTGTCTTGGCCTCAATCCCTGGGTGGACCTTGGGGAACTGGGGTGGGCTGTTGGGTCAGTGGGGGAGCTGACTCCCTGTGGGAGCATTTGCTCTCACAGTTATATTTCTCCCCATCCCTGACAATGCACCTCCACCCTCTTCATTTCAATTCCACACATTTAGGGTTGTTTGGGCTCGGGTGTGCTGCAACAATTTTACATCTCTGTTGACCATAGCCACCTGGGACTCAATTTTATTGTACACCTTAGACATTCATTCATAACATCCTCATGACATTCACATATAGGAACTTGAGGTGGGCACATGGCTATGGGTGGTGGGATGACTTTACTCTTGCCCCCTTTGCCTGTGCTCACTTACAACGGTTGCATTTAGACACTAGGGTTTGGATAGAGTTGGGGTGGAGGGGAAACTGGCATCATGCCAGCCTTTGCTCCTTCTTCTTTCCTTTTTAATGGCACTATACAACAACACCCATCAAGAGCACATCTAGGGGCTGGGGCGTATGTGTCGGGGTCTTATTCTTTTTTTTTCCTCACCCCCCTAAATCCCTAACTGCCATTCCGGGGGTGGGGTCAGGGAGAAGGGCAGGCCGTCGGGTGTTGACCAGGACTATGTGGGGGTTCGGGGTCTGGGAGATTGCCGTGGGCGGTGCTGGCGTTGTGCTCTCCCTTGGGTTGTTTGGACCCCCTGAGCTTGGCTCTTGGGTGCCATGGTTGGCCCGCTGGCCGGGGTGGCTGCCGGGGCCTGGCGGGCGGTCGGCTGGGGGTGCATGCTTGGTTGTTGGCGGTGTGTGGGGGTGGTTGGTGGCGTGACCTCTTCGTGCTGGGGGGTGTCCTGTCGGCTGGGCATGGCCTGGGCCGGGTCTGGGATATTGGCTCCTCTCTGCTCGAGAATGAATGGGTCTACCTCCTGGGTTTGGGCATGGGCTGCCACTGTAGAGGGCGGGTACATGTCTTGGGCCTGGGGCGTATAGAGTGCGTATCAGGAATAAGAATGAAATGTATCGTTATTCTATGTCTTTGAGTGAGTGAGTGTGAGAATGAGGCTGGGACTGTGTGATTGTGTCTGTGTATGAATGGGTATTTGTTAGGCCGAGACTCGGACTGCCCCCTCTTTGATACAACTGGGGGTGCTTGGCATCGCGCCCCTATCGCGCGGCCCCCTAGTGGGGTGTGCCCTTGCCTGCCGGCGCGCTTGGGGCCCTTGGTGTCGGGAACTGGGCGCTTGGGCGTGTGTCGGCTCGGCCTGGTGTCTGCCTGGTGGGGCTCGGGTTCTCTGGCCCTGTCAGGCCTTGGCCTGGGTGGTGTGCGTCCTCGGTGCCCGGGCCTCGGTGCCCGGGCCTGGAACTGCATCTGTGCGGCGAGTTCCGGCGGGGGCCTATGAGTTTGTCGCTGTTGGCCCCGGGGGGTCACTGTATGTGGTCGCTGGTGGGGATCTTCCGGTTCTCCCCTGTGGTCCGATCTGGGGGATGGGTGAGTGGTTCGTCCTTTGTGGGTGGCCCTGGGGGCTCCGCGGTCGGGGTCCCTCCTGGGGTCTTGGGCTCTGGTCCCCCCTTTTTCGTCTGCCTCTTGTCTTGGGGGTCGGGTCTCTGCTGCTTCACAGTTACTATTAAATGTTCTATTAGAGAAGCCTTATACACTTATGCATGCTCACAACCACACACAAATAGATGCAGGGATGCTTATGTAGGCTTTATATGTAGATATATAGATATATAGATATGTATATGAATGTATATTCATGTGTATGTATGTATGTATATAGGCGTAGGTATGGGTATATATATTTATGGAAACTTACTGCAAAGCCATGAATATTTTAAGTTCTTTATACATATGTATTTTGTTGCTGTGTTTTGTCATGTTCTTTGCAGGTGAACAGACAGTGGCCGTGTGTTTTGCCGTGTGCTCTCTTTGTGTATATTTCTTATATTTTGGAGTCTTACTTTGTCTTTTCTTTCTTTCTATCCTATTAAAAAAAAGAAACAAAAAAAACCCTACACTAGATAATCACTAGAATAAATATTTCATAATAATGGTGTGGAGAGGATGGCTGTAAGGGGAGAAGGGAGGCCATCTATTAAAAAAAAAAGAAAATAAACGTCTCAGTTTCTCTGATACTCCTGCCCAGTAAATTTACTGGCTAGAGACTTGATTCTAAAATTTAGATTGACACTCTGCTGTGGACCTGAACGTCTACTCGTGTCAAAACAGGAAAAGAATCCAAACACTCTTGTTTCTCTCACTCCTGAATTGTTGTACATTTTTGAATGGTTGTTAACCAACCAAGATCATCAAAATTCTCTCCTTCAAATGGCCAGAGACAGAATCCACCCACAACTTGTTTCATGTCTGAACAACGTCTACACTGCACTGCTCATGCGACTGCAGCGCCTGCTGATCATTTAGGAGACTCATTTCTGATGACACCCGACACACAACTCACCACTTCGTCCCTCTGCTGGACACATGATTATTGTTTTGTTTTGCTGACCCTCAATGACAAGGTGACACCCCAAACACCCTATTTCACAGTGACTGACTCTTTTCCCTACATTTCACTGGCAAAACCACCTGATTCACAGTGGCATTCTCTGGGCCCCTTGGCACTCAGAGAACACACTGCCTCAGACTGAGAACCACGTGACAGCTGTTTTTTCTATTCACCCTCTCTCAACATGTACAGACAAGATTTTTGTCATCTGCTGACTGTACGCCCCACAAAAGAAGTGATTGACAATAACAAATGACTAACAATGTCCACCTTGTCTCAGGACGACCCAGAATTGGCAGCAGTCCCAATACATCTATGGGCACAGACTAAATATGATGTAGGACTCATAAAAGGCCAAGAACCCCTTCTAATTACACCTAAATCCTCACATCGATCCAAAATCCCTCAGTACCCCCTAAAACCTGACACAGAAAGAGGCATTACTCCTGTTTTTTACTCTTTGCTTAAAGCCAGAGTAATTATTCACTGTCCATTCCCTCCCTTTTAGCGTGCCCATACATCCAGACAGCCAATTTTGGTTTGCTTTTCAATTTCAAGGAAGGTCTTATACTTTCACCCGCCTGTGTCAGGGTTACTGTGAGTCACCCACTATTTTTCATCAAGCACTGAATGACAGTCTTGCTGAGAAGAGGTTCTCTGCAGACCAAAAGTGGGCATTTATGGCAAATAGGCTAACAGTATTTAATAGGCGTTTGTGGGTGGCGAACACTGATTGGCTATGGGTAACCCACAAAGTCACGAGGATTATTGATGAGGTAACGTGTCTTTGCGATGTTTGACAAAGAAATATGATTTATTGTACTTATAAAGTATGTTATGTTTTCACTTATGCATATTATTGAAGTACGTTTATTGTAGGTCACGATAGTTTCGACCGTTCTCTCGTTGTTGTCGTGCTTTAGAAGTTTAGCTCATGTGAAAACATGGTGGGGAATTCCCATGCAGGTAACGCACTGAGGTAAAGTGAGCCTCCACTCGGCTCCGGCAGCCCTCACTGGTGCACGTTTACAACAACTGTGTGTTGCTTTTCAAAATAAAAGCTGAAAATAAAAGTTCTTAATACTTGAAAAATAAATATTTAAAAGCTTTGTATAACTGAAAAATATGAAAAACAAATAAATAAAAGTTGTTATTAGCTGAAAAATAAATAAATAAAAGCTGTTAATTATATCTATGTCTTTCTGCCATGTCAGGAACCACTCTCACTTCAGGCTGACTCTAGAAGACCCCAAGATGTTGCTCAACAATGTTGACCAACATCTGATGTTGACTTTGAAAATAAATCACCTCCAAAGTTTAACATAGTTCATAGTAATAGTCAAAAGTTGCTGACCTTGTTGCAACATGAGTTAACACGAACATGAGTGTAAATTGTCAATGATTCAATAATGAGTAATAACTTATTTAATAATAAGTCTTTAATTTGTCAATAATAGTCAATAATTCATTCAAGAATAGATTATGGGTGTTTGGTATGGCTCGGTGGCTAAAATGGGTTGGATGTTAAATTACTTAATTTTCAATTACATGAATGCACAAATTCCTTCATTTATAGTTAAACTTTAGGAAATCAACTTTTTTTTCTTTGTGAAAAAAAATATCAAAATTAACTTTTGCTATTCATTTTGAATAGATTGGGGAAGGAAAACAGCCGAGGCCGTGTAGAACTGCTATTTTGTAAAAATGTTGTGCTTGGTGATCTAATCATATTTTTATTACAACTTCAGGTGTTGTGAACTGGAGGAAATATTCTGAAGAATTTCAGGCTGAGCACAGAAAGCCTTATGTCATTTCTGTCTGCTTCAGCTGTGGAGAAGAATTTAAAGACTGTGGCGCAGGTTTCTGGGGCAGTGGCAAAAGAGGAGAGCTGAGGGCCTTCTACAGTGAAGCCATTACTCCTGGGTACTGCACCCACTTTTGTGCCATGGATGCAGAGTTAGTAGTCCAGCTTTTGTACTGTGATGCCCACACATTACAATAAGTAACAACTAGCAACACCCTAACTGTACTATGTTTTGTGTTTCCAACAGATGCTACGATGACTTCTAAAAATGGATGTTCCAATAAACACAATAAAAAAATTCAAGGATACATCAAATGTTGTCTGAGTATGTTTTAAGGTAATAAAAAATGTGAAATCTGGAAAACAAAGAGAATTCCTGAATCTGTCTTGTGTGCTTTGATGTGTACATAAGTTTATTGGAGGTCCTGAAACAACTTTTCTGAGAACACAAAGATTTTTATTTTACCTTTGGCCAAGATGTCAGTTTGAAATCAGGCTGCGTACTGTAAAACCAAGAGTTTTTTTTTAAACGGTCTTCATTTGTATTGTTTTGTCAACTAAGCTAAATGTAATTTCTAAAATATGGATAAATCTGATCTCATCATACAGCATAAGCAACTGGGTATAGGTGTGAGGGCCAAAAGTCTGGTTATGTGCTGACTCCTAAATGTGCTTGTTTTCTACTTTTATGTTTTTTTTTTGTTTGTTTTTTTGTTTTTTTGCTGCTCCTTTCTTTAATGTGGGCAAATCTGAAACATTGTCACATGAACAAATGAGATAAAACTGGCTCTTTAAGTAACTTACATCAGCTCTTTTTTAAAACTGAAGGTTTTTAAGAAACAGCATTAACTCTACTGTCAAACACAAGAAGATTCTCTTTTGTTCTTGGGTTGTACCTGACACAGGTTGGCTTGAGTGTGGTCTGGGTACAATGAAATATGAAGCATCTGAAGCGAAACCTGCTCCCATTTGTCAAAAAGTCTGGTCTCAATTAAAGATCATGAGTCCTATGACGAGATAATGGCCCAAAACAAAAGCTAAAAACAAAATTGTCTCTTTAGAAGTTCTTCTATGAGATCTGATCTATGAAAGGAGCTGAAACATGGAGTAGGGTTGACCTTTAAAATGTGAGACAGCTGAGGAAGTTAACCAGTAAACAGAAATACCTGCTCCAGTTGCAGAAATCTTACAGAAACTGACAATCACTCATCTGTAGTGACTACAAGTTGAACAAGAAAATGTGAAGTTAAAGGAAACATCCTTTGTCCCAAGGGCAGTTTAAGTATCATTAGTATTTTTCTTTATGAATCGATTGTAACTTTTTTCACATTTTTCAACAACCAAAATGGAATTTGTTTTTTAATGTTATGGCTAGGTATTAAAAAAAACTAACATTTAGCCCTCCCCACTAGCCAGTTATGTTGCTCTTATTTTGAAATGTAACCAGAAGTTCTGTGTTAAGAGAGGCGGAAAAAGAAGTTACGGAGACGCCGCTAATGTCGAACTGAGACGCCGCCAGTGTTGAACCTGAGACGCCGCTAATGTCGAACCGGTTAACACCATAGACATAATATGCCTGTGGTTAACACAATCTGCCAATAATGTCTTGTTTTTAGACATAATGTGTCTGTGGTTATGGCATTTTATCGTTCAGCCTTTTTTCTATCGTCCATTCAGATGTGGCCGGCCAGACACGCCCATTTTCTATCGTCCAATCAGATGTGGCCGGACAGACACGCCTATTTTCCTATAGTCCAATCAGACATGACTGCCCAGATACGCCCATTTTCCTATAGTCCAATCAGATATGACCGCCCAGATACGCCTTCCAAATTTACCTGCAGAGATACCTACTTGGTCTTGCTGGTTTTACACTTCCTTCTGATTGTGCTTTGTTACAATATGTGGATGGCCTTTTGTTGACAATGCCCTCAGAAAAGTCTTGTAGAGAAAATACTGTCCGTCTCCTCCAACACTTGGCTGAGCAGGGACACAAAGCATCATTGTCTAAGCTACAGTTTGTGCAAACGACTGTGACATTTCTGGGCCATAGAATCTCAGTAGCAGGTAGGGAAATTGCAGACACTCGCGTTAAAGCAATAGTGAAACTGCCACTTCCCGAGACTAAGAAACAGTTGATGTCCTTTTTAGGACTTTTGTGGTTATTGCAGACATTTTATTCCAAACTATGCTGAAATGGAGGCTCCTCTAACTGTCATCTGTCATGAAAAAGGCCTACTGATGAGCTCTAAATTGACATGGTCTAATGAGGCACTGCAGGCCTTTGAAGCGCTGGAAAAACAACTGCAACAAGCCCCAACTCTTGGAATTCCAGATCCTACACGCCCTTTTATTCATTCAGAGACATTGTGGGTTATTGTGATCTGACCCTCCTCGTTCCCCACTCTGTCACACAAATTTTAAATGAACAAAAAACTGCACACCTCTCAACAGCACGACGGCTGAGATATCACACCAGCCTCCTTGACATGCCTAACATAACAAAATGAGAAAATGGAACATTGAAAAACTGACAAAAATCTGTGACGAGACAAAACTCAACTGGGTTACATGTTTACCCATTGCACTGATGTACATGCGCATGCACAGAAGGGCTAAACATAACCTTAGACCTTTTGAAATTTTATTTGCAGCTCCACCCAACCTGGGAGTGGGACCTGTGACCAGCCTAACTAATGACCTGAAACACTGTGATCATAACATGTTTGCCTACCATTCCAGGACCATTCCAGGTGCTGTTAACAACTCACACAGCTGTCAAGGTGGTTGAGCGAGCTACCTGGATCCACGCATCCCACTGTAAGCTGTTCAGAGGGACCAATCCACCATCAGAGGAAGAACAAGAAGAAGCCAAATCCCCATAAGTTCACTCAGTGCTATCGGGCAGCTGAGGCAGCAGCTTATCTTAGACTTTGAGTCTAAGTAAGCTAGGACAGCTCACTCGCTAAGTTCTTCCCAAACCTAGGTGAGGCGGCTCACTCACTGGGTCTCAAACCCAGGTGAGGCAGCTTCCCCCCCAGGTTACCAAACCAGCCCATTTCACTGCACTTCATCCATTGATCCATAAGGAACTCTCCACCCTCCATCAAAAACTCTCTGCCCCTCTACACCCTACTAACTGCCCCCATAAAGAACTCTCCACTCTTCATCAGACTTTTTACAGGCTCTCCCCCCAGGAAAAGACACTGCAAAAATGGGCCTACTGCAACATCCATGGAAAACCACCCTAGCACTGGGCCTAAGGCATCGTATGGAAAGCCATTGACAGACAGACTGGGGAGATCGCGGAAGTGAAGAAAATCTTTGATGCTTTCAGAAACAGAACAGATGCCCAGCGAACATACAGAGAAATCATGTTCCTCCAGGAGTTTGGAGATCACGTCAACATTGTCAAGCTTCTCAACATCATCCAAGCACAAAATGATAGACATTTACCTCATCTTTGAATACATGGATACAGACCTGCACGCTTTGATAAAGAAAGGCTCTCTTCTGAAGGATATTCACAAGTGTTACGTCATGTACCAGCTCTTCAAAGCTATCAAATATCTCCATAGGAGTTTGTTTAGCCATTCTAATAACTTGTGGTTGCTGTTGTATACCTTGTATTTGCTCATTGTCCACACGTCTGATCTCGACTGCCCTCACTCCTGAACGCCTGGCAGAAACCTATGCCCTGTTACATAACAATGTCAATCCTGATTCCAATAGGTGTAACCCACCCACTCTACTGTTTTTGTCCTGACCAACAAGAAGACAACCATTATGTAAATATTATGTTTTTGCTTATCACAATTTTGTCATTTTATTTTTATGATTTATTTTACTTTTGCTTGCTCTCATTACAGGGATCTGTCCCCCACAAAAACAGCCTTAGCAGATTTCTAACTGATGTTTATGATAGCCATATGTTAAACCATACTCCGTATGACACATGTGCCTTGATGTTCCTTTTATCAGTGTCTGATCTTCTGTCTGTAAATACTTGTTTTATTGTAGTTGTTCCTGATGGGAACAAAAGGGAGGAATTGTTGCTATTTTCTGGGTTGTTAATATAAAAGTTTGATATGTTTATACAATTTACAGTTTACTTTAAAATGATAATTAAAGTGTTTGCCTGCAGTTTTAGCTCTGAATCTCAGAAAGGATCAGTACTTTATAAACATTGATACCAGTTTATTTTGTTCATCAATTTTATCATCAATCTTATTAGTCATTTACTTTATATCACACTCTGTTAAAGTTTATCTAAAACTGTAGCAGCTAAACCCCTTCAACATCAGTGTGTGAAACCTTTTAACTTCCATTTCTCAAACCCAGCTCCAGAACCAGTCACTGACCACAAACGTACTGTCTGTTTTTTCTCTGATAAGATTGCAAATGAGGTAACGCCTGTTGTGTCAAAGCAAGATCTGTTACGTGTGAAGATGTATAAATGAGACTGTATTGTTCATGATTTTAGAGAACACACGAGAACTGGGCTGCGTTTCCGTTCCATGTGTTCTCTCCTTCTGCAGAAGAGAAATAAACCTTGCTACGTGTTTTTAACAAAGTTCTCAGTCTGCTAAATTTTATTGAACAACAAAGTTTGATAAAACTCCACAGTCTTGTCAGTCAGCCGAGCAGCAGCTGAAAGACACAAAAGTAAGACTGAGAAAGAAAGAGTGTATATCCGATATACATTACCCCCTCCCTATTTTTTGAGGGGTGCTATCCCCCCATGTCTAGCTTTTGGTGTGTGTGTGCACAAACTCTCCCACACAAATTCCCACAATTTCAAAACGTTCCATAAATAGCAGATCTACAAGCTCTGACACGTTTTGAACTTGTAGACTAAAATTTGTGCTCAAGTAGCTAAAGAGCTAAACATATTTTTTCCCTGACGAAAAATGAGCAAGATCAAACTGAAATGATCTACATTTGATAAATGAATGCAGTTCAGCCTGTCAAATAAATTTCCAATTTTTGATGGACTGATTCTTCCATCAGTAATGACTCTGCCTCATTGAAGTCTTGTTCACTGGCGATTGGCAGCTGGAAGAGAAGCACATGGGTTGCAGTGGCTGGTCCCTGGGTACCACCTGGTGTCACGCTGCCCTCAGCCAATTTGACCTTCATGAACTGTACATCTCTGGACAGATCCTTCACCACCAAAAGTACTTCAGTGAGCACTGAAGTCATATTGTGGATGGCATGGTCTTCAGAAGAAAAGATAAAATCATTAAGTGAGAAATAAAAATAAGCTGCACATGACACATGAGGAATACACTATGTCCAATAGACTTGCCTTTCAAATGCGTCATCGCCAGCCATCTGTGTGGTTCCTTCTGTAAAACACAAACATTCATACAACTTAATTGTTGCACACATTTTTGAAAGGTTAGGCACACGTGTATAATTGACAGTGATTTTATTTTGGTTAGAAATGTTTGTGTTTGTACAGCTCTTTAATAGAAAGGGAATTTTCTGTTTCGAATCAGGAAAGAACTCAGATTAATGGAATACACAGGACCAGAGCCCTATAAAGAGAGAGTTGCGACACTCCCATAGACTCCTATAGAAAGAATGGAATGTGGAAGTCACGTGGATCATGAAGCGGCAAAAAGTTCCAAACAGCAGCGGGTTCAGCATTGAACGTAGTTCATTCTCCGTGTTTTTCCGGTAAGTTGATGCAAATACTACACTTTTTTGCCATTGTGAAGCGTTATCTGACTGTTCTGTACCACAATTTATCCACATTAATACTTCATGTCACCAGTTTTATTTAATGAAACATGTTAAATTGCTAGTTGTGTTTTAACTGCAGCTGCTCTGCAACATGACGGTTTAAACGGGTCTATTTCTAATTCAACGTTTTAAAATTTCTATTACTGCTTAAATTTTGAAAGGTAGTATTTTTTAAATTTATGGTAATTCCAGTTACTGAACTCAACTAGAAAATATTTGGTCTTTTTTCCTGAGAGATTCATTCAACCTTTATTTCTACAGGTAAATCCCATTGAGCCTCGAGGACTCATTTACAAGAGAGACCTGATTTAACAAAGAATGATGACAACATGACAACAAGATTGACGTAATTTAGTTAAAGTTATAGATCATTTGTCAAAGACTGCAGCATGAATTGTGACATTATCATTAAAGAAAAACATGATTGTGGATATGAGTCAATTTTTTTCATGTTTTCCAGGTAAACCACAGGAGAATGACTTCATGAACTGAATGTTGCATTCAAAGTATCACAAAGGTACAAGATCTCATTTTCTGTCTTCTATTAATCAATAACAGCTGAATCAAGATGTTTGAATAAAATTACTTTAACACCATAACCTTCACAAAGTTGATATTTACTGCAGGACTGTTCATTTACATTAGTTTTATATTATTAGTTTAGTGTTTGGTAATCATGGGTCAAGTTGAGATGAGACTCTTTCAAGACAGAACAAGAAATAAGAATTATTACAAGAATATATCAGCATCAATAAACTGTAGGACAGTAACAAAACACTTATTAAACTATCACAGGTACATTGAGATGGAGCTGGAAGTTCTTCTTCATGCCAGTTGTCTTCATCTGATCTTTTGTAAAAATATGCCAATTTATTTTCCATTAACATTTTTCTTCTCAGGACTGAGTTAATTTTCTTGTCTGTGAGTTTCTTCTGTCCTGTTTATGTATTTTTTTGTTCTAATTGTTCCTCAGGTTTTTCATCTCTGTTCCCTGACTGCCTGTTGATCCATCCTCCTGGTCCTGTTGATCCATCCTCCTGGTCCTGTTGATCCTGGATCATCAGATCCTGACATGTCCCCGTCCTCTGAGGACACATTTTCATCTGTCCCTCATCTCACTCGCCTCATTTCTGTTTCTTCCTCAGTCTCTGAAATTACAACGTCACTGTTAGAATGAAGATTATTGTTCAATAAAAAAATATGACATGTCTTATTTAACACTGTTTGTACCAAAGTTTAATTTAGAACAACATGTGTGATCACTGGTCAGATCACTGGTCAGATCACTGGTCAGATCACTGGTCAGGTCACTGGTCAGGTCACTGGTCAGATCACTGGTCAGTGGAAGTTCTGCTGTTCTTCTCATCTGGTTCTGGTCCATGAACAAATGGTTGAACCTCCTTCAGTCTCACACGTCCTCACTGTGTCTCTGTGAACTGTCCTCTCTCTAAATGTACCTGTAGACTGACATTAGTTTATTTTCTTGCACATTTCTTTGACAGTTAAACATTTTGAGCCCTGATTGAAAATGTTTGTGCAGATTAAATTTACAGCTCACTTTGTGTTGTTGTGATGATGATGATGATGATGATGATGGTGCTCCTGCTGACTTCAGATGATGTCATTAATAAACAGTATAAATGGCAGTAAAAGTACTTTATTAATGCTTGTTTTACATTTTACATATTTTATAAAAAAAAGTTTGGAATTTTATTTTTGCACAATTAACACTTATTTTGTCATCTGTTATGATTTTAACTAGAAACAGTTTCATTTAAGTTAACATTTTAATCAATGAATTACAATTTTACAATAGTTGTCAGGCTACAATCAACTCAGTTATCAGGTACTTGGTTGCCATAAAAAAACGACAAATACAACAATTATATTCAGTCTCTCTTGTAAATGAGTCCTCGTGGCTCAATGGGACGAACCTGTTTAAATAAAGGTTGAATTAATATCTTCTATAGAAATCAAGAATTCATCCAGATGATCTGAGGTAAGCTGGAGCAGATCTGAACTGCTGCATGGAGGACAAGGTGGAGCATTCTCATGCAGAGAACATCAGAAACAGCTTTATAACAGGAGTTACTCTGATCTTTTTTTAACGTGTGTAACATTATAAAACACTGACATGGCTATATTGATCATTGTATTGCATATACATTATTTTTCTAACAAATATGTGTTTGCAGTCTCGTTTCCTCCTATAATGATAAATGTATCAGCCGCTTCTAAAAACGCTTTGATAAAATGCATAGTCTGTGAAATAATCAATAATTTTGTTCGTTGCTGCTCAATAATTACTGAAAGACGTCCGGTAAAGTAAGAAAAGTAGATTTTTGTGTTATGTTGCGCCAGCAGCTGCTCAAACTGACTGGCGGCGATGAACTGTTAGGAACTATTGGGAGCTGCATGAACCACGTGACCACGTATCGGCGAGTTCAAAGAGTGTCGCAACTCTCTCTTTATAGGACTCTGCACAGGACCATAATGGTTACAAGTCTTTGAGGGCTTTGTGTTATGTTTGGCTTTTAAGCATTAACAAACTGTTAATAAAGTATTCAAAGAGGTGGAGTGAACAAAGTAGTGTAGATGAACATATGCATGATATATTCATAAATTAAACGGGTTCTTTCATTTTTCTGGACTGTATATAACGTGCATTGAATTTAATAAAATGTATCGTGAGACGTTATTTATCTTTGACCCATCAAAATGAATGTGGTCATTTATTTACAGAATCAAAGTTTAACATCAAACATTTACATCAATTTGGCACATTGAAAAATAACAACATGGCTAATTTAGCAAGCTATACAAGTGATTGATTATCCACACGGCGGTGGATGAGCACTTTACACAGACATTTCTAAAATTATCTGGAATGATTTCTACTTGATAGGAGAATTTAAAGAGGAAAGATGAAGTTTAGTGGGAGAAAAGATGGGTGAGGGGGTTTGTTTATGTCAACCAGAAACAGCACTTTCCGGGTTTCTCAGCTTTTTCCCCGGTACACTTAGGTGGCAGAATTCAACTCTTTTACCTGGAGATGTCCCCAGCGGTACGAAAGTCCATTCAATGCACCCTTTCAGCGTCTCCGTAGGAACAGCTGTGAGTCGTCCGAAGTAGTGACGGTATTCCGTTCGACACAAATTCACCTCAGCAAGTGGACTTCACATGAGTGGAGTCCGTCAGAGTTCCACCCAGATGTGGAAGAAAGTTATAATCCCATAAGACTCGGAAGAGCTCTGTGGTCATGTCAGTTTCCCAGCATTGGAACTTCGACCCAACAGGAACTGCGACCCAACAGGAACTGGGAGACTCTGTGAGACTCTGTGAGACTCTAGGAAATACCGACATTTTAAAGAGCTCTATTTCCGGTTCATTTGGGAGTTTTCTTATTGGTCAATGTCGACCAGACAGGGGTGTGTTTTGTGACGTAAAAGGTTACTAGAAGTCAGAAAACAGCAAGAATGTTATGGAACAGATTGAAAATGTTTTTCAGACAGGCGAGAGAAATGTTTGGGCGAGTTTGGGAAAACAGGTGCCAGCTTCTCTGTTTACGTCTGAGAGGATTTAAAACAACACAGCTCGTTCCAACACTTGTCTGCTTAGACTCCGACCTTGGATCAAACTTACACTGCTCATTCAAAGACAGAAAATCAGAAAATGCATAATTACTCTGTAACAGACCTTAACATGAATTCTAACTTTGCATGAGGATTAAAAATAATCATTGTTACTGTTTTACAGTTAATAAAAATTGATTAGTTCACTGTAACATCTAAAATGTTTGAACTAAAACACTTTGATTATCAAACATTTGTAAAACAGTAATGATAATAGAAAAGAGAGTGTTCTTTCACTTGAATTTTCAAGAAAGAAAGTCTCAGGATGGGTGAACCTGTATTTCTGGATTCAAATCAATGAAATGACAGTTTCTGTCCCACAAGGTTCTTAAGGTCAAGGGTTTTGACCTTAGGCTTAGTTCACTACAGTAGTAAGCAATGATCATCATCTGAATAGATCCAACCTTTCATACATACACATCAGAAAATGTCTACAAATGTTAGATAACAGCTTGTTCACTTACCATTGCAACCAGGTGGGGTGTTGTACTGTCCTGAGCTGTATCCCAACATCCCTGTAGAAACAAAATCATTGTTATATTTCACTATAGTTGACTGCATTGGATCAAACTAGTGGTGGTTTCCTCCAAAGAAGTCTAGCGGGGGAAACAAATGCTGTAACATTTATACAAAACATGACAGTGATTTAATATATCTACAAATGTCTCACTTTAGATTGATGTAATAAATTGGGTTCCTTAGTGAGGAATCCATTGGCATACCATTTTGTGTACATTGTTGGGGACAAGGGGACTGTTATACTGCCCTGAGCTATATCCCGACATCCCTGTAGAAAAAAATAGTTACATATCACTACAGTTTAGGAGTACAAACACAACAAGAAAAATAATCTGAATTGTCAGTCAAATTAATTTGACTACAATTCAGATTATTTTTCTTGTTGTGAGAATTTTTTTTATGACATTCATTCATTCATTCAACCTTTATTTAGACAGGTAAATCCCATTGAGCCTCGAGGACTCATTTACAAGAGAGACCTGATTTCAACAAAGAATGATGACAACAATGGACAACAGCGGCAACAATAATACTTAGAGAGGTCAAGGTCAAGAGTTTCAAATGTTTTTGTAAGATATTCTAGGTAACAGGAGCGGAGTAGGAGAAGGCCCTCTTGCCTAGTTTAGTCCTCACTGAGGGAACATTGCAGGTAATAATGTCCTGAGAGTGCACGCCGTAGCTGCACTCACGCAGAGACATGTAGGAGGAGATGTATGAAGGCAGCAGACCAAGAAGTGATTTAAAGATGAAAATGTACCAGTGAGAGAGTCTGCCTGAAGTTAATGTCCAGTTAACCAGTGAATACTGGGTGCAGTGGTGGGTACGATAATCACAGCCAGTTATGAATCTTAGTGCACCATGATAAACAGCATCCAACATCTGCAGGGATCTTGTAGGAGTGTTCGTGTAAATAATGTCACCGTAATCAATGGAGGGAAGGAAAGTCACAGATACAAGGTGTTTCCTAGTATTCAGGGTTAAACAGGATCTGTTTCTGAAAAGGAAACCCAGTTTAACTTTCAGTTTCTTTACCAAGTTTTCCACATGAAGCTTAAAAGAGAGATGCGAGTCGACCAATATACCCAAATATTTATAAGAATCAACAAACTCAATCGGGACACAATTTGAGGATAAAATCGGAGGAAGAACTGCTGGGACCAACTTCCCATTTGAAAAAAGCATCTCTTTGGTTTGGTCGGCATTTAGGACAAGTTTGAGGCGGAACAAATCTGTCTGGATGTTGTTGAATGCAGATTTCAAAAGCTAGAAAGCCTTATCAACTGTTTTAGCTCGACAATAAACAACTGTGTCATCAGCATAGAAATGTATGGATGCATTAGGGATGTTTTTACTTACATTATGTATGTAGATTGTAAAGAGGGTGGGTCCTAAGACTGAGCCTTGTGGTACACCATTTTTGACTGTTAAATAACTGGAGGAAGTACCATTATGTTGAACACATTGCCTCCTGTCTGAGAGATAGTTAGAGAACAACCAATGGTGTGATCTGAAAAACCGATTTCTGAGAGTTTATGACACAAGATGTTATGATCCACAGTGTCAAAAGCTTTAGACAGGTCTAATAAAAATGCAGCACAATAATCCTTAGCATCCAGTGCTTCAACAATGTCATTAAGAACCTTCAGTGAAGCAGTGGTTGTGCTGTGTTGCTTCCTGAAACCAGATTCATGTGGAGGTAAGATGTTAAATGAGTCCAGGTATTTTTTGATTTGAGAGTTTATCGGTTTTTCTAGAACCTTGGCTAAAATGCTGAGTTTAGGGATTGGTCGATAGTTGTTCAGTGAGGTGGCGTCACCTCCCTTCAGCAAAGGAAGAACAAAGGCTGTTTTCCAAGCGTCTGGGATGGAGTTTTGGCTTATGGAGAGATTGAAGATGTGGGTCACAGGGACTGTGATGACATGAGCAGCAAGCCTTAAGAAATGAGGTGGAAGTTCATCTGGTCCTGCAGATTTTTTAGGATCAAGATCTTTTAACAGTTTATTTACCTGACTGACTGAGAACGGAGAAAAGGAGAAGGTGTGATTAACTGAGGATTGACTTGTAGGAGGGATTTGATTTGTAGAAGTTTGGTTATTAAGTGAAGTGGCTGATTTTCCATTAGTAACTGTGTCAAATAAAGAACTAGAAGCAACAAAATGTTTGTTGAAACAGTTCAGGATCTCGTGCTTATTTTGACACAGGAACAGAGTTAACGAGAAGTTGTAATGAGAGGTCAAAGGATTGGGGGGTGCCTGAGAGAGATTTGATGGTTTTCCAGAATCTGTTGGGGTCATTTAGATTTTTGGAGGTCTGAGATAAGAAATAGTTGCGTTTTGCTGCTTTGATAGCAGTTGTACATTTATTCCTCATCTGTTGAAAACTCAACCAATCAGTGTCTCAGTCAGATTTTCTCGCTGCGGCCCAAAGATGGTCTCTCCGGTGCAGGAGGTCAGCTAGCTCTGGAGTAAACCAGGGGCTGTCTCGTCCCTTTATTCTGAACTGACGAAAAGGAGCATGTTTGTTCACAAAATAAATGAAACTATTATGAAAATAGTTCCAAGCGGAGTTCACGTCATCAGTTAACAGAATACGATGCCAGTCAAAGTGAGACAGATCCCAGAGGAATGACTGTTCACAAAAACGTTTCAGATCCCTTTTTTGAATTAATCTGGGCTTAGAATGTGGAAGTTTAATATCTCTCAAAGTCACTGTCACACAATGATCACTCAAAATATTAGCAAATACGCCTGTACCAAGGAATTTGTGAGGCATATTAGTTAGAAACAAGTCTAAGATGGAGGATTTTTCAGGACGGTTTTTGTTTAATCTAGTCGGAGAGTTGATCAGTTGGATAAGATTGAGAGACAGGCAACATTCCTTGATTTTATCACAGAGGGGGGTCGACTTACCCCAGTCAATGTTGAAATCTCCTGCCAAAAAGATCTCTTTGAATTTTAAATTTCTAAGGAATTCCATCAGGGAGGACAGAGCCTCAGGTGTTACTGAAGGTGGACGATAACAACCCACTACAGATAAGATCTGGCCTCCATTCAAAGTGATGTTTACAGCTAAGGCATCAATTTGGTTTGGACTTGTTTTAGAAGACACAAGACTAACAACCAGAGAATCTCTGGTGTAAACAGCGACCCCCCCCCCTTTTTTTTGACGATCACTGCGATAGATGTTAAATCCATTGATTACCAGGTCATTATTCATTACAGATTTGTTGAGCCAGGTTTCAGAGATGAAGATTACATCTGCCCCAGAAGAACTGACCAGAATTTTCAAGGCATCAAGTTTTTTCAGAAGGCTACGTGCATTTACATGCAGAAAAAGAAGACCAGACATGTTCTTAAAGTCATTTGGTGTGCTATAATTAGTGGGGGGTCCAGGGTTGGGCTGAATCCCTGAGAGCAGTAACAACATTATTATCAGACATTTTCTTGAGTTTTTCATGACTGATGTGTAATTACAGGAGTTAACAGTGTGACAATTAGCCCCCATAATCGAACCATGAGAAACATTAATGAAGACGCGATCATTCAGAACCCAAAAACAGTGAAAGTTGTAGTGATGGGCAGATCCAGGTGTATTAACAAGATTCAGTGACTCCAGATAGTCTGAGATCTGAAAATAATGACAATTATATGAATGGTGCAGAAAAGTCTCAGACCATAAAACGTCACAAATCAAATGAGCAAACAAACCCGACGAGGTGGCTCATCTGCAGTTTGAGTTGGACTGAGGGGGTCCGGCCCCCCTGGGAAGATGGATGGATGCTCCCATGAGAAACAGAAGCTGTGTCTAATATCAACAGGCCGAAACAGCAACAGATAATTCGCAGCAAATAGCAACACGAGCTGCCAGAAAATCCTCCTGAAGTGAAAGGCATGGTCCTAGCTCATTTCAGGTCAACAGGGGCCAACAGCGTGATCCAGAATAAAAATAATAATTATCCAGGTGAGTTTGGATAGAGACCTGCAGCAACTCCGATGTAAACTCCGAACTTCTCTCGAGCACCACGCAGCCCTGCTCCTCCATGCTGCTCCTCCACGCTGCTCAACCGCTTCTCTGCACGTCACTTCTGCACCCGACAGCACGAGAAGCACTCCCTGGTGAAAAACTAGACTGACCAGAGAGGCTGAGGCTGAAGTCATCAATGGTCCGGACCTGTTCTGCTCCAGTCCGGCTCCGGCGCTCCACAGCTCGAGAGACGAAGAGGCTGAAGTTGTCCCTGGCCCGGTTCTGCATATTAATATGTCATAAAATGTGATTTTTTTAATAAAAATGTATCACTACAGTAATAGTGTTACACATTGTTCTATGAAATTATCTTTAACAAGATAGATACAGGTTCAGGGAAAGGTCGGAGCAATGAATGAAAACTCTCAGGCTGTTTTCTGCTAGAATAATATAATAAGTGTCATTTATTAAACCGCCACAGATACAGCAAAGCAACGTACATTCAGTACAAATCAAGCATTGATATAAAAACCCCTCACCGTGACACCAGACCGAGGAAGCCGTTTTCAGTCCGAGTAGAAAGGTAACATCAATTAGGCTGGGCATCGGATCCAAAATCCACAGCAGACTTCAACTCTTTTTCTGAGTGTTACACTTTTATACTCTCTACATCACATGGGAATATCTCCCCGTAAAGACAACATGCCCACCTGGATTTTAGAGTCTGTGAAAAACCCTTGAGATGTCGTGAGAGCGTGAGAAGCTTAAAAAACATCTAGATAACGAGGGAGCATGAGAAGCTAGGGTGAGAGAACCTCCAGATAGCGTGCAGGAGGAGGCGGGCCAGGCCTCCTCCTCAGGCCTCTGGGTAACTCACAACAACATGCACAAAACAAAAAACACTTTATATCACAATATAACGAGATTAAATAGTCAGAAAGACAACCTTTAATTAAACTCTCAACTCATTCAACCCTTTGGTTTTCTGACATTTGGCCCTTACCAAAAAACACTTAATATCACAGGTTAGAAACAACATTTTAAACACTTTATATCGCAAGTTAAATAGTCAGAAAAACAACATTTTATTGAATTCTTTATTCATTCCACCCTTTGGTTTTCTGACTAGTTTTGGAGATTTTCCCCCCTGACTTCATAAGGCAGTCGATCAAAAACATTTGTCCATTGTTCCATAGTTTCTATCACTAAATGTAAGAAATCAAGGCGAGAGCCATTGTGTTCAAAATGACGGTAAATTCTATCACCACTTACCCAATAATTAATTGTTAACGTGTCAGGGTGGACCATGGAGTCAACTTCGATGACGGTTCGTTCTCCACCAAACCGATGATCTCTGATTTCAATTACTATTTTCTTTGTAAAGCAGTGTTATAAATTTTCTGATTAATTCTATTTTTAACCCTCCTAATATAAAAACAAGTTCCCAAATTACACAAAGTTAATACAGAGATACATAGATCAAACTAGTTATTCTTCTTTTCACTAAACAAGCAAAGGAGATACTGCACATATTTTGCGCCGTAGATGACATTCCTGTGAATATATCCCACCAATGGTGAGCCGACGCCTACACTAATAGTTTAGCCACACGTAAAACGTTTCCTTGAGCAATGCAGGTGGACACTGTTAGATCAGACACGTTTAGACTTTTGAGATTCAATCATTCGTTTCAGCTCTGTAGACCCGTTCAATGCGCATTTGAAACGGTCTAGGGAGACTCGCCAGGGTACGTGCAAAGTTTGCCATTGTACCTCTGTTAGTCGAGTGCTGGAACTATAATTAGTTAATTGATAAGTCTGGTTGTTCCAAGTCCACAGATGTACTCCATCCACACATCCCCATAATTTCACGTCATAGGTGAGATTTGTCTGTGGCTCAAACCACTCACCTTGTACTTTTAAAAACCAGTATCCTTGTACAGGTAAAATATGATACTTGCACATTGTAGTTGCATTGCTCACAAGATACTGAAACCAATGTCTTTCACACATATATTCAGTACACTTTGTCAATTCAGGTTTTATAACTACTGTTGTGTTTTTTATCTTATTTCTCCACCCGAGCTCTGCTGTTACCGTTCCCCTGCAGGAGGAGTCAAGACACGCACTCAGAATACGACAAACGCACCTTCAAGTTTACGAATATTTAATAAGCAAAGAAAGTCACAGATTCACAAGCATAAACAGTGGATTAGTTAAATGCAGTCATTATTTTAACATATAATTAAATGGATGTGCATCCATTAATCTATACGATACAACCTTGTTAAGGAGGAATCTGAAGTCGACCGTCTCTGCTCCGTCTGGCTGCCGCTTCGAGGAGAAAACGCACTTTTCTTTGTCTGAAAACAGGGCGTTTCTTCACACAGCAAAACTAACTTTTCACCGCGCTCTAAGCCTGCTGTCATGGGATTGGCCAGTTTCAAACCAATCAGAAGTATGAGACATCGTGTTACATGATGTAAACCGGAACAGATTTCAACAGAGAAATCAATCTGTGGGAGCCTCTTCAAAGTAAAACAGGAAGTGGGTCAATTTCAAAGTAAAACAAGAAGTGGGAGTCAGATTCAACCAGGAACACAATCTTTATTTCACAACAATTCCCCCTTTCGACCTCATATAAAGAGGTCGACATCAAGCGGAAGAATATGCTTCTCTGCGCCGGCGTGGTTGCATCTCAAAATCAGAAAGTTCATAACCTCTGCGCATTAGGAGCTGACGAGCTATTTCAGGGTCACGCTTCTCTAAAGTGGAAGTGATAAGACGTACTGACAGGGATCTCAGGCAGGGAATACAACAACATCCACATGTGATTAAAATAGCTGCAAATACTGCAACTGACATCAACATGGACACAATCATCTGCTTCCAGGGGCCAAACACTTTGAGGAGCCATTCATCAAGAGGATTATCTACACCAGAGTGGGATTTCATCTCGTTTGAGAGGGTGCGCAGGCCTTCTAGGGCCCTAGTGACCTTACCGTCAGGCGCCGTGTTATTTGGTATGAAACTGCAACATAACTCACCAAACATACTACACACTCCTTGTCGCTCAGCTAAAATCATGTCTAGAGCCATTCGATTTTGTACAGCCATCAGAGAAGTTGGAGCTAGTTGCTCCAGTCTGCTCACACTCTGGTAAACCGGGAATGATGCAGAAATATTCAAAAGAGAAAATGAGTGACAACACGATGGATGACAAAACACCTATCCCTATCACCACGTGCTTTGGTGGCCACCGCATTTTGATCTTGTAAACAGAAACTGTACTCAATAAATGAAGATGTCTCACACAGCGACTTCCTCAGCAGACAGCCAGGCAAGCAGTTCCTTTAACACAAAATGAATACAAAATACCACTCTGTTAATATACTGCTTATAATTGATTATGGATATTTCTTTTTAACGTTACAAACTGAATATACTTATCACTTTCAAGCTGAGTAAATAAATGGATGCGCTCTAAATCAAAACTGCAATTAAAAGATAAGAGAAAAATGGTTAGTACACATGTCATACAATATTGTTACAATCACAAGTACTCAGGGCATACCCTGGGGTGCTCAGAGACCGTTCCTCCTATGTCTCTGAGTTTTCTTTGTGATGTGTGAGACTCTAAGATGTCGTGTTTTTGTCGTTTTCTATGTGTCTGTACTAAATGTGGCTATTCCAGCACCCGGTGACCCACTCAAACAAAGTCCTTCAGGGCCCGCACGCAACTACACCAGGCTGCTTTGGTCTACCTTGACATGAATGTCCAGTTTTACGACTTTAGATGGTTTCTGCCAGCTCTCTCGCTCTTCCTGGCTCTGAGGTCGGCGCACACTGGCTCCAGTGGTACCAAACGTCCCCCTTTCCTCTGAGGCGGACTGCGTGGGACGTTCTCTCTGTCACCTGATAGGGGCCCGTCCACCTGGGCTCCTGCCACTTCCTTTTAATGACCCTCAGCAAGACCCACTCCGCGGTGGGGAGACCAGGTTCTTCTGGTCTTTCTGTCAGGCTCTGTTTGTGGTGGACCTGCTGAGTAAAGTTAGACACTAATGCTTTTAACTCATCAAAGTATACCTTATGGTCCATCTTACGGTCCTCCTCACTGGTCAGTGAGCATACAGTTGGTCCAGGAAAGGGTCTACCTGTAGTTAACACATAGGGAGAAAAGACAGTTCCATTATTAACAGAAGTTCTCACTGTCATTAATGCTATAGGTAATGCATCCACCCAGTTTAATTTAGTCTGTGCACAGATTTTGCCCAATTTTTGTTTTATGTTCTGGTTCATCCTTTCGACCTTCCCTTGAGACTGGGGATGGTACACGGTTCCAAAAGCATGTTTTAGGCCTAACATTTTTTCCACAGCCTGCAGATCTGTGTTTTTAAAATGTGTGCCATTGTCTGATCTGATTTTTCCTGGGAAACCATGTCTGGGGATATAATGGTTAATCAGAAACTTCACCACTGTTTTGCTGTCTTCTCTTCTTGCAGGTATGGCTTCTGGCCACCCTGTAAATACGTCAACACACATCAATACATATCTGAACCCTTTAACAGGTTCCAACATATCAGTGTAATCTAGAATCACCTCCTGTCCCGGTCGGTGCAGGAGAGGAAAAGAACCTCGTTCAGGTTTTACTGTAGGTCGAATGTTGTACTTTAAACAAACGGTACAGGTGTCAACATATGCTGTTACCATATCTTTTAGATGAGGGTGCCACCATTGTTGAAGATTCCTTAGCATTTGTCTGCATCCCACGTGTGCTAATCCATGTGCTTCCTGAAATACTGCCTGTTTTAAAGTCATAGGCAAGATCCACTTCTGATTCGGTCCTATCCATACTTTAAACTCCCCTTTTTTCTGACCTCCTCTGTTAAACCATAATGTCTTTTCCTCTGGGGAGGCTGTAGTCTGAGCCTCTGCTACATTTTTCTCATCCCAATGATTCATTTTCTGACATTCCTCTTCCACTGTCACCATCTGGACTCTTGGCAAATAGCCAGCAGCTATCTTGGCTGCTCTGTCAGCTTGCCTGTTTCCTTCCGCTGTGTCTGATTGTGTAACATCATGACCTTTGCACTTCACAACCGCCACTTTTGCTGGCCACATCAAACTGTCAGCTAAATCCTTAATGAGTTCCTCATGTTTAATTGGTTTGTTACAAGCTGTTCGAAAACCTGCTCTTTTCCACTGTGGTAACTGAACATGAACTACACCATAAGCATACGCAGAGTCTGTGTACACTGTAACCTCTTTTCCTTTGCTCATTTTCAAAGCCTCAACGACTGCCTGAATTTCAGCTTTTTGAGCTGACTGATGACCTTCTAGCTGCCCTGAGCTCAGTACCTCGTACTCATCACCATTCTGCTGTACCACAGCAAATCCTGATCTCAAAGACCCATCCTCAAGCCTGAAGCAGCAACCATCTGTGTAGAGTATATTTGAATGTGGTATGAGTTCAGTCTGTAAATCAGGTCTAATGCGTTCCTCCACGTACACTTTTTGCACACAATCATGTGCCTGTGTTGTTTGCATACCATCTGCCATCTGCCATCTGCCTTCATGCAGGAACAATAAATTCGGTTCTGATAGGATGTTGCTCATGCGTCTTTGCTTTAAGGATGTCATTGTAAAGAGCTCAGAATTAACATACGCTACTATGTTGTGTGTCGTTAGGATGTGTAGTGGGTGTCCCATGACGATGTGTGCTGTTTTTGAAACAATCCTTGCCAGACCTGCCGCTGCCTGTGTACATGTTGGATGACGCTTCTCAGTACCATCCAACAGCACACTTGCGTACATCAACACCTGTCTACCACCCCCCTTTTTCTGAAACAGAA
>NC_056499.1:58908952-58936918 GCF_014905685.2 Nematolebias whitei | reverse complement strand
GCAAATCAGAATAGGACAACGCAGAATGACTGTGCATTATTGAACAAAATACACCCAGATTTTAATATGCATTAGGAGTGACTGGCAAAATCTCATAAGAACCCTGTAGAGTTGGACCAAGGTCCAGCCCAAAAGGGATGGATTAGCCTGATGGGGTGACTGGTCTGGAGATGTCAGTCAAAATCTCAGGCTATATAAACAAAAGTTTCAGTGAAAACTATGCTGTTTTGGGGATCCACTTCACAAGCAAGGGAGCTCAGGACAAGACCAGAAGAACCTCTGGATGAATTGTGGATTAATAGGGCAATTTTGGACGGTCTCTGCTGGAGGAGAACTAGGGTGAAATCCGTTGGAATAAGTTTCTTTTTTGGAACTATTCTTCAACCTATCAGCCCGGATTTATTCCTCAATCCTTTTCTTCAAAATTCAGACCAGCAGAGGACCAGGAACGGCCCACATCTGAGAGAAAAGATGGAGAAATTTGCCTCTTGCTAATTCAAACCATGGTAAGAGGACGTTTCTCAGATTTTGCCCTTAATGAAACCTTATCCCAAATTACAGCAGTGGTGTATGAATTGACAAGCAGAAAAATCAATTATATTAAAAACCTGGTTGCTCAGAGTTGTAGAAGGGTCTTCTATGTGGTGAAAAATAATCTGTTGGGGCAGGTAGAGAGAGTAGGTAAACTGTGTGGGTACTTGGAGTCCTGAGGGAGACCGGATGTGGCCGGCCGGGCTAAAGGACGTCCGTGGCCGAGCAGAAAGGAGTCCAAGAGCCTGTTTCAAGCCCATCCACAGGGACTGAGATCTACCTTGCCCAGGAAAGGTCAACAACTAAAAAAGGGACTAAGGAGTGAAAATTATTCATCATGTAATCTCTGTGTAATCAAGTGTAATCATTATTGTGCAATACCGCTGTTCCCCTGCAAAAGTTATTGATTAAAGCAAAGCAAAACGTAAAATTCTGGATTCTTATTTCAAACACCCCTTTTGTTCTTGGAAGTGGAAAACTTGGTTCAATGAAACAACAGAAACATGGGAGGTTTTAAACGGTTTTATTAGCTTTTGATTATAAAACAACATCCATGAGCCTTGTGCCTAGGCTCTAAATATCGCCAGATCGATTAACAATTGTAAGGCTAAATCAGGAGATAAGCTACCGTTAACTTGCGCTCCCTCATCTGCTAAACATCCCCACTCCTGTTGCTAGGTCGGGCGAGGCACGAGGTGAAACTTTGGGTGTGGTACAAGGATCGGAGGTAGTTAACAGTCTGGATGAATCAGCTCAACATAGCCTTAAAACTAAAACTGTCCTAGGGAACGGCTGCGGGTAATACCAGAGCTATAGGATTAGTTTTGAGACCCGTTGGAGGAGAGGCTGCGGTGAGGGCATGGCACGTGTCCTGTGCCTACCTCACTCGGGAAAACAAGACATGGTGGCAGCGGTGGGATCCGTTATTTTAGTGTAAAGACCCCCCAAAGAGAAGGCGCGTGTCGGCGGGCTGATCAAGTGCCGAAGAGAGAACACAGTCCCTAGAGTTGAGTGAGTGTGAGCAGCTGGACCAGGCCACCGGCCAAATACCCCTTAGTAATCCACTAGGCACTGGGTGGGGTAGGAGGGCTTACGAAGGGTTATTGACCATAATCCAAGTAGTAAGTTAAGCAGCTAGTCTGTTCCCATCGGAAGTACAAGGAATAGAGTCAGGAGACTCTGAGGAACAGGCAACTCGAGATGACAAAAACAGAAAAATGGGTCAAGAAGCAGAAAATGTGGACCTCGATGACCAGTCCAAGTTGAACGATCAGACAGAAGTAACACCCGAGTCAGGAAGAGAAATACTAGGAATAAGGGTAGGAATCCTCCCATATGGAAAAGGTTATGAAACCTGGGACCAGCTAAAGCAGCTCCAATTCAAAGACAGTAATCTGGAGAAAGATGAAGAAGTCTTGCAACAAAACTGGATTAAATGTATCGAAGAAAAGGGTATGTACCATTGCAACAAGGTAACAAATGGGCTTCAAATGATAGTAATGAGAGACCCAGCTAGAATGAAAACCAAAACAGAGATCATAAAGTGGCTACAATGGTGGATACAGTTGGTCGAGACCCCGGTGGGTGTGCTAATCGCTGTAATTATCAGTCCTTCCTTTGATTATGACCCTCTAATAAAAATGGTAGCCAGAGCATCAGGATTGGGGTGGTAACTAGTTAAACATGACATGAAAGCAGCCCCTAAGTACCAAGAGTACACGGAAGAGTTAAGGAGACTAGCCATGTATGAACAGAAAAAAAAAACAGGAGAAAGGAGTCGGACAAGAACAGGCATCACAAACGGGCTCTCCAGGAGACTTAGGCGAGAGTGAACCCGAATTAGGTGAGGAAAAAGAGAAAGCAACTAAAAGTGAAATACTCGTAACAACCCAAACAGAAAAAGAAAGTCCGAGTGTTGTCAGACCCGGACCAGGAGCATTTGTCCCGGCCTCCCATGCGAACCCCTCTTTTGTGAACCTCTCATTTGGAAGCTTTCTCTTAAGCGATAGCCAATACAGGGAGACTAAGACTCAAGACCCAGACTTAGACTCAGACGGTGAGCACCTTTGATCAGGAGCCAAAGTCAAATAAAATAACAATGACTGGTCCTTTGATGATGAAGCAGGAAAAGAAAAAGATGATCAACAGCTGAATGTCATTGCCCAAGCTCTAGCAAAAATATTGAATCAGTACTGGATGAGTGGAAGAGGGTTGATTGTGGAGCCCTTGGAAAAAACAAAAACGCAATCAAAGTCAGAGCTAAGTAATGATCAAAGAGACAAGAATGAGAACCCAAGGGAGGGTTCCTCAGGAATGCCCAACGAGACCCCAAGGAAAAGACTATCCAAAGAGAAACATCGGGAACCAAAACTTGAACCAAAATCTGAGAAAAAAGATGAAAAGGAGCCCAGAGCGAGGCTGAAAGATAAAATTAAACCAATACCAATAAACATGCCCAAATTCCCTCTGGCTGAAACCCTTAAACCCTTACCCGAGGAAACACAAATCATACCATTCCAGAATGGGGTCCAAGTGGGTAGCCTGAAAGGAAGCCCTTGGATGGTAGATGCCGACGGGGTGTTGGTATTCACCGATCACAAGTATAAAATTCATAACTCAGCATTCAGAAAAACTTTACAGAAACTAGCGGGGAGTGAGTACCAACAAGAAATAATTCATTTACAACAGTGGATGGAAGGCTTGAAGCCAAAAGTGAGCCTAACTAGCGGTGCTGACCTTCTACATTATGCCATAATACATGTCCCGATTATAAGCTATGAGGAGGCGACCAGCGATGAAGGATATATGAGGGAGATGTTAGGAGCCATCGAAAGAGGAGTATCCAGAGCCATAACTCAGGGTTTTAGGCAGCTGATGATGAGTGTTGATGGGTTGCGGTCCCATCGCCTGCAGTGGGAAATAGCTGAGCGCGTGGCAATTCGCTCAGCTATGTGGTTAGCAAAAGAGATGCCTACAGCAGCAGCATTGAAGGAGTTGATTATTGCAACTCCCACTCGTCTAGATGAGGATCGGAAATCAAGGGTCGTAGCCTCAATGACAAAACCAGAGGAAAAACCAATTGAAGAACCCCTAAAGTTAGGGAAAGAGGACACAGAGAAATCAACAACATCACAGGGGGTCAAGAAAAGTGAGGACCCTTTAAGGATTAATCCTCAGGGATCGAAAACGCCTCTGACTTCACCCTCAGAAAAAGACTTGAAAAGTTCAGCCACAAGACAACGCAGAAGTGGCGCAGATTCACAAGAGGGACAGTCAAGGTGTAAGACACTAGCAAAAATACAACCATTAAACGGAGAGAGCGAGGAAAGTGACAAAGAGAGCTCACAGGGAGAACCAGATGCTGATCTGAGTCAGGAGGACACAGATGATGAAGGTAGTGCCAGCTTAGGATCAATAGCAGGCCAATGCGATGGTCCAATCAAGCCATTGAGAATAGGGCAAAGGAAAGGACAGAAGAAGGGGGTAGAGATACTGGATGTACACAGGGTGTCGGAAAGGTTGGCCAGAGACTTGAGTTGGGGTCCGGTGCAGGCGAGTGATGGGCGCCGAACCTACATCCCTGAAGCTGGCCAAAATCATTATGACATTCCGCCAGTATGGGCAGACAGGTCAGAGGAGATAGTGGAACTGACTATAAAAGCTACGTTGGTAGAGTGGGCCAACATTTTAATGATGCCTTTGTACCCCACCTTAGCAGCCCACAAACCCTTAACCAGTAAGTTTAGAACAGCTTACTTGGGAATAGTGCACGATGTGATGCTAAGAAGGATGAAAAAGACTGCCTGCAAATATGCCCAAGAAACAGAAAATAAATTGTGAGATGAAATATCGGCCGATGAAGAAGATGACACATCCACGGCCGAGGCAAATCCATCATATCGTGTGCCTAAATCAACCCCTGAACCGAAACGGGCGGACCAAAGTCGAGCCTCCGGCTCAGACACCGACAGTTATGAGTACAAAAAGCTGAAAACCTTAGTGAGAGAAAAAAGACTCCAAGAGACCACTGAGGAATATATCAAAGATGTGTGGCCCATGGTCGTTAGCTCCACTGAGTGTGAAGCAGCAAAAAAGCTGTGGCTGGGTAATGTCACTACAAACCCTGTGAGTAAAAGGGAGTCGGCTCAAACCCAATATGAGAAATTAGTCCTGGAGGATATGGACGACGAGGACTCTCAGATTCAACGGGCAAGAGTGTGCATGGATCAAGGGCAACGCCTCACACCAGTCTGGTATCAACTCAAACAAGTAATTCCCCATAACAGATATGTTAAAGCCCTGAGAAGCGTAACAAAAGGGAGAAGGGGAGAAATCACATTTGCTAAAATGCCCCGACATGAGACCACTGTCGCCCAAATAGATCAGGCAGTAAAGTCATATGACCTAGAACAGCAGTTCTGGGATGAGCGAAAGAAAAGTGAGGCAAAACAGAGCCCAAAACAACCGAAGGCAGCTGAAAGGTCCCCCCAGCAACCACAACACAGGGAGCGGCTCCCGAGGCCGCAAGAGTCACCATACAGAAACCAACAACCAAAAAAATTTCAAGCTCCAGCTGCAAACCAAACACCCCAGAAGTGGGGCAAATATATACCGCCAGAGGAATATGCAAAGCTCACCCCAGAAGAAAAGAAGGCCCTCCAAAAGTCCCGCACGAAAGGGAATGGAGGGCCAGCTAAATGATGGCCGAAAGGTCGCGGGTCACCCTAGAGAATGCATATTGGGATAGGGATAAAATCTACACTGAACTAGATGGAGAACCTTACCTGATAGACTCTGGGGCAGAGGTGTCAATGACCCACAGAAACCTAAAAACAATAGGACACCTCACGGTCCCATTAGCTAATGGTACTGTTGAAAAAATGCCTTTTGGCTTATGGAAAGGAATTGTATGGGTAAGGGGCCTTATATCCTCATGACAGTAACAGATTTGAAAGAACTAGGAAAGCCAAAAAGAGACCGAAGGGCCCTGAATAGACTGCTGAATACGCTCAAATCCAGATTAGTAAAAATAGGGCCAACACATGAAAAAAAAGGAAATCAGAGAGTGGTATAAACCTGTAAATATCCCCAAGTAACAGAGCAAAAATTAAATGAGAGCGACTTCTCCCTGGCAGGGAAAGAGAAGTTGAAACAAATCATCGAGTCAGCCTCAGCGGCCAAGTTTAAAAATGACTGCGGGGATTTGGGTCCAAGATTTGTGCACATAATCGAAGGAGGAGTACATCCACCTGTGCGACAGTATCCCCTCAACCCAGGGGCAGTTGAAGAAATGAACAAAATCGTAAGAGAATTAAGTGCTTTAGGGATCATTAGAGAAGAAACAAATCCTAATACTAACAGCCCCATCCAGGCTGTAAAGAAACCTGAGTCTGTCGGAGGAGGATGGCGACCGGTAATCAATTTTAAAGCACTTAACAGACGGACAGTGGCCAACCGAGCTAGCCTAATCAACCCACAAGGTACTTTGAAAACCCTGCAAGTGAAAAAGTACAAATCCTGCATCGACTTAGCAAATGGATTCTTCTCACTCAGACTGGCCAAACAATCACAAGGGAAAACAGCTTTCACCCTTCAAGGGAGAAGCTACCTTTGGCAGCGATTGCCACAGGGATACAAAAACTCTCCAAATGTGTTTCAATCAGCCGTAATGGATGTGCTTAAAGACTTAGGTGCCACAGTTTACATCGATGATGTGTTTATCGCAGATGACACAGAAGAAGAACATCTAGAAAGATTAGCAAAGGTGGTGCAGCGAGTCACAGAAGCAGGGCTGAAATTGAATCTGAAGAAATGTCAGTTTGGACAGTTTCGAGTAAACTATCTAGGGTTTCAAGTAACAGCTGATCTGGGACTCTCAGAAGGCTACAGAGAGAAACTCGAACAGATTCAGCCCCCTGAGTCCGAAAACGAACTGCAAAAAATCTTAGGTTTATGCAACTATGTGAGGGATCATGTCCCCAACTATCAGAAATATGCCAAACCCTTGTATGCTTGCCTGAAGAAAAGAGAAGGAGAAAACGAACAGAAAGGTAAAAAAGCTTGGATTTGGACCGCTGAAAACCAAAATGACTTGGAAGAACTGAGAACAAAAATACAGGAAGCGGTACGCTTAGAACCAAGAAGCCTCATGACAAAACTCGTAGCTGAAGTTAGCTGTGAGGGAGACGATGCCATGATAACAGTTAAAAATGAAAATGGAGGTTTAGTTACTCTTTGGAGTTACACGTTAACCTCAGTTGAGAAAAAAATTCCTCAGGAAGAAAAAGAATTAGCTGTCTTGCTAGATACTGGGGAACGCTGAAAGATCTGGCTCAAGGACAGCCTATTAAAGTCATAACACAGAGCCAAGTACACAAATATCTCAAAGGGAACAATTGAAAGTACCAAAGTTAACAACACAAGATGGGGTAGATGGGAAGACATTTTGTTAGACCCGGATCTGGAGATAGGATCGGCACAGCCGGCAAGCAGGAAAATGACAAAAGAGAAACCTGAACAATGAAAAATGCATGACTGTTCTCTCTACACGGACGGCTCCAAGAAGGGATCTGATCAGGTGGCACATTGGGGATTTATCTTCAAATATCAGGGGAACGAGTGCTGCCATAGGAGGGGGAGAGTGCCAGGGAGTGCGCAAACAGGAGAAGTTATGGCAGTACTCGAAGGACTGCTAGAACTGACAAACAAAAAAGTGAAAAGAGCAAAAGTAGTGACTGACAGTCATTACTGTGCACAAGCTTTAAATGAGGACTTATCCATATGGGAAGAAAATGTATTTGAAAGTGCCAAGGGAAAAGTGGTGGCTCACCAAGACTTGTGGAAGAAAATAGCTGAACTCGGGCTAAATCTGCAGTTAGAGGTAGAGCACCAAAAGTCCCACATTAGAGAAGGAAAATACTGGCAGGGTAATGAAGAAGTCGATCGTTATGTCCAGCAGAGGAAAATAGTTTTTGTCGGGATCGAGAAGTGGGACAGAACCTCTGAAGGTCGGAGGGTCCCAGAAGAGTACGTGGTAGAGATTGTACGGGGCGTGCATGAAGGCCTAGGTCATGCGGGCGTACAACCTACACGTAAGGAGTTGGAGAGTCAGGAACTCTGGGTCCCTTTAAAACAAGTCCGCAAGGTGCTGCAGGATTGCGAAGTATGTGGTCAATACAACGCAGGACGGCGAGGGCACCGAGTGGACGGGCAAACTATCAAAAGCACCATACCCTGGGGCTCAGTGTGCATAGATGTAGCTGGGCATATGGGAGTCACGGGCAAGAAGGGAGAGAAATACCTTCTAGTGCTAGCAGATTCAATGTCAGGGTATGTGGTAGTGAAGCCAGCAAGAAAAGCTAATGGTAACAGTGTTGTTAGCATGTTAGAGCAAGTCTGTGGGTCGTTAGGCGTTCCAAAGGAACTGAGAACTGATAATGGAACGCATTTTCGCAATGTACAAGTGGATCACTGGTGCAAGACATTAGGGGTAATGTGTGTGTATTCACCTCCCTACACACCTCAAGCCAACGGAGTGGCCGAAAGAGCCATAGGTTTAGTCAAATACTGGATAGTTAAAAATGCTAATACCAAAGAATGGAGTACTAAAACTGTGGAAATAGGACAGGCCTTGAATGACAGGTGTCGAGATGGTAGACCCTCCCCCTCAGAGGAGCTTAACCAACGGCAGTTCACCACGCAGGAAACTGGGTGGGGCTCCGATGATAAGGAGGAACAGCCAGACCCTGAAACCTCATTCAAGGTGGGGCAGAAGGTGTGGGTCAGAGCACAGGATCACACATCAGCAGTAGCAGTAAGGCCCAAATATAACACCACAGACAGAGTAAAGAGACTGTTAGACAAAAATACAGTCAAGTTAGAAAAGAAAGGGATCCAAGGAATAGAGCAACTGAAGCCAATTCCTAGCTAAGTTAAAACCAGAAACCGGAGCATGGCCAAAGAACCAAGTACCACGCTCCCCTTTATTAGAATGGCCACTATATGTGGGGGAGTCATCCTACGAAGAACAGCTTCAGAGCTTTGGGCAGGTAGGTCTCTGAAAACATTGGAATATGCTAAAAAAGGATACCTGTCGACAGAAGATGAAGCCCTCAGATAGAACAAGCTGGAAAACAACTGCGTAATCTGCCTGGACCCAAGCGGTCTACCCCTTCTCTGGGAAGGACCGGGGAAAAAGAAACCCCTCAAAACCTAAAGCAAGTAAGCAACATGTCCGAGATTTCCAAGTGAAACCTATAAAAGTAATGGATGCATTTATTTGTGGGAAGTGCAGAGTTTCTGTCCTGCCTCAGATGATTATAATAACACAATGGGATCTGAATGGCAAAGGCCCAAGAGACTGTACTTGTGAGTGGAACGGAACCATTGTGAAATACTGCGGGAGCTGCCAAGAAGAAATGCAAAACGGTCAGCTGTTGCACTCAGAAAGGGCAGTGGGTTGGCAAGTAAGAAGATACTATGACCCCCTCAAGTCCTTTAAAAAACAGTTAGATGAAAGAAAATCTGAGGCCCCAAAAGAAACCACAAGGATGCAGCATTATGACCAAGGGCCGAACACTACACCCTCGGCCCCACCATTATATCCAGGGATAGTTAAACCCAACGAGGGGGAAGAGGCTAAAAAGAAAGGGAAATGTTGGAACCCTCAGGATTTGCTCGAACAATCAGTGCAGCAACCCTGGCCCTATAATCCCGCAATGGGAAAAGCGAGAAACGCACCTCTCAGCACTAATCAGTTTCCACTGGCCTTCAGGGTGTTCAGGGACCCGCCGGGAACAGATGGAGGTGAAAGAAACCAGCTACCTGACAAAGTGAACGAAGAAGCTCAAAAAGGCAGCTGGAAGGGCCCCTGGGAGCTAACAATGTGGGCTCTGCTGGTAGTAGAGGTAATCCTAAACCAAGATCTCCCATTAATCGACCTGCCGGAGGTTCCTCGAGAGGTAGGGACCAGGCACACGAATCTGTACTACCACACCACCAGCCTGGATGCATGGGCTATACATGGGGCTAGACCCAAGCAAAAAACAGCTGAGTATCTAGTGACCCCGGAAGCCTGGGAGAGGAAAGGAGTGCTGCAGATACCCGAAACGGCTGCACAACGGGTAGACACTCCCATAAGGCCAGACTCCACCCAGAGGGTTAGAGTTTCTGTGCAGATGATCATTGCACCATACAGGGGAGTGTACTCCGTTGGGGCCACAATCCAGCCGATCGAAGACAGTAAGAACGACGCTGAAAAGCCTCAACTAAGCAAAACGGACAAAAGACCAAGTGTGCTGAAAGCCTGTGTCAGCAAGACGTTCCCGAGGAGATAGAAATTCACGGACAAGAAAATGAATGAGTAAGAATCAACCCAAGGGGCGCTAGACTCAGCAACGGATCTCATCACAAAAGAAGGTTAGAAAAACAATTGCTAATAGGTATTGTAAGATGCCCTAGCCCCATTTGGGGAGGAAGAGATAACATAAAATTCCCTGAAATCATCGAGGAAAGTTGGTCATGGGACATGACCACATTAAGAACTGCACCGGACTGTTGGCCCTACGAAATGGATTTCCTCCCAAGAACTAAGGAACAGCCCCGTGAGTATGTATGGAATATGTTATTTCAAAGATCCAGAACTGGGCCATACAAGCCAGCCTTGATAGTCAAAAGACAGCTGGTAAAATTAGACCGACGCTGAAAAGATTATTCAATTTATACAAATAAAACAAAGAATTATTACAGCTCAAGTGTAAGAACCTTCTGCAAACAATAAGCGACCAGTGGGGATTACCATACGACCCCAGCCCAATGGGGACGCCATGGATCTTTAACGTTGTTTATCTGCAAGTGTTGGGATGGCAGGTTAAGATCAAGTGGGGCCCCAACTACGGAGAGCCTCACCAAATGGAATATTGTGAAATCTCGGTGGGAGAACTAATAATTTGGGCAACAAGCCCAACCCTGAGAACGAAGATCCATCAGAGGGAATGTGACAAGTATCGGGTAGTAGTCAAAAATACTAGGCTACCCCTGCGAATGCTGTACGACCGAGTTTTGATGCCTGTCAACCATTGGAATGGATACCCCATGAGATCGGCATACAAGGCAACGGTGTCCTACAGGGGGCACCCCCTGGTCAGCACAGTAACCTCACAAATGGAGTTGGGCCCGCCATACAGACAGTATGAGGCAAAAACACGCGAGTATGCTGAACAACGGGAGCAAGAGACAATGGATTGTTTCCGCAGAGGAGAAAGCCCGCTCGACACCATCTTTAGCAGGCTAGAAGGTCCCCAACTGGAGCCCATCGGGTGGAGTGTCCACCAATGGAAGTGGGTGTGGAGAAGATTACGACCACTCATGCCACACCCATCACCCCTCTGTCTAGAGCTCTACAAGGAACGGGTGACAAGAGAAGAGGACAGAGCTCCAGCAGAAGTGAAGAGAGAGACACCCAGGTTTATGACCCACCGGGCAGAAGGTAATCCAATGCTGTCATGCCTGCTCGCGTCAGAAAGCCCGTAAAAAAGGAAGATATTATACACTCTAAGCCAATTGACGTCGCTGTAGCCAACGTGTTAATTCAATATGATCGAAAAGGGCCAAAAATACCAGCAATAATAACAGGAGAAGATATAACGTGGCTTGACGAGCCACAACAAGACTTTTCCCTGGGGAGAAACCCACCCAAAAACTATTTTTATGAGAACACACAGTATATCAGAAAACCTCGCCTAGATGAACCTCACAAAGGATACCACCGGAGCCTAGCATGGCTCCCTTACTACAGTACCCCTGTCTGTATGTGCCCACCAGAGTCCCCATGGATATTCAATGTGTTCTATTTGAATGTATCCGGATTAAGAATTAAACTAAGGTGGGGACCCAACTACCGAGAGCCATATCAAAGCAGATTCTTCGAAATTTCTGTAGGAGAGATGTTGATCTGGACCACGAGTCCATCCATGAAGAGGGCACTCTATAAAAGGGCATGTAGACCGGAGCGGTATGTGTTAGAAAATCAGTATCTACCCCAGCGGGTGATAAGGGATCGGGTGATGACCCCTTACAACCGCTGGGTGAGGCCAGGGCAAGATCAGGATATAGAGTGCAAGTAATGTACAAAGGCCAGCCACTTATAACTCAGGTAGAGATGTTAGACGAAGAGGGCCCAATAGATAGACGACGTTGTACTCATATTGATCACATCGGGCGACTAGAAAGAGCAATTTGGCAAGCTTATGTTAATACAGTATGGGGTGCATATGGACCCCAACCCAAACCGACGGAGTGGTTGGTGATGCAGTGGAAATGGGTGTGGAAAGGTTTGCAACCTGGATTGCCACACCCCTCTCTGCTATATCTAGAACTCCTTAAAGGACGAGTGACCACAGTCAACAGATACTCTGAGAGAAGGGCAAGAGCTAGGAGCAAAACAGGCCCTTTACCAAAATGATCCCCCTGAAAAATAGAGACCCGAACAGCGATGATTCAAACAATGAAGATTCAGATGATGAAGCGACCCCCAACCGACCTAAGGACTGTCCAAGGATTATGATTAAGGATAAAGCAGCTTGTCTACATACCCTGATGTGGGGACTCGTAGTGTTAATAGGCTTTGTAATGTTGTTAGTTATTTTGTATCAAGCTGGAATTAGACCATGGAGCCTCACACATGTAACAGTCTCCCATGGGAGATCCAAATATGCAAACATGACCTGCTGGGATATCACTCGAAGCAACATCTTCATGCCATGGAACCAAAATGAGACCATTCAAAATCAAACTTTGACTTGGAATCGAGTGAAACGAGCGGGCTATCGAGCCTGGAGGAAAAACCTGAATCTCACACCTGAATGGATGGCAGCTATTGATGCTGGGAATCTGACCGGAATAGCATGGACCATCACCGACCTGTTAGTCCTACAAGATAGAGTTGTAGTTTGGATAGCAGTTTTGAAAAAACAAGTTAAAAGAACAACAAGGTGTAATTGGATTCACCCTGAAAAAGAACCACCCGAATGGCAATGTGATCAGGCCTGCCAACCACTGCCTGGGTTGGCCCACCAAGGCCACTAGGATAAAGAAGTGATCTATCCCGCGCCGCCAAAAGACGAAAGCTGTCGGGCGATCCTCCCATGTTAGGAGTTCTGGGGCAACATCCATTTAGACTGTGACGAAATACCCCCACTCATTCAAAGAAATCACACTGGAACATATTGGAACCGTACTGGAATTAAAACCATTTACACTGTAAGACACAAGAAGATACTCAAACCCAATGCAACCGACATAAAGCCTCACCAACGACCAACTGAGGCCTATGATGATGAAACAGTCCCGCCGGGCAATGTAATATACATGGTAAAGATAGAGTCCAATGATAACGGGGCGGAGAAGGCTGCAACAGAATATTGTAAGGAAAACAAATTAAAGAAGCTCCCAATCTGCTATTGGAACCTGTATGGTGAGTGTAAATCTCAAAATTATTTACCAATAACCCCAGTAGCAAATCAAAGATATTATTACTGGAGCTGGGCAGCTATATTTCATCCTGTTAATGCCTGGCACGAAGATTGGTTGAACATGACATTGCCCTGGGTATGGGTGGTCCCTGGTTTGCCCCACTTCGAAGGTGACTTTGTGGAGGGGTATACCAGGACTTACGCAGGCCTGATGGGGCCATATTACTCAGACATGTATGTGCAGAGGCTGCCCAAACCAAACAAGCTATTTAGTGCACCAAAAAGGTGAATTTAACAAAATTGATGAATGTGTAGCCGAACGTATTTTCCTTAGCCTTAATAACTCAGTGTGGGAGAGTAGTGGGGCGTCACCTAGATGCAGACTATGGGAAACAGAAGTAGCAGTCATGTCCACCTGGCGCTATGGCTGTACGGAACTAAAGAAAGAAAAGACGATCAAAATATTGCTCCAAGCCTGTGTTGGATTTCATGTTTTATCTTTTATTATTATTTTAATCAAGCTTGAAATTTCATGTTAAAAAATGTGTATGTGTCATTTTTTGAAGGGTTTTTAATACCTTACAATCATTTAAATATTAATCAGTTACTTTGCTTAAATAGAATCTTAAATCTAGTTAGTTGCTTAAACATAATCTTACATTAACTAGAGAAAATCTTATAAATTCACATTCTTATAAGTTCACATTTACAAGCGACTCAGAGCAGGTAAGATACTGATTAGACTTCAGGAAGGTGCCTTGGAGTGTTACACTCACCACACACGCTCACTCACACACACCTACACTCACACACACGCACACACATAGACTGAGGGACATTAAAGTATCTAGAACACATCTTTCTACCTTAAACTTAATATAGTTTGCTTAAACTTAATATAGTTGGCTTAAACATAATTAGTAAAGATAATAGAAAGTAGCATTTATCGTTTAACAATTGTGAGCAGTTCAGAGGTAAAATCGGCAGCTAAAAACACCAGCGTGTCTTAACAAAGAGCCATAAACTTATCTTGGGTATGTGACCTCCAAGACGTATCTAACAGCCAGAAGAGCCCCGTAACCATGACAACAGGTTGGTTAAACCAATCAGAAGCAGAGCTGCTAAAAATCTGTGATAAGGTGCAGAGCGAGAGGGCAGGTCAGTGCATTTGCTTGGAGAACTTCGATGAATAAGGTCGGTTCTGGTAAAATGCCCTCTGTATGCATACATTGTAATTGTTTTATGATTTCTGAATACTTGTAATCCGTTGTCAAATAAATCTTTTGAACTAAGGTACCGCTTCAGCTGATTTGAACACCACTGTGGTTCTCATAAGCCACAACAGTTGGTGACCCCGAACCTGCAGCTGACGGGACCACGAATTGGATCGAGAAGGTGCTGAACCCCCACATTGGAACTTCTGGGCCCAGCAACGATAAAAGGTAGGCGGAAGTTACCTTGTTGGCCGCGAGGCTCGAAAACTCCGCTTTTTTAGGCTGTAAACTAAATTATAATCTTCCTCTGTGGGTGTTCGTACCATCTCCTGAATCAGATGTTTGGTAAGCTAATTTTAAGTTATTCGTGGAACTTCTGACGTACGGATTGCTTGTATTCAGATCTGGGGGTGGTTTTTGAAACGCGCGGCGCGTGCGTGTCTTACTGTGTGTGTTGTACACGGCTTAGTTTAGATGTGTGTGTTTAGATAGATTCACAAGTTTTACTTGTGGCCGGAGGAAGGCGAGACGGCCTGCCGGAGGTCACGTGGTGACCGACACATTTCCCTTTGTTCTCAGCGGAGCTGGCCATCACACCCTTAATCTGACGAGATTAAGGTCCGCTTGTGTCTAGCACAGGGGCGGGGCTAAGGCGCGGGTACTCCTTCTGATGTGTGGACTGCATCACAAACTGTACTCTATTCTTAGTTAGCTTTAAAGGGAAATGTTTTAGGATATAGTGAGTTACCAAATTTCCAGTGATCAGGGATCGCTGTAGCTTGTAGATTTAAAATTGTGTTTGCCGTGCTCTGCTGGTCTCGACCTGAGATCGAGTTTCTGTGAGAGGAACTTTTTTTTTCTCTCTCTTCTGTTCCTCTGCACTGTGGCACAGCTGCGTTTCTCTTATCAGTGTGTGGCTGACGGAGACTGTTTTCTCTCTCTTTTAAACGGTGGTGGGGGAAGGTGAAGCCATTTCTTTTTTTTCCTTTTTTACACTGTCTTTCTAGGTGAAAGTGTGCGTCAGAGGTCTCGGCCTGATTGGTGTTACCATATCCTGACCGGAAGGGGGCGCTGTTGGATAAGCCAATTACAAGTCTTTGCTTGCTGAAGTAAGGGCTTGTGTTGATTTTTTCAACAGATGCCTGTGCTGAATGAGAATAAATACAATTGAATGAAAGTTTGAGTGAATGATGTCAGCAGATATGGAGCACATAACTAACAAATCTGTAACTCCTGTGGAAACTACATGAACAATCAAAACGAGTTAAAGCTGTTATTAATGTTATACACGCAGCAAATACAGGTAAATGTAGACAATTGGACAGCCTTTTGCATCAGCTGGTCCAGGCTGAGGCAGGATCGTCACACACGCTTACACAACTAGCTTGGGACAAAGTTAAAGATCAGAACACACAAATTCAGGAGCTTAATGAAGATTTACTGACATGTAAATCTTTTCTTAGACGTCAGAAGCTTCAAAAGAAATTAGAAAAACGTGGCAATATCCAAGAGATGTATAAACAATTAGCCTTGTTGTGTCAGAGTGTACAAAACTTGGGTGAGTCAGAAAAGTTTAAACCACCACCTTATGTGGCTGACATGACATTGCCGACAGCGCCACCTGCTGGGACTGACATGACATTGCCGACAGCGCCACCTGCTGGGACTGACGTGACATTGCCTACAGCGCCACCTGGTGGGAATTATCTGGTGTTGCAGGTTCATAAAGGCAGACTGACATTTGAGGAGACTGATTCTGAGGACAGTGTTACTCTGGATAATGACTTAGGGGGAATTGGTGGCAGGATGACTGCACAAAGATGACCGGTTGATTAATGAGTTTTCTGACCGTGAGGAAGAGGAGGCCAGGAAAGCTCGGTGGAAGAGTAGTTCACGTGACAGTGTGAGGGTAGACGCGTGGCATGAGGGTCCAGATCCAAGTGGGACACGCCTCAGTAAGTCTCCAAAGCGGATGGACAGTACGCGGGCGATTGACCCTGGAGATAAACGTACCACTCTGTTTATTGAGGGTAATTTGACAGGAGTAGTGGAGGAAGAGGACGTGGTGCACCCATGGGAGACAACTTCAACCAGACTGAGGAGACCTCCAGATAGATTGACTTATGTTGTTCCAGGTGAGCCAGTGGTGACTTCTGCTCACGTTCATGTGGATGGAGGAACTGATTTGGATTTGGAGGTAGATGGGCGTAACAGTGCGGATTTTCAACTTCCGTTACTGAGCACTCAGGGGGCGACAGGTGAGGTGTCACGTTATAAGCCATTTCATATACGTGATTTGGAGTCGATTACAGAGAAACTCCCACCGCTGATTCAAGGTGGAGGACGCTGGCTGGAGAAGTTTAATGCCCTCACTTTAGGTTTGACCCTGGCAGTGGGGGATCTGAACGCCATTTTTGTTCGCTGTACTAACCACGCCACCGTCCAGACATACCTGTACTCTACTATAGTGACTTCTCGGGGACGTGGTAGGATATTAGAACTAGCAGATGAGACTCCGTTGTGCGACGTGTTTTTGCACATTACGCCCATAATCAGGACATTGTACCCATTACCGGCTGATGCAGCGGTACCGGAATTCAAATGGAATAAGACTATAGACCCGTGGGAGTTTATGGAGCAGTGTAAGGACACTTGGGAGAGGGTGACAGGTGTACATGTGCAGGCCATACAACAACGCCCGTATTTTAGAAAAGCAGTTCTTGACTCTCTGCCGAAAGAAGTTGTAGAAGAGTTGGAGAAAAATGCTGATTTGCTCACAGCATCTCTTGACCGTTGGGGGAAACACGTCATACATCGTTTAAAGTATGAGAAAAAGCAAGGAGACAAAGAAGCGGCTGAATTAGAAACTATGCGTGCACAACTACTTAAACTTCAGCTGTTGGATGCCAGACATAAGCAAGCTGAGGAGAAAAAGAATAAGGATAAGAAACAAATGTCTGTCCAGTCAGTTACAGAGGGAAATGAGGAGCCGGTTTCCACTGGAACAGTTGCTCTGCAGCAGTGGTCGGAAACTACAGGCCGGAGGGCCAGAGGAGGGCATCCGACGAGGTCAGTCGGACGGGGGAGAGGGGGCGCGAGGCAGAGGCCGGTGTCTTGGGGTTGGGGTTCTTCACAATGGGGACAACGGGGGGATGCCTGTTTCATCTGTGGCCAACATGGACATTGGATGAGGGATTGTTTCTACCTGGCTGCATCAAACCACGTGCCACGAGGAGGCCTCCAGAGGCCATTCCAACAACACATGGGCCCACCACAACCTTTTGTCCACCCAATGCCAAGTGCACCACTGGTACAGCAGCCACAACAACCACGCGCCGGATATCCTCCTCTCGGGACTGAGGGGATGGGGTTCCAGCAGCAATGAAACACCCCACAGAAAATGCTAAGTGTTGGAGGAGGGGCAGACCCAACACTGGAGGTGACAGTTAGAACGGAAAAGTTGCCGTTTCTAGTTGATACAGGAGTGACATTTTCAACAATTACTCACTTCCCACAAGATTGTGAACTGTTGAATAGGTCGGTGGAGGTGGTTGGATTTTCTGGGGCTAAACAAAGACTGCCGGTGACGCGTCCACTTCTCACAAAAGTGGGCACACAGACTCTTTTACATCCCTTTGTGATAGCTGAAAATGCACCAGCTAACCTTTTAGGGAGGGATCTTCTCATCCGGTTGGGAGCTTCAATTTTGTGCTCTTCCGATGGACTTGTGGTGAGGTTACCTGATGGCACCTCGCTGGAGTGCGGACTGGTCACCACTACTCACTCACAGTGTGTGATCCAGCCTGTCCAGGATGAATATGTTGACATCTACTGGGGACTGCTTGAAGCTGAGGTCATGGGTGGAGGGGGTATTCTTTCTGTGTTCCTAGCGTGGAAGCCTTGGCTAATGACATTGCATCCGTTCTCAGCTCCTCCTGATCACCCACATGTCACTCTCTTTTATGACCGCAGAGGAGATGAGGTGTTCCAAGACCACTTTGCAGAACAACTGTCAGGGAACATCTGGCCTATTGAGAGTGGGAATATTATTGTTGGCAAGGAGGGAGTAGCAGCTAGTGTTAACTTAACACCAGAACAGGAGGGGTGGTATATGATGGGTACTGAAGCAGCGCCTCATATCTCACTAGCATTAAATCCGGCGTTTCAAGCGAGGGACTTAGGACCTATGGTCAAGAGGGCCTCAGGGGCCTCAGATTGGGTACAAACATCTTTAACATCCGTCTGGTATTCCCCCAGCTGTGAGTGTTATTCAATCGTCTCTGTGGCACATGATGTAGCTTTAATGCAGCATGATGTGCTCCCCAGAGAACACGGTCGTGAACTGACGGACCACCCGCATGCAGGTCCTTTAATTGATAGCATGCCTGGGTCATTATGGTCTGAGGGACCAACGGATGTGGGACTGATAAACTGCACTCCCATAACGTTCCAGGTGCATCACACATACCCAATTTGGATCACAGAGTATCCTCACAAACCAGCTGCAGAGGCAGGCATCGCTGAAACAATTCAGGGTTTAAAGGAAAGCGGCGTCCTTGAACCCTCATACACAGAGTGGAACACACCTATTTTACCTGTACAAAAAGCAGGTACAGACAAATACCGGATGGCTCATGATCTGAGGGCCATAAATAAATTATTGATCACTCAGACCGTACCGGTTCCAAACCCTTACGTGGCGTTGAATAATCTGACACCAAAACATGAATGGTTTAGCTGTCTAGACCTTGCAAACGCGTTTTTCTGTCTTCCTTTAGCTGAAGACTGCAAGGACATTTTTTCATTCACCTTTCGTGGTGAACAGTTGCGATACACAAGACTACCTCAAGGTTTTGCGCTGTCGCCTGGCATCTTTAATCAAGTGTTAAAACAAGTTTTGCGCGAGGTCATGCTCCCAGAAGAAACGGTACTTGTTCAATATGTTGACGATCTGCTTATTGCGAGTCCCACTGCACAAGACTCATTAGAAGCGACCAGGAAGGTTTTGACACACCTACATGCAGCAGGTTTTAAGGTCAGTAAAAACAAACTCCATGTGACGAGGCGTCAGGTGTCCTTTTTGGGGAGAATGATCTCCCAGAAAGGAGCAGGACTCTCTGTTGCACACCGTGACACAATTTTGCATCATCCAAAACCGCAGACGGTTAAAGAAATGCTCTCATTCTTAGGATTGACTGGGTACAGCAGAAATTACATTCTGAATTATGCAGGCCAAACCCAAATATTGCGCGCTTTGGTTAAAGAACAGGGCATGAGACGACCCACTGCCAGGCTGATGTGGAATGAAGACGCTGAGAGGGTCTTCATTGAGGTGAAACAACAGATGAGCAGGGCTACAGACTTAGCTCTACCTGATTATGGTCGGCCCTTCCATTTGGATGTTTCTGAAACAGAAGGGGTGATTAACGGTGTTCTGTTTCAAAAACATGAGGGGGGAAGAAGAGTTTTGATGTATGTCAGCTGTCTATTAGACAACACAGAAAAAAGACATCCACCCTGCACACAACATGCTGCAGGAGTGGCTAAGCTAGTCCAAAAGACAGCCCACTTAGTGATGGGACACACTTTGCATGTGTTGACATCTCATAATGTGGTTGCCTTTGTAAATTCACAAAACTTCACAATGTCACCATTAAGACAACAGAGGATAAACAAGGTTCTGGAAGCACCGAACTTGTTATTCACACATGAGGGAATAAACATGGCAGACAGGATTGGAGGAGGTGAACCACACATCTGTGAGAGAAGAGTGGAAATTGATGACAGAGTCAGGCCAGACTTAAAAGCTGCACCTCTTGGAGAGGGACAGGTGATGTTTTGTGATGGAAGCTGTTTCAGAGCACAGGATGGACAGCTCAGCCAGGCTTTGCGGTCGTGCTAGAAACAGATCAGGGTTATCACACTGTAGTGAGCGAGAAATTGCAGGGTTCTCAGTCAGCGCAGAGAGCTGAGGTGAGAGCTCTGATTTCAGCACTAAAGTGGGCGGAAAGCAAGAAAGTGACTATCTTCACAGACTCAGCGTATGTTTTTGGTGCAGCTCATGTGGAGCTGGCCCAGTGGAAGAGGGGAGGTTTTCGTACAGCTAACGGTAAACCTATTAAACATGAGGCAGATATGAGAGAATTAGAAACAGCTCTGATGTTACCAACAGAAATTGCCATTGTGAAATGTCGAGGTCATGATACAGATTCATCAAACATAGCAAAAGGAAACTGTCAAGCTGATTTGGAGGCGAAAAAGGCCTCAGGATTTATCAACTGGAGTCAGATGGTGATGACAACCCCAGAAGAAGAAGGGGAGCGAATCAGATGGGATGAAGAATCCATCGCCTGTTGCCAACAAGGTGCAGCTCCAGAAGAAAAGGCGGTGTGGAGTGAAAGAGGAGCTGAAAAGAGACCAGATGGATTGTGGATAAACCCTGAAGATGGAAGATGGGTACTTCCACTAAGCCTGAAGAGGAGAATTTTCCAAGAATCACACGGTTTAGGTCATGTGGGGGTACACCAGATGAAGAGAAATGTCGTCAGCTGGTGGCACCCATATATGAACGATTTGATCAGAGCGTTTGTGAAAGAATGCACGTTATGCAGTTTGTATAACTCCAAGCCAACTCTTAAACCGCGTCAACAAGGAAAGTTTCCCACAGACATGACACCGGGTCGTGAGGTAATAATTGATTACACCGACATGATTCAACCAGTACGAGGTTTTAGATACCTATTGGTTTGCGTCGACGCGTTCACCGGATGGCCAGAAGCCTGGCCTGCTAAAAAGGAGGATAATAAATCACTACATCCCCAGACATGGGTTCCCTAAGATAATTAGGTCTGATAATGGAACTCGTTTCAAAAATGCAGATCTGCAAAAGGTTGAAAAGGCCTTGGGTTTGAAACATGCTTTCGGTACAGTTTACCACCCCCAATCACAAGGGAATGTGGAAAGATTAAATGGAAACCTGAAACAAAAATTATCAAAAATAAGTGCAGAGACAAATTCCAATTGGCTGGATGCGTTACCGATCGCCCTTATGGCGGTAAGAGCTTCTGTTAACAGGGGTACAGGTTTCACCCCTTATGAACTGACCACAGGAAGGTCGTTCCCAGGGCCCCAGCAAAATATTGAGTGGCCCTCAGAACAGGTATCTAAAATGACACACAAAATGTACTTTGATACACTAAAAGGTATGTTGTCCAGTTTTCATCTACAGATTCCTGAACCCAGTACTCCGGACGGAGTAAACCCCACGTGCCCACTCTCAGATTGGGTACTACTGAGAGTCACTAAACGAAAGTGGGCGGAGCCAAGGTGGACGGGCCCATATGAGGTGACAGAATACACATCATATGCAGTACGCTTGAGAGGTAAAGGATTCTCGTGGTTTCATCTCAGCCAGTGTACACCTGCGGGTGAGCCGCAACGATCGCTGCAGCAGGTCCGGATGGATCTGCAACATCAGTAGAGGCGGGGTCGAACATCTGACGTCTGGAGTGAGTTTCCTGCAAGAGAGGGAAGTAAGCTGGGAAATTCATCTTTTGTCAAGAGGTGTGGAAAGCAGGAGTATAAAGAGTGGAAGACGCGTCGTTTTAAACCCATTGGGGTTTTGTGAAATAAAAGGCAACAGAAACGTTGGGAATGCAGTCCCCCTGTTTGGCCAGATAAGCAGCAAGTTTTCTTAACCTATTAATCTTCCTGTGAAATAAAAGGCAGCAGAAACGTTGGGAATGAAGTCCCCCTGTGGTGCCAATTAAGCAGCAAGAGGAGTCAAGCATTCCAGCAAGCAGCTGTGTTCCTGGAGGCCTCAGGAGCAGTGGCTGGAATTAAGGAAGGAATTACCACAGATGAGGAGACCTACTGTGGTTTTAAACTGAGAAGCTACATCGAGACATCCATCTAACTTCTAAGAAAAAAAAAACTGAGATTTTCAAGTGTATGTGTTTATTTTCCACAGGTTGATTATAACTGTCAATATATCCACTTACAATCTTCAAATATTTTATCACCATAAGATAGTTAATTTTAGAGGGTCAGACTTTTAACTTTTACTGACATTTTTTGCTGTGCATGCATGTCGAATTACTTTTGATTCACAGGTCTATTGGGATCGATTCCTGGATTTTAAAAAAAAGAAAAAAAAACTTGATTTCTTGTGTCCAATCATAGAGTAGATTTTGTGAGACAGGTGGTTCGATTTTCTCCACTTGCTCTGTGATAATATTTTTCTTTCAGGTTGTGTTGGGTTGACATTTTGTTGCATGTATTGTTGAATTCCAGGTTTACACATCATAATCAAACTTTCATTTTCCGTGTGGTGGGGTAGCAATCATGGTTCTCATATCAAACAAGCTGTTGACGGTGGGGGGAATAATGGGGGTACTGATGGTTTGTCTTGTTTTGGTGCTGGATTTTACCTTTACCTGTGTCATTCCAGGGTTAAGTCGGTGTCGCGCCATACCTGTGAAGATTAGGAGAGAGAGACCTAGGAGGGGGGCGTGGTCCCCTGTTCAGGATTTCAATCAGTTACCGTTGAATTTGTCCCATGCTTTTCAGATGAATAGCTGGTATCGTTATGCTCAGTTTTTGGCCAGGGGGCGCCATAATTCTGAATATTATGTCTTCACCAAACTTCCAGTCACAGCTTCGCATTTGCCCTTGCGTGTTAAACCCCTGGCTAGGGGGCTATCATTTTGTTTTCTGCAGTACAGCTCCAGTGGACATAGCAGAGGTCTGTACAGGTGTGAGGCCAAGAGCTACGGTCTGACGCAAGCAGCACAGGGAGTGGTGTTGAGTCAGTATGTGGAGTGGACCTCTGGTGAACAGTTTCCCATCTGCGTGCACCGACAGCACAGGCAGGACTCTTATCAGGTGGCGGTGGGCATGTTGCCCCCTGAGAAGTGTCAGGCAATATATCACCCTGGTAATCGTCACATTGGGGTACCTGGGAGTAATGGTACATTTCCTGTTGAGGATCTGGCTTGGTTGTGTGGACATACAGTGCTTTTAACTCTTCCCAGTAACTGGACAGGTATCTGTGCACCTGTGGCAGTCACAGATGAATCATTTCTGGTGTCTGTAAGTAATGGTTCTCATTATGTTAGGCAAAGAAGGGACGTGGGCATCAGGCCGCACGACTCTATTTGGGGTTCAGACGTACCAGACAAATTCAAACAGGTAGGTGAAAAGGTCATGCTTTCACTTTTCCCGTGGGCGGGGGTTGGGAAGCTACTGTTAAGGGTGGAAACCTTAGACTACCGTTTTGGAATTTTCATTAATTCAACAATTAAGGCGCTGGAGGGCATCTCTGAGGAATTGTCAGCCTTGAGGGTAATTGGTGTTGCAGAATAGAATGGTCTTGGACTTGTTAACTGCATCTAGAGGTGGAGTGTGTGAGATTATTGGTAAGGAGGCATGTTGTACTTACATCCCTGATGAGAGTAGTACAAACCCTCAAAGCAGAGTAACAGAGGCCCTAGCACAATTGAGAGGTCTGCAGAAGGCTAAAGGAGAGGACCTTCCAGCAGGGTCAGAGGGATTCTTGTCATGGTGCATGAGGGGGTCTTGGAGTCAGGTGCTGCTCAAGCTTTTAGCCCCCCCTCTTGCTATAATTGTTCTTTTTTGTGTCTTGTTGGGTTGCGTTGCACCGTGCGCTAAAATGGCAGTCGCGCGGATGATTCGCTTTTGATGGAGTGGTAAACACCGGTACAGCATGTCCTGTGATCCAGGCCATTGAGGACTCCTCCCAGCCAGGACAGGACCACCTACAGTTGGCTGAGACAAAATACCTGTAGCCTTTGATGTGTAGTTGGTCTATCTTGATGGATAGACCAAGAGAGGGAATGTTGGATTTCATGTTTTATCTTTTATTATTATTTTAATCAAGCTTGAAATTTCATGTTATAAAATGCGTATGTGTCATTTTTTGAAGGGTTTTTAATACCTTACCATCATTTAAATATTAATCAGTTACTTTGCTTGAATAGAATCTTAAATCTAGTTAGCTGCTTAAACATAATCTTACATTAACTAGAGAAAATCTTATAAATTCACATTCTTATAAGTTCACATTTACAAGCGACTCAGAGCAGGTAAGATACTGATTAGACTTCAGGAAGGTGCCTTGGAGTGTTACACTCACCACACACGCTCACTCACACACACCTAAACTCACACACACATAGACTGAGGGACATTAAAGTATCTAGAACACATCTTTCTACCTTAAACTTAATATAGTTTGCTTAAACTTAATATAGTTGGCTTAAACATAATTAGTAAAGATAATAGAAAGTAGCATTTATCGTTTAACAATTGTGAGCAGTTCAGAGGTAAAATCGGCAGCTAAAAACACCAGCGTGTCTTAACAAAGAGCCATAAACTTATCTTTGGTATGTGACCTCCAAGACGTATCTAACAGCCAGAAGAGCCCCGTAACCATGACAACAGGTTGGTTAAACCAATCAGAAGCAGAGCTGCTAAAAATCTGTGATAAGGTGCAGAGCGAGAGGGCAGGTCAGTGCATTTGCTTGGAGAACTTCGATAAATAAGGTCGGTTCTGATAAAATGCCCTCTGTATGCATACATTGTAATTGTTTTATGATTTCTGAATACTTGTAATCCGTTGTCAAATAAATCTTTTGAACTAAGGTACCGCTTCAGCTGATTTGAACACCACTGTGGTTCTCATAAGCCACAACACCTGGCACGAGTATCACCATAGAGATGACTCACGTACTTGGTGGGGATTTCAAGAGGAAGAAATAAGAGAATGGGTGGTCCCTTGTTTAAAACACTCCGCTAATTATTGGATTAGGTATCAATTCTTAGCTACAGTTTACTCCAAAGAGCAGGACATATGGTCAAATGCTTTATATCGTCCCGACAGGTATGTCAGCCCAAGGCCATGGCAAATGTTTTGTAATGGAAAAAAAGATATGTGTATAATTAGCTTGGCCAACAGGCCTTGTTATGAGTTACCCGGATGGGATACTTACTGTCGAAGTCATTACAAAGACGAATTCTCAACTCATGCAGCTGAGGTAGTGTGGAAAAAGTATAGTGACGGAAAGTGGAGAAGATCTGTACCTGACGGCACAAGTTGCACTAACGTCATATTAGGACATAAGCTGAAAACTAGAAAGAGTATTCAGGGAGTGATTGTCCCCTTCGTCTCCGATTCTATGATTGCTCTGGCCGAAGGATGTGCACTGAGACAACGCCTATGTTTTGGCGATGAGTTGTATGGCTACGATTGGGTAGGCCCAAAAAAAAATCTACTCTAATCTCACATGTCAATATCCAGAAGAAAGTTGGAAAAAATGTGACAAGGGAGAGGAAGAACATAACTGTGCTTGGTATGAAACTGTTAGTTACACATATCCTGATGCATGCTCAATAATCCAGGTAGAAAAATCTAAAGTGGCTTTTAAACCCCAAAATACATTACGGCAAAGACTGGTTCATCCCAAAGAGCCAGTCCCGCGGCACGAACAGAGTAATGTTGTGTATGCTGTTCAGTGTCAGGAGGGCTGTGATCAGTCTTACATCGGGGAAACAAAACAGCCACTGGCCAAAAGGATGGCCCAGCACAGAAGATCAACATCATCAGGCCAGGACTCTGCGGTCTACACTCATCTCCAGGCCAGCGGTCACTCTTTCAGGGATGAAGATGTTCACATCCTGGATAGAGAGGAACGATGGTTTGAGAGAGGAGTAAAGGAGGCCATCTTTGTGAAAATAAATCGTCCATCGTTAAACAGGGGTGGAGGCCTACGTGTTCAATTGTCCCCCTCTTACAATGCTGTGATTGCTAGTATCACTCAGCCCTCTGTGAATAGTAAACAGCCATCAGTGTGCTAATGATCCATTGTTAGGCTGATGGTCCTTCTTGAGCATGTGATCAGCTGGTTTTGGTTGTCAGCAGCAAAACTGGTTGACCCACTCTGAGAAGGTGCTATTTAAGAGACTGAGCTGAATACAGCACCTCAGACTGAGGAAGTCTCTCAGATGAGAGATGAAACGTTTCTACATTTTTTTGTTGTTTTGCTTTGTTTTGGGTTTTTTTTTGAATGGCCAGAGGACCAGATTTAACTTTTTTAGATGTTAGTTACACAGTAGGCCGTAAAGTCACGGAAGTAGCGCATGAAGTAGGTGAAGTGATCAAGGAAGGCAGAAGAACCGGTGAAGGATGGATAGTTGATCTTTTCCTTCAGATCTGGCCTTATTTGGCAAGCTTAGTTGGAGTGATAGCTGTTGCCTTATTAGGACGTGTGGTCCTACAAGAAGGCATCAAGGCCATGTGTCACCCATGTGGGAGGAACTATAAGCCACTCCCACCAGAACCAGGCACTGGCTTGGCTTAAAACTGAGAGAACCCGGAAACAGTCTCTCACATCCGCCCCGGAGCAGCAGAGAGCAGAACTCAAGAGATCCTCGGAGTCAAGAACATCATGGATTGCCCAACAACCAGTGCTCCAACTGATGTGAGTACATTTTATGCAGACTCAGATAGCACTACGGCCCCCGCGCAGACCTCCTGGCCAAGATGTCCATTCCATTTTAAGGGGAACACGACAGAATATTTTCTAATAATGATTGCATGGATGTGCTACTGCCACATAGGAAAGTGGGGTAAGGGGCGATTGATGCGATTCCCCGTGGCCTTCCAGGCCTACGCCAAGATAATTGTGACCCATGTAATCCTAAAGAGGGCTGAAATAATGCCACACTTATTTGTTACCTATGTCTTGGGAAGGGTCCAGACCTCACTCCGGCAAAGAGTAGTGATTTCATCTTGGCTATTGGTAGATTCCATCGTAGTGACCCTCGAGTGTGTGGCCACACTCACCCCTCTGTCTATACCGATCACAAACTGTGGGAGCACAGCTGGAAGAATCGTGATGGCGGTGATGGAAGGAGCTATAACCATCACCGTGCTGGCACACCTACTATACCAAACCCAATCCTTGCGACCCCAAAACAGACAACGATGGACCCTGAAGATAGTCATCCTAAGTGGATGGGGTCTGGCCTGGGGAATCTGATCTGTGCTATATTGGACTGGTCTCTGCATCACAGTACCCATCGTAGTTTGGATGATGACTTATGCTGCAATCTTCAAAACCAGACCTGAACCCGCTCCTACTGCACCGGAGGGAAGTGGAGGCCACGGAATCTCCATAGATTGAATCCCCCAATTCACCAAAAATACAAAGAACCTTAATCATTATAACCAACAATGCTTAAATACCCCCCTGCTAATGCTATTATTAACTATTAATCTAATGTCTGTTTAACTCAGGGCAACATTGCTCGACGAGGTCCTTGATGTCGGCTGACGGCCTGTATAGGTCCAGTAACAGTTTAGGGCCTTTGAAAAGCAATGGAACCCGGGGAAGAGAGAAAAAAAAAGAAAGAAAAAATAATAATAATACCGTGTAAAAAATAATAAAAATAAAATAGAATAAAAAATAGTAATTGTAATGTACAAAGTTTGTTTTCTCAGTCATCCAGGTATATAACAACAAAAAAGGTTGAATCATGTCATCTGGACTTCGTTTTTTTGTTAAAAAGAAACGTTTCGCCCCTCATCCAAGAGGCTTCGTCAGTCTGAGGCCTAGCCATCTGGTATTACCCAGAAGCCACCCTGACTCTTGTGTTTCAAGCCTGCCTCAGATACCCCTGAAGTCTGGCCTTTTCACTAATGGTTTCAAAAACACAAAGTTTGTTTTCTCAGT
>NC_056499.1:58897145-58908852 GCF_014905685.2 Nematolebias whitei | reverse complement strand
ACTGAGAAAACAAACTTTGTGTTTTTGAAACCATTAGTGAAAAGGCCAGACTTCAGGGGTATCTGAGGCAGGCTTGAAACACAAGAGTCAGGGTGGCTTCTGGGTAATACCAGATGGCTAGGCCTCAGACTGACGAAGCCTCTTGGATGAGGGGCGAAACGTTTCTTTTTAACAAAAAAACGAAGTCCAGATGACATGATTCAACCTTTTTTGTTGTTATATACCTGGATGACTGAGAAAACAAACTTTGTGTTTTTGAAACCATTAGTGAAAAGGCCAGACTTCAGGGGTATCTGAGGCAGGCTTGAAACACAAGAGTCAGGGTGGCTTCTGGGTAATACCAGATGGCTAGGCCTCAGACTGACGAAGCCTCTTGGATGAGGGGCGAAACGTTTCTTTTTAACAAAAAAAACGAAGTCCAGATGACATGATTCAACCTTTTTTGTAATTGTAATGTAGTGTTAGATCTTGTTTTATCCTCTTTTGTCGTTACAGGAGCATGAAGTAACCTGTTGTTTCTATCACAAAGGATTGGCAGAGACCAAATATCTCTGGGCTGTCGGTTCGTCCTGGTGGTGCCAGTGCTGTCACTCTGGCTTGGTGGCCAGAACTGCGGTGAATGGAATGCTTGTCTCAGACGAGCCCCATAGTCTGCCGCCAGTATCCGCAGCAGTGTGCATGGAAACGGAGCACACCTGCAAAGTCATCTGGACCTCGGCTCTGAACTCGGTGCCCTATCGTCCAAGGGGTGCTATCCCACCACGAGCCTCATACTACCCGGTGGTAGCCAAGCTGTGGGAGCACCTCCACAACGTCACCAGGTTTGTGGCAATCCATCTGTACACTGGGCTGCCCTTGATCCACGGCCCATCCTTCGGGGTTACGCAGGGATCATCAGAGCCTCTGCCCCCGACAGTGCCAGCCTCCTTAGGGGCAAACCTAGGAGCCACTCCACCACTGGTTCCGACTCCCGCGATGACAGCAATTCAAGAACGGAATACAAATCCACCTAACATCCATCTGGCACCAGCCCTGATGGTGACGACTCGACATCAGACCCCAGCCATTACTTCACCTGACCTGCCACCTACAGGGGCTCAGCCTGAGACTGAGCCCATGGAAGTAAGGGCAACATCTCTTGAACCACCCCTTCTCTCCCTGGAGTGCCCAAAACTGTACCAATTGGAAACCTATCTTGATCATTTCATGAGCACTGAAATTGGCCCGCCTAGTCTGACCAACTCCACGAGCACTGCTCCGTATGATCCTACCAGCCCTGAAGATTCCAACCCACCAAGCCTGATCAACCCAGATGGAACATTTCTGGACCCAACTCATCCTGATGGGCCAGTAAATGTCCCTCAAGAATCGACGCAAGTACGACCACAGCGAGTGCCAGAGGCGTATGCATGGGTCTATTCAGACGAAGGACGACCCATCTATGAGCCCGTCACTCCTGTTGAGTCTCCCATGAGTGTGGAGGCAACATCCTCTCAGCCTGTCACCAGCACAGCCCCACCTTCGTCTGAGGATGTACTTCACCCCGTGGATCTGACATCTCAAGCGGGCAACTCAAGAGAAGTCGACTCTGGCGAGCTGACGATAGTGGATTATTGGGATGCTGCTGATGAGGAGGCCCAAAGCCTTGGGCCTAGCGACACTGAAGATCCAGCACCATATCACGAGGATCTGGTCGATTTGGATTACGAGGAAGATGTCTTAAAAGTGGACATAGCTGATGAAGATCGGGACTGGCTTGGAGCTTAAGTGTGGGTTGAGGGAACAGTCTGACTCCGTGGAGGGGGTGTCAAAGATATACGGAGTTCAGCCTGATCTTATAGGGAACGGGAAAGTCAAGACATGTTATTCTGTGTTATTCTGCTAGTTTCATGCCCTGTTTGTAGGCCTCGAAGCCTTGAATAATCAAAACCATGTGTAAAGCAACATGAACACTCACAAACCCCATAAGCACGAATGTATATGACACACAACTACACAGGCTCACTGAGACGCACACACACACAGCCCGTTTGAGAGGCACACACACGCAGGGAGAGAACAGCAGAAGCAGAAAATGTTTTCCTTTTTAATAAAAATTTATCAGTTTCAGATGAATGAGAAAGATGTGTTTATAATAAATCAATAAACAAGTAAATGATCAAGTGATATTATAAACTTTGTGATTTTAAAATGCAATCTTTATGATTTTACAATGTAATCTGTTTTTAAGCTTAGTCATGTTGTTGAAAGCAAAGAACCAGTAACCTCATGAATGTTATAGAAGTTACAAGTAAGGGTGTTACACAAGGGAAAAAGTCCCAGATCACAGCTCTGGGCAAATCAGAATAGGACAACGCAGAATGACTGTGCATTATTGAACAAAATACACCCAGATTTTAATATGCATTAGGAGTGACTGGCAAAATCTCATAAGAAGCCTGTAGAGTCAGACCAAGGTCCAGCCCAAAAGGGATGGATTAGCCTGATGGGGTGACTGGTCTGGAGATGTCAGTCAAAATCTCAGGCTATATAAACAAAAGTTTCAGTGAAAACTCTGCTGTTTTGGGGATCCACTTCACAAGCGAGGGAGCTCAGGACAAGACCTGAAGAACCTCTGGACGAATTGTGGATTAATAGGGCGATTTTGGACGGTCTCTGCTGGAGGAGAACTAGGGTGAAATCCATTGGAATAAGTTTCTTTTTTGGAACTATTCTTCAACCCATCAGCCCAGATTTATTCCTAAAACCTTTTATTCAAAATTCAGACCAGCAGAGGACCAGGAACGGCCCACATCTGAGAGAAAAGATGGGGAAATTTGCCTCTTGCTAATTCAAACCATTGTAAGAGGACATTTATCAGATTTTGCCCTTAATGAAACCTTATCCCAAATTATAGCAGTGGTGTATGAATTGACAAGCAGAAAAATCTATTATATTAAAAACCTGGATGCTCAGAGTTGTAGAAGGGTCTTCTGTGTGGTGAAGAATAATCTGTTGAGGCAGGTAGAGGGAGTAGGTAAACTGTGTGGGTACTTGTGTTCCTGAGAGAGACCAGCCGTGGCCGGCCAGGCTAAAGGACGTCCGTGGCCGAGTTGAAAGGAGTCCAAGAGCCTGTTTCAATCCCATCCACAGGGACTGAGATCTACCTTGCCCAAGAAAGGTCAACAACTAAAAAAGGGACTAAGGAGTGAAAATTATTCATCATGTAATCTCTGTGTAATCATGTGTAATCATTATTGTACAATACCGCTGTTCCCCTGCAAAAGTTATTGATTAAAGCAAAGCAAAACGTAAAATTCTGGATTCTTATTTCAAACACCCCTTTTGTTCTTGGAAGTGGAAAACTTGGTTCAATGAAACAACAGAAACATGGGAGGTTTTAAACGGTTTATTTAGCTTTTGATTATAAAACAACATCCATGAGCCTTGTGCCTAGGCTTTAAATATCGCCAGATCGATTAACAATTGTAACGCTAAATCAGGAGATGAGCTACCGTTAACTTGCGCTCCCTCGTCTGCTAAACGTCCCCACTCCTGCTACTAGGTCGGGCGAGGCACGAGGTGAGACTTTGGGTGTGATGCAAGGATCTGAGGTAGTTAACAGTCTGGGTGAATCATCTCAACACAGCCTTAAAACTAAAACTGTCCTAGGGAACGGCTGCGGGTAATACCTGAGCTATAGGATTAGTTTTGAGACCCGTTGGAGGAAAGGCTGCGGTGAGAGCGTGGCACGTGTCCTGTGCCTACCTCACTCAGGAAAGCAAGACAATATATATATATATATATATATATATCCTGGGGGAGGGGCTTGTCAGCGAGCAGGTTTCTACCCATGGAACCCGGTCAGGCTCAGTCCGAAGGAGCAGCATGGGTTTGCCTTCCTGTGGACCCACCACCTGTAGGAAGGGCCATAAAATTCAGGTGCGTGATGCCATGGGCAGTGGCCGAAGGCGGGGACCTTTGCGCTTTTACCCTGGCTTATCAAAGCTGGCTCTTGGGACATGGAACGGGATCTTTCTGGTGGGGAAGGAGCCTGAGCTTGTGTGTGAGGTTGAGAGATACTGACTAGATATAGTTGGGCTCACCTCAACGCACAGCATGGGCTCTGGAACCGATCTCCTTGTGAGGGGCTGGACTTTACTCCACTCTGGAGTTGCCCATGGTGAGAAGCGTTGAGGTGGTGTGGTTCTACTTGTAGCCCCCCGACTTGGTACCTGTGTATTGGAGTTTTCCCCGGTAGATGAGAGGGTGGCTTCCCTTCGCCTTTGGGTGGGGGGACGGGCTCTGACTGTTGTCTGTGCCTATGCACCGAACGGCAGTTCAGAGTATCCGGCCTTCTTGGAGTCCTTGGCAGGGGTGCTGGAAGGTCCGCCAGCTGAGGATCCTTTATTCTGCTGGGGGACTTCAATGCCCACATGAGTAATGACAGTGTGACCTGGAGGGGCGTGACTGGGAGGAACGGTCTCTCTGATCTGAACCTGAGCAGTGTTCTGTTGTTGGACTTCTGCGCTAGTCACAGTTTGTCCATCACAAACATCATGTTTGAACATAATGGTGTCCATAAGTTCACTTGGCACCAGGACGCCCTAGGTCGTAGATCGATGATAAACTTCATAGTCATGTCGTCTGATTTGCGGCCATTTGTTTTGGACACTCGGTGAAGAGAGGAGCTGAGTTGTCAACTGATCATCACCTGGTAGTGAGTTAGATCAGATGGTGGGGGAAGATGTCGGACAGACCCGGTAGACCCAAACATGTCGTGAGGGTTTGCTGGGAACGCCTGGCAGAAGAACCTGTCAAAGAGATCTTCAACTTGTGCCTCCAAGAAAGATTTAACCGCATCCCAGCTGAAGTGGGGGACATTGAGTCTGAGTGGACCATGTTCCGCACCTCACTTGTTGAGTTGTCTGCCTTGAGCTGTGGTCGCAAGATTGTAGGTGCTAAGCGGTCCGCAACCTTGGCTGTTTCTGAGGCAATAGCTTGGATGTGGGAGGAGTTGGGTGAAACCTTGGATAATGACTCTCAGTCAGCTGCGAGAAGATTCTGGCAAACCATCAGATGGCTGAGGAGGGGAAAGCAGCACTTTACTAACACTGTATTCAGTGAAGGTGGGCTGTTGTTGACCTCAACCAGTGATGTTGTCAGGAAGTGGAAGGAATACTTCTCGGACTTTCTCAATCCCACCAGCACGTCTTCCATGGAGGAAGCTGAGTCGAGGGACTTTGGGGTTGATCCATCTATAACTGTGGCTGAAGTCGCCGAGGTAGTTAAAAAGCTCCGAGGCGGCAGGGCTCCGGGAATGGATGAGATTCACCCTGATTTCCTTAAGGCTCTGGATGTTGTGGGGCTGTCTTGGCTGACACGCCTTTGCAACGTCGCATGGACATCGGGGACAGTGCCACTGGATTGGCAGACTGGGGTGGTAGTTCCCCTCTTCAAAAAGGGGGACCAGAGGGTGTGCTCCGATTATAGGGGCATCACTCTCTTCATCCTCCCTGGTAAGGTCTATTCAGGGGTACTGGAGAAGCAAGTCCGATTGTAGGTCGAACCTCAGATCCAGGAGGAACAATGTGAGTTCTGTCCTGGCCATGGAACAAATTGCCGGCAGTAAGTTGGACCCCTTCAGGGTGGGAGTTGGACTCCTCCAGGGCTGCCTGTTGTCACCGATTCTGTTCATAACTTTTATGGACAGAATTTCTCGGTGCAGCCAGTGGGCCAAGAGTTTTCGGTTCAGTGGCCTCAGGATTCCATCTCTGCTCTTTGCAGATTATGTGGTCCTGTTGGAGTCATCGTGCCGTGATCTTCAGCTCTCACTGGAGTGGTTCGCAGCCGAGTGTGAAGCAGCTGGGATGAGGATGAGCACCTCCAAATCTGAGGCCATGGTCCTCAACCAGAAAAGGGTGGATTGTAGAGGATGACACAGGAGCAGATTTTCACTCCTGTCCTGGTCCCACAGAAAAAATCCTGTCCTGTCCCAATCCTGGTCCAGAGTAAAAAAAAATCCAATCCTGTCCTGTCCCACTCTTGGTAACATGACTCCTGCTCCTGTCCTGCTCCTGTTGAGAATCACTCCCAATCCTGTACTGCGCTTGTTTTTTGTCTCTTCATTTAATTGTTAGGAAAAACATTGAATTTGATTTTATCTTCTACCCATTCCTTTTTAAATTACTTTTTGTTCTGCAGTTTCATTTAAAAATATATGGCAACAGGAACAGTTCATCTGTGGTGAAATAGAGACATTTATTGTCTTAATCCAAACAAAAACCTTCACTAAAGGGCACAAAACAAATAATACATGGCCTGTAGTCCCTATAATTTTTCTACGGAGGATCAGCTGCTGAGTCCTTGTTTCTAGATCTTTGAAGGTCAGTTACAGTAAAAACAAAAATCAAAACCAGTACATGGGTCACACCATGTCTACCTTAGATGAAAGAACCCAAACATAACAAGTTGCATTTTACTAGTTTATTGAGCAATTCTTTCCTTTAAACAGTGACATTACTGTCATGTTTTAAATTGTTTAAACAAACAAACAAAACAAAAAAATAAAAATAATGTAACAAGCAGAGAACTCAACAAATAAAAAAGCTTAAAGGCATTATCAGACATTGGGCTGTCAGGATTTGATGGTCGGGGACGAACCCAGTAGTGCAGACAGGACTCAACTCGGCAGATTACAAAAATAAATATTTTAATAGTGAATAAAGAACAAAAATAACAGCTGACGTGGCAGCAAAACTTACATCTAAACGGAAGGCTCAGAGGGAAACTCAGGGAGGACTCAGGAGAGCTCAGGGGAGATGCAGGAGAACGCAGGAGAACACAGGAGAACACAGAGACCCAACGAATACGACCCGACGAAGAACAAAACAGAACAGATGGCTTAAATACAGGGACAAGACGAGATGTGATTACAAACAGCTGTGACGAGACAAGGGTGGCACCAATTAAACTGACGAGGAAACACTAGGGAAACACAGACACAAACAGAACCAGCAAATGGTACCATCCTTGCATGGACGATATTCTCAAGAAGTTCAGTCTATGTTGTTGAGGTAACGAGCTCGTTTGGGTGAAGCAGGATGTCGTGCATCTTACCAGACTTCAGAGCATCATTTACAGACTGGATCATTGCAGGTCTGGTGTTCCACCTCATCTCTCCACAGCTGGACCAGTCCAGAGTCTTGTGTAACCTAAAAGTGAAAGAAGACAGTGCACAAATCAAAATAGGGTTACAGTGATTACAAATTACAATTTGTTGGCCTTTCTTTTGGAATTTTTTTTATATCAAAAACAAGAGATTTACAATTGAAATTAAGTTAAAAAATGTGATATTTGCAATTATAAATTTCAGTAGCTCAATTTTTATTTTTTTCACTTATTATATTTTATAATTACTTAAACAGCCTCACCAGGCAGAGATTACAAGATTTTATGTATCTTACCTGCTCTTTTGAAGTGTGTGACAAGGGTCTTTGTGTCCAAAGCTGTTTAACACTTTGCTTCCAGAGCTAACAGCTTCTAGTGTTAGGTTAGAAAAAATTAAATTAAATTAAAGACGAACAAAACGCTTAGTGCTACTTCTTGTGTCATGCTTTATAAAACAGTTATTGAATCAAAGATTTACTTATGTAGGTAAACAGGGATGTTTTAAACCTGTTAAATACACCAGAATGCAGGAAATAGCAGCTACTTTATTCAAAAGTTATGGGGGAGGACCCACAGACCTTGCGCCAATATGTCCCCCCTACAATAATTCTAATGCCAATTCTAATGCCACTGTGTGGTTCAAGCCAAGAGCTATTGTCAACAGTGGGGGGCTAAGGCCCCTAAAAAGGGCTTCTAGAATCACCTCTGGTGTGAAGAAATGAACTGAGAAAAATCAACTCTTGGCCTAGAATTTAACACAACATAATTGTACACGGCATATCTTAAATCTAAAACTAAAACAATTATTATAATATATATGCAACCAGTCTTCCATATCAATACTGGGATATTTTTTCCGGAGAATGCTTTCACTAACGAGTTTGTTGTTGTACTGACATGGTTACAGCCGACAGTAACTATTGACACAATAAAGTGATGGTTATTCATGTTTTCCTCGATTTCAGTATCCAGCAGGATGTCATAATATAAAAATAGGGATATTTTTACCGGAGAATGCGTGCACTTTAACCATGAAGAATTGTTTTTTTTTACGTTACAAACAGCGACAGATAATGAAGATTTTAACCTAAAAACCCACATAACAAAGCAAAGCACAATTTTAAAATTGAAAGGGACAAGGTGGAGAAAAATGCGCTGTTTGAGTTTATTTACTGGCGGTAAACAAAGTCCGACTCCTCACAGCTCCTCACTGCAGCTGAGACTTCACGTTTAAAGCAGCACAGCACCAACACAACTCTCATGAAGTTCAGGGTTATTTGACACTTTCCTGCCTGTTCTGTGAGTTTAATAGACAGACAGTTACTTCTTACCTTGTGTTGCAAACTATTTCAGCCATGCGGTTTCTTTGCTGGAGACTTTTCAGTTTCTCCCACCCTCTCGGTGAAAAGCTGTGGCTGGAACAGTTGACTGAGTGGTTAGAGCAGTCATCCTCCAATGCGAGAGTTGGGGGTTCGAATCCACCAGCAGTCACATGCCAAAGTGTCCCTGGGCAAGCCACTGAACCCCTCACAGCCTCCGATGTGTGTCCCATCGGTGTTTGAATCTGATAAAGCACTGATTAGTCTCTTTAGAATGATTTGTTCAATTAGCTTTGTAGAGATCTAGTAGAGTGCTGTATGAATGGGTAAATGAGGCACAGATTGTAGTGTAAAGTGCTTTGATTATCTTGAAATAAGATAGAAAGGCGCCAATGTAGTTTTTTTGACTTGTTAAAGTGAAGGCTTACTGAAAGAAAACTACAAAATAGCTGCGCCGTTTTTTTTTTTTTTGTTTGTTTTTTTGTTTCACCCCTCCCTGGGCTGCCACCTTACCGTGGTGGAGGAGTTTGAGTGTCCCATTGATCCTAGGAGCTATGCTGTCAGGGGCTTTATGCCCCTAGTAGGGTCACCCATGGCAGACAGGTCCTAGGTGAGGGACCAGACAAAGTGCAGCCCAAAGACCCCAATGATGAGAAACACAAATGGACCTAGTGTTCCCTTGCCCGGACGTGGGTCACCGGGGCCCCACTCTGGAGCCAGGCCTGGAGGTGGGGCACGCGGGCGAGCGCCTGGTGGCCGGGCTTTTACCCATGGAGCTCGGCCGGGCACAGCCCGAAGAGGAGACGTGGGTCCCCCTTCCCATGGGCTCACCACCTGTGGGAGGGGCCAAAGGGGTCAGGTGCAATGTGGCATGAGTGGTGGCCGAGGGCGGGGACCCTGGCGGTCTGATCCTCGGCTACAGAAGCTGGCTATTGGGACGTGGAATGTCACCTCACTTGTGGGGAAGGAGCCTGAGCTGGTGTGTGAGGCTGAGAGGTTCCGGCTAGAAATAGTCGGACTCACCTCTACGCATGGCTCGGGCTCTGGAACCAGTTTCCTTGAGAGGGGCTGGACACTCTTCCACTCTGGAGTTGCCCCTGGTGAGAGGCGCCGAGCAGGCGTGGGCGTACTTATTGCCCCCCAACTTGGTGACTGTGTATTGGGGTTCACCCCGATGAATGAGAGGGTGGCCTCCCTCCGCCTACGTGTGGGGGGAGGGGTTCTGACTGTCGTTTGTGCTTATGCACCAAACGGCAGTTCAGATTATCCACCCTTTCTGGAGTCCTTGGAGGGGGTACTGGAAAGTGCACCTTCTGGGGACTCCCTTGTTCTGCTGGGGGACTTCAATGCTCATGTGGGCAATGACAGTGAGACTTGGAGGGGTGTGGTTGGGAGGAACGGCCCCCCTGATCTGAACCAGAGTGGTGTTCTGTTGTTGGACTTATGTGCTCGTCATGGATTGTCAATAATGAACACCTTGTTCAAGCATAAGGGTGTCCATATGTGCTCTTGGCACCAGGACACCCTAGGCCGCAGTTCGATGATCAACTTTGTCATTGTCTCATCTGATCTGCGGCCACATGTCTTGGACACTCGGGTGAAGAGAGGGGTGGAGCTGTCAACTGATCACTACCTGGTGGTGAGTTGGCTCCAATGGTGGGGGAGGATGCCGGTCAGACCTGGCAGACCCAAACATATTGTGAGGGTTTGCTGGGAACGTCTGGCAGAGTCTCCTGTGAGACGGAGTTTCAACTCCCACCTCCGGGAGAACTTTGAACATGTTCCGAGGGAGGTGGGGGACATTGAGTCTGAGTGGACCATGTTTCGTGCCTCTATTGTCGAGGCGGCTTACCAGAGCTGAGGCCGCAAGGTTGTCGTGCCTGTCGCGGCGGCAACCCTCGAACCCGATGGTGGACACCATCGGTGAGGGATGCTGTCAGGCTGAAGAAGGAGTCCTATCGGGCCTTTTTGGCCTGTGGGACCCCGGAAGCAGCTGATGGGTACCGGCAGTCCAAGCGACATGCGGCTTGGGTGGTTGCTGAGGCAAAAACTTGGGCATGGGAGGAGTTCGGAGAGGCCATGGAGAACAACTTCCGCACGGCTTTGAGACGATTCTGGTCCACCATCCGGCGTCTCAGGGGGGGGAAAGCGGTACGCCACCAACACTGTTTATAGTGGGAGTGGTGTGCTGCTGACCTCAACTCGGGATCTTGTGGGTCGGTGGGCGGAATACTTTGAAGACCTCTTCAATCCCACTGGCACGTCTTCCACTGAGGAAGCGGAGCCTGGGGACTCTGGGTCAGGCCCTCCAATCTCTGGTGCTGAGGTCACCGAGGTGGTTAAAACGCTCCTCGGTGGCAGGGCCCCAGGGGTGGATGAGATCCGCCCAGAGTTCCTTAAGGCTCTGGATGTTGTAGGGTTGTGTTGGCTTACGCGACTCTGCAATATTGCGTGGACATCAGTGGAAGTTCCCCTGGATTGGCAGACCGGGGTGGTGGTCTCCCTATTAAAAAAGGTAGAGTGTGTTCCAACTACAGGGGAATCACGCTCTTAAGCCTCCCTGGTAAGGTCTATTCGGGGGTTCTGGAGAGGAGGGTCCGTCGGATAGTCGAACCTTGGATTCAGGAGGAACAGCGCGGTTTTCGTCCTGGCCGTGGAACACTGGACCAGCTCTACACTATCAGCAGGGTCCTGGAGGGTGCGTGGGAGTTTGCCCAACCAGTCTACATGTGCTTTGTGGACTTGGAGAAGGCGTTCGACCGTGTCCCTTGGGGGGCCCTGTGGGGGCCCTGTGGGGGGTACTCTGGGAGTATGGGGTACCGGGCCCTTTGATACGGGCTGTTAGGTCCCTGTATGACCTGTGTCAGAGCCTGGTCCGCATCGCCGGCAGTAAGTCGGGCTTGTTCCTGGTGAGAGTTGGACTCCACCAAGGTTGCCCTTTGTCACCGATTCTGTTCATAACTTTTATAGACAGAATTTCTAGGCGCAGCCAAGGTGTTGAGGGGATTCGTTTTGGTGGCCTTAGGATTGCGTCTCTGCTTTTTGCAGATGATGTGGTCTTATTGGCTTCATCAGATCGTGATCTACAGCTTTCGCTGGAGCGGTTCGCAGCCGAGTGCGATGCGGCCGGGATGAAGATCAGTTCCTCCAAATCCGAGGCCATGGTCTTGAGCCGGAAAAGGGTAGAGTGCCCTCTCCGGGTCAGGGAGGAGGTCCTACCCCAAGTGGAGGAGTTCAAG
>NC_056499.1:58852117-58897045 GCF_014905685.2 Nematolebias whitei | reverse complement strand
TCGGTGAGGGATGCTGTCAGGCTGAAGAAGGAGTCCTATCGGGCCTTTTTGGCCTGTGGGACCCCGGAAGCAGCTGATGGGTACCGGCAGTCCAAGCGACATGCGGCTTGGGTGGTTGCTGAGGCAAAAACTTGGGCATGGGAGGAGTTCGGAGAGGCCATGGAGAACAACTTCCGCACGGCTTTGAGACGATTCTGGTCCACCATCCGGCGTCTCAGGGGGGGAAAGCGGTACGCCACCAACACTGTTTATAGTGGGAGTGGTGTGCTGCTGACCTCAACTCGGGATCTTGTGGGTCGGTGGGCGGAATACTTTGAAGACCTCTTCAATCCCACTGGCACGTCTTCCACTGAGGAAGCGGAGCCTGGGGACTCTGGGTCAGGCCCTCCAATCTCTGGTGCTGAGGTCACCGAGGTGGTTAAAACGCTCCTCGGTGGCAGGGCCCCAGGGGTGGATGAGATCCGCCCAGAGTTCCTTAAGGCTCTGGATGTTGTAGGGTTGTGTTGGCTTACGCGACTCTGCAATATTGCGTGGACATCAGTGGAAGTTCCCCTGGATTGGCAGACCGGGGTGGTGGTCTCCCTATTAAAAAAGGTAGAGTGTGTTCCAACTACAGGGGAATCACGCTCTTAAGCCTCCCTGGTAAGGTCTATTCGGGGGTTCTGGAGAGGAGGGTCCGTCGGATAGTCGAACCTTGGATTCAGGAGGAACAGCGCGGTTTTCGTCCTGGCCGTGGAACACTGGACCAGCTCTACACTATCAGCAGGGTCCTGGAGGGTGCGTGGGAGTTTGCCCAACCAGTCTACATGTGCTTTGTGGACTTGGAGAAGGCGTTCGACCGTGTCCCTTGGGGGGCCCTGTGGGGGCCCTGTGGGGGGTACTCTGGGAGTATGGGGTACCGGGCCCTTTGATACGGGCTGTTAGGTCCCTGTATGACCTGTGTCAGAGCCTGGTCCGCATCGCCGGCAGTAAGTCGGGCTTGTTCCTGGTGAGAGTTGGACTCCACCAAGGTTGCCCTTTGTCACCGATTCTGTTCATAACTTTTATAGACAGAATTTCTAGGCGCAGCCAAGGTGTTGAGGGGATTCGTTTTGGTGGCCTTAGGATTGCGTCTCTGCTTTTTGCAGATGATGTGGTCTTATTGGCTTCATCAGATCGTGATCTACAGCTTTCGCTGGAGCGGTTCGCAGCCGAGTGCGATGCGGCCGGGATGAAGATCAGTTCCTCCAAATCCGAGGCCATGGTCTTGAGCCGGAAAAGGGTAGAGTGCTCTCTCCGGGTCAGGGAGGAGGTCCTACCCCAAGTGGAGGAGTTCAAGTATCTTGGGGTCTTGTCCACGAATGAGGGAAAAATTGTGCGTGAGATCGATAGGCGGATAGGTGCAGCATCTGCAGTGAAGCGGGCGCTGTACAGGTCTGTCGTGGTGAAGAGAGAGCTGAGTCAAAAGGCGAAGCTCTCAATTTACCGATCGATCTACGTTCCCACCCTCATCTATGGTCACGAGCTTTGGGTTGTGACCGAAAGAATGAGATCTCGGATACAAGCGGCCGAAATGAGTTTTCTCCGCAGGGTGTCTGGGCTCTCCCTTAGAGACAGGGTGAGAAGCTCGATCATCCGGGAGGGACTCGGAGTAGAGTCGCTGCTTCTCCACGTCGAGAGGAGCCAGTTGAGGTGGCTTGGGCATCTGTTTAGGATGCCTTCTGGACGCCTCCCTGGTGAGGTGTTCCGGACACGTCCCACCAGAAGGAGGCCCAGAGGAAGACCCAGGACACGCTGGAGGGACTATGTTTCTCGGCTGGCCTGGGAACGCATCGGGATTCCCCCGGAAGAGCTGGCCCAAGTGGCTGGGGAGAGGGAAGTCTGGGCCTCCCTACTTAGGCTGCTACCCCCGCGACCCAACCCCAGATAAGCGGAAGAAAATGGATGGATGGATGGATGGATTTTTGGTTTCATTTTCATTTTTGGTTCTTGGTCGGTTCCCGCTCCTGTCTGCTCCCGTTAGCTTTCAGTCCGGTCACGTCCCGGTCACGTGAGTTAAAATGAGGTTCACTCCGGTTCCACCGGAATCCTGTCGGAATCACTTGACCCGCGGTACTCCCTAAAAAATGTCATCCTCTAGTGGATTGATCTCTCCAGATCAAGGGTGAGGTTCTGTCTCAAGTGGAGGAGTTCAAGTATCTTGGGGATTTGTTCACGAGTGAGGGAAGAATGGAGCGTGAGATTGATAGCCAAAACTTAAAGAGTAAAACTTTATGAACAGCAAAGATTTAAAAACTTTAAATGTAGAAACTTAAAAACCTTACAAGTAAAAACAATGCCAAATGTGAAAACTTTAATGTGTACAACGCACAACTGATACAGAAGCAGACATCATCATTGTACCTTTTGCTTACCACAGTGTCAGTACAAGAATCACAGGCTAATGTATAGTTAGATTTTATTTAAATGTATTTTTAAATGGCATCATCATACTGTTCAGGTTGAGCATAGTCGTCTGGATCCATCTGTTGAAGTGGAACATAGTTGTCATCTTCAGTTAATTTTGTCAGATGGAGGTTTACCAGCACTCCAGTGAAAGTTTTCATCATCATGTTCTGCAAACATGAGACAACACAGGGTATGAACAGGACGAAGACGATGAGCACAGTCAAGATGGGGGTGCAGATCTTCAGTAGCAAGTGCCACCAGGGTCCAGAAGTAAGCCATGAAAGAAGGTCAAAGGGTTGTGCTCCTGATGTTACACTGTCCACATACCGTTTCAGTTGTTCTAGGTCATTTAGAGCATCATGGATGTCTCCACCAGTTCCAGTTTCATCTGGGATGTGGTTGCAACATGTGGTTCCTATAATCTTACATACCCCTCCTTGTGAGGCAGTGAGCAGGTCCAAGATGACGCAGTTCTGGATGATATTGTCTCTCATTGCAGTCAATTATTTTGTTGTTCCATTTGCCAGTCTGTAGGTGTCGTTGATGAGGCGCAGAAGGGCATAACGGTTGATCTGGACATGTTGTTGAACTTCTACAACTCCTACCCATGGGAATAGGCCTTGAAAGAATTTCATCTCCATTCCAGATCCTATATTCCCATGGGATGCCAGTGCTGATGGTGAGGCCTCCCCATCGGTGTACCTCGGGCATCGGTGAATGTTTCTTCCTGGTCATTGGTGTAGAGCCTTTTCTGAGGAGCATCACGGGGCTAGATGGGGGACCAAAGAACAAAGCCCCCCCCCCACCCAAGTGTGGTGGTAGTGCAGTGTAGGCTCTGTGGCCACACAATAAGTACCAGTCAGCCAATGTCCTGGAGCCTTTGTCTCCTGGCACGGTGGTGCTGCAGCCAGTGGTGTTTTGACGTCCTTTTGTTTGTAGGCTTATGTTGAATGTGCGGCGTTGGAGATAGCGTCCGCATTTCGGGTCCTAGTATGCGGTACAGTTGCCGGTGGCGTTTTTGCTTGCCACACAAGAAAAACATTTTTAAAACTTGGGTGTGTAGTCACAGAAAGTGAGTACCTTTTCACACAGATTCCATGGGACGGAGCCCATGGTCGTGGTCCCGTTGTTGAACACACAGTGGCCAAAGAAGCTAGAACTCGTCATGGCCAGGGTAATTAGTTCAGGTAGTTGTATTGTCATTTGTGGTAATGGTAGGAGGTCTGCCATTTGTCTGCAGTCTTGATCAGTTATGAGCTTGTGGGATTTTGTTGCAACTTGCAAGGGTATGGAGTAGTTCCTTTGCTCCCACTCGATGGTTTGTTGTGATGTGGTGTTGTAGCCGGGGTGTGTGCTCAGACCAGACAGGCACTTCTGTTGCTCTATTGTGATGTTTCCTGGTCTCAGGCCTGAGTTGTGAGTGGCGTAGGACATGTGGGCGCACATATAGCAGTTGACTTTTTTCCCTTCATGTGCGGTTTTGTTCATCAGCTGCCACCACAGATTGGTGCTATAGTCGTGTGGGTGTGTCATCTCTCTTTTGCCTCTTGTGAGAGCTTGTTTGCCCATGCACAAGGTTACACAGCAGGCTGCAACCACAACGCAGCAGAGGATCCACCTGAAGAGTGGAGACCCCATTGCTGCTCAGTATACAGAAACACCAGATTCAGAGAAACTAACAGAGCAGGGATCATTGATTTCTTCACTGGTTTTGAGATGACTCCTCCTATATAAGGAAGCCCCCTTTGTATGCCAGACTTCCCCACTGCCCCAACATTTCTAAGAATCCAGCACTTTCTGCAACGTACAGTGGTTGAGATGTATCTAGCTGGGTCTTTCAGCAATCTTTAATGCAGTTGAAGTGGTCCGCAGGACTTGGAAAGGTCCTTCTCAGCGTGGAGTGGCCCAAGTTTTCCTTTTGATGGCCTTAATGTAGACCCAGTCTCCAGGCTGGACAGGTGTTGTTTCCTGTGAAGGAGAGGAATTAGAAGGCAGTAAATTTGTCTCTAACACTTCTTTTTCTTTAAGTGTTTTGATCATATAATCTGCTAATGTCTGCTCTTCTTCCACCTTCTCTAGGTCTGGTGAGAAGAGAGGCGATATGGTCTGCCATTGATGATTTCAAAAGGGGTAAAGCCATTTGATGTTCGAGTTATTCTCATGTAGAGTTTTACTAGGTCTAAGCACTTTGGCCAAGATTGACCTGTAGTCTCCATGCATTTTCTGAGTCTGCTTTTGATTGTACCATTTGTTCTTTCTACCAACCCTGCACTTTGTAAGTGCTAGGCACAATGGTTTTTTAAAGTTAGTCCTAAGTGTGAGGCCATACTGTGTATGACCTAGTTTACAAAATGTGGACCATTGTCACTGTAAATAGTCTGTGGGACATCATGTATAGGAATAATGGATTTACATATAGCTTTTGCTACAGTTAATGCATCTGCATGTTTGGATGGAACTATTTCAACCCATTTTGAGAAAGCATCTACCATGCCTAAACAATATTTGTAAGGTCCACTTTGTGTTAGTTCAATAAAATCCATGTGCATAGCTTTACAGATTTTTTTTTTTTTTTTTTTAAGTAAGAAAATGCTTTTGTATGATAGATACCATCCCTCCTGTTGACACATGGCAAGGACCATGGGTCGTCAAAAATAAATAAAAAAAATAATAATTTTTTTTATAAAAAAAATAAATAAATAAATAAAATAAAAATAATTAAAAAAATTTAAAACAGTGTAGAAAAAGCATACTGGATGTCAGTGTGAACTGTGAGATGTTGGCGTTCAGCTAGTTGACATGCACGTGTGAGAGCAATGATTTCAGCTGCCTGAGCAGAGTGGTAGAAAGGTAATTGCTGTGTTTCAATGATTTTGTCTGGTAGCAGTACAATAGTGTAACCTGTTTGTGTTTTTCCTGTGTCTGTCTTAGAACATGAGCCATCCATAAACCAAAGCAGTCCTTCAGACAAAGGATTGTCTGTTAAGTCTGATCTTGGGAGTTGGACATGTTCAGTTTCATCTAAGCAACTGTGAGGTGTTCCATCATCTGGTAATGGAATTAGGGTTGCTGGATTCAGAGTTAAACAATGTTTTATGTTTATGTGAGGTTGTGAGAGCAAGATAGCTGTGGAGGACAGATGACATGCTGGTAAAATTTGAGTGATGGATGTTTGCATCAGTTTATTTTCAAATTGTTAAAAGCTGTCAGAGCAATTTCTGTCCAATTTATTCTGTCTGTCATGGCCATAAGAAAGTTGTATATCAGGTCTAACAGCATTTGAGTCAATTCAGCATAAAGTGGGATCCACGCTCTGCAGTCATTGCATAAACTTACACGGACACGATGGGGGGAAACATAGGTTTTTTTCATGTGTTAAATGGAGGAAAAGATCCACGTTGACACGGACGGATTTTGTGTTTACATGCATCCATAAGAATCTTCCCTCACAGCCCTCCCGAATCCGCTGTAGTTACCATGTCGGGTCATTAGTTGGCGCTGTGATTTTTGTACCTTCACCTAATGCACATGTGTGCTGCCTTGGCCTGCTCCTTTCCTGTGAGCTAAACACTCAGGTAATAACAATAACAAGTTAAAGCTGGATTTTGGCTGGATTGTGGATAACAGTCAACAGATTTGACGCCAAGCGCTTCGTCTAACAGCTCCACACTGGTCGCTGAGTGGACCAGAACCGAGTCATCTATGTCGGACTTTACTCAGTAATAATCAGTAGCTGATTTACAGCAGGTAAATCAAGGTTCTTAATAACGTTAGCTTGTGTTTACTTCAATCACACAACAACCAACTGAGTTTTTATTTGTATTTTTCCTACGAGGAGAAGCTGTCCTCCCCCTAGGTGGACCGGTTCTGAAAGAGGCTTGGCTCAGGTGCAGTTAGGAGGACGTCTGAGAGAGATATGTTGGATGAACTATTTATTTAAAATTCCCCTCAGTTCTTTTATGCAATACATTTAATGTTTTAAGTTGCATTAATCAAAGTAGTGACAGCCTGAACGAGTCAGATGGAGAACGTGGGACCAGATTCCAGGATGAAAACAGGACCGAGTCCAGTTCATTAATGCAGTTTACAGTTTGGTTAACTTGTTTTAATAGTGTGTTCACTTTAATTATCAGTGTTTGTGTGACATACAATTTATGGTGTTGAATAAATAAATAAAAATAAACCTGATGTTTTCATTTCCAACATTAGTAACACGCAATGTTTATCATCATTCTAAATTTGGATTACATAATTTCCAGATGGCTTCATTTAGCTCAAAGCTAAAGCTTGCTTCATTATATCTCTCACACTTAACATAAATACTGTTTATTATTATTAAACTGGCAGCACGGTGGCGCAACTGGTAGAGCTGCTGCCTCTCAGCGAGCAGGTCCTTGGTTCAAACCCCGGTCCAGGGGCCTTTCTGGGTGGAGTTTGCATGTTCTCTCTGTGCATGCGTGAGTTTTCTCCGGGTGCTCCAGTTTCCTCCCACAGACCAAAAACATGCATGTTAGGCTGATTGGTAACTCTAAATTGTCCCTAGGTGTGAGTGAGAAAGTGAATGGTTGTTTGTCTCTATGTGTCCCTGTGATGGACTTGCGACCCGTCCAGGGTGTACCCCGCCCCTCGCAAAATGATTGCTGGACATGGGCACCGGCGACCCCCGTGACCCAAAATGGAATAAGCGGGTAAAGATAATGGATAGATGGATGGATTATTAAACTGTTATTATTAAGACATTTAGTATGTAATAGCGCAGCGCGACGTGTGCACGTGTGCGTGTGTGTGTGTTCGTCTCTCCTGCTGTGTGTACGTGTCTGCTTGTTGGCTCCTTCAGACATAGGAGACTGCCGTCAGAACACAGCTTTGAGACTACTCACAACTGACCCTCTTTGTGGCGCTGCCCAAAAGGAAATTGGCAAAAAAAAACAAAAAACAGGCAACTGTCCCTCATATGAATAGAAATTCTAAGGTCGTTATGGCACTTCCAGCATTTTAATTATGATTCATACTTGCAATTACTAGAGAAACACCAATCTCACAGAAAATCTCCTTTCCTTACTTGAGTCCAGATGAGAGCTGTCATCACCCACAACAGACCTTGCAATTTTATTTAATAAAAATAAACACATCAGCATTCTACCCCAGGTGAACCACCTGAACCAACGTGTCCAAAGGAAGGTCAACTAAACTTCACAGCACTGATCACTACACATGTATGTCAAGAACAAAACACAATTAAAATTGAAGAAAAACATTATAAAATCAGATACACAAGTAAGCAGCTTTTGTAACGGCAAGATGGAACAGTTATCAGTCTTAAACTAGCGCCGGGATGTGTCTGGACATCCTGCATCTTATCTGTCCCACTGAAATAATCAAAAATTGCTAGAATTTACACAGAAAAAAATGTACCATGGAGGATTACTTATGCACACATGATCCGATCTAATAGTGCAAGGTTAAATCATGACGACCTGCAAACTCTTATTGTACAGATGAAAAAGGCACAAAATATTAGTGCTATTCCTATTTTTAGTGGGCACCACAAGGTCAATAATAAAATAATCACACATCTAACACTTATTAGATATGTAAATCTTATTTATCATATTATACTATAACATTCATATATAATATATTCCTCACAAACATTCACTACTCCTTCAACTGCTAATGTCCATGGTCTAAAAACAAATACAAATCTGTTGTTTCCATCTCCCATATCAGGGTTTGGAACCTGTATTATAGGATATGTGTCTGCTGATTGAGAGGGCTTCTTTCTTTTGGTATCTTTGTCAGGTTTAATTTGCTTAAGATCATGAGAGCGGGTTACAACACCTACAGGTTTTGTGTCTTCTGTTTCAACTTTTAAAGTTGCTTCATTTAATGTGGGGTATAGAACAGGTGTATATCTGGGTGGAGGGGACTCTACTTGCGGCACCTGCAGCGTTATCAGGATTGTGGATTATAACAGGATGTTGTGCTACAGTCATGGTCTTATTATCTTCTGGTCTGACAAACAAAGCAGCAGTTTTTGTATCTTGTTTAGTTTTTGTTTCTTGTTTAGTCTTTCACTCTGCTTTAGCTTTATTAATCTGTTCTCTTCTTAAGTAGGACTCTGTCATAATTTCTTCTTCTTCTGGTAAGATGGCGCCCGTGTGCATGGCTTACAATCCACCTCTGCTGATGGTGTTCGGATTATTTATGTTTTGTTCATTTATTATCTGGGACATAAACTCGCTGCTTGTGTATGACCAACAACAACTTCTGGATCTTCGTTTTTCTGACACTGATGACGCTTATTTGGACCAATATGAGCATACCTCTGGACCCCCCCACCCCCACCCCCATCCTCCCCCCCACCGGCGGACGTGCCAGCTTACCTCCGCTGGACTCCTCACCTCCCTGCCCAGAGACATCGCCTCAGACGCCGGGGAAAACGTGCTGGGCGGCTGGTAAAGCTTAAAGCCGTGCGCGCTGCATCTTCCTCTTCAGCTGGTGGTCATGGTTTCCATCGCCAACTTCCCGCATGTCTAGACCAGGTAAACAACGGGAGTTGTCGGCCGGTGCGCATCTCGGACCGACCCGGAGGGGCTGTTATTGAAAACCTGCGGCCACTGATGCGTGCTAACTTCACCGCTGCTGGATCCACTTTGGACAGTATCCGGATGCGTTTGGTGAACACAAGATCTGTTACCAACAAAACTTTTATCCTCAGGGATTACTTTCAAGAGTATGAGTTGGACTTTTTCTACATCACAGAGACTTGGATGTCTCCGGGTGAGTCCAGCGCCTTGATGGAATTATCGCCACCGAACTGTTTGTATTTTAACACACCGCGGCCATCAGGCTGGTGCGGTGGAGGATTATTAACAATATTCAAACCAACTTTTGACTGTAAACAACTGCCCATCCCAGTTTCCCGTGCCAGCTTTAAGCTGAGCGTCTTTGAACTAGGCCATTCGTCTCCGATGTTATTTGCACTCCTCTACCGCCCACCTCGATTTAAGGATTTCATAAATGAGTTTTCCAATTTCTTGGCTGAAATCACACCAAAATATGAGCATGTTTTCATTATTGGGGACCTTAATTTGCATGTGTGCTATCAGGAGAAGCCCTTGGTTAAGGACTTTTTAGATCTATTGGACTCATTTAATCTAATGCAGTATGTAAACGGTCCCACCCAAGAGTGTGGACATACACTGGACCTTGTTTTAACTCAAGATGTGACTGTTAGTAATCTTGAAATTGGTGATAATGTTTTTTCAGACCACATGCCGGTCCAGTTTGAGTTCACCCTCCCCCATCTAACTACTAAGCCGTGCATTCCTGCACGTAGTAGCCAGGCCATTAACCATTTCACTGCCGCACGTTTCACAGATGTTTATAACTCTGAAATTATCATTCAGCCCCCAGTGTTTATCACCACTACTGAGGAACTGACATCCCAGTTCAACTCTGTCTGCTTAAAGACTCTGGATCATGTTGCGCCTGTTAAAACCAAAAAAATCCAAACTCAGAGTAGAACCGTGGCTGAGTGACATCAACAAGGCCGTTAGGCAGCAATGTAGGAGGGCGGAGCGAAAGTGGAGGAAAGACAGGCTGCAGGTCTCTTTTCAAATACTTAAAGAGAGTTGGTGTCGTTATCAGAAAGCAGTGAAAGCTGCTAAATCCAAATACTTCTCTGATATAATTACCTCAAACTCTCGCAACCCACGTGTCCTCTTCTCTACCCTAAACTCTGTTCTCCACCTCACTGAACCATCACCTCTGGAAGCCTCGACTGAGCTGTGTGACAACTTCTTACATTTCTTTTTGGAAAAAATTGCGACCACCCGGGTTCTCATTTCCTCTCCAACTTATGACCCATCCATCCCACCTCAATCTGTAGCTCCATTTGACCATTTTGAACCCATCACTCTATCTTCTCTAGAGCAGGTCATGTGCAGCTTGAAACCTTCTGGTTCCTGCTTTGATGTGGTCCCCCCTCGACTACTAAAGGAGGTTTTTCCTACTCTAGGTCCGTTCATTCTGGCTATAGTAAACAGTAGTTTATCCACTAGCGTGCTGCCAAAAACCTTTAAACATGCTGCTGTCCAGCCTCTCCTGAAAAAAACAAACCTTGACCCCTCTGTCGTTTCCAACTTCTGGCCTGTCTCTAAACTCCCATTTGTTTCAAAACTACTGGAGAAAATAGTCGAGTCCCAGTTGAAGTGCTTCACTATGGGAGGGATGGACATTATATTGCTGCCTGCCCGTTTCGGGGAAACGAAGGCGCCCGCCAATAAAAAGAGAAATATTGGTGGGCACTTCCTCTTTCTCTCCTCTACAGAGACTATCATTACCCACTGTTATTCAAGTTAATCAGAATCGTTTTTCAGTCCTTGCTTTAATTGACTCGGGCGCAGAGCAAAATTTATTAAGCCTAAATCTAGTTAAAAAATTTTCTTTACCCATTCAAGAGATTCAACCAGTTTACATAGCTGGAGTCACCGGTGAGACCCTGGCCCAGATCCGCTTTAAGACTGAGGCTCTACATTTAATAACGTCTGGAATCCATCATGAAAACATTAATTTCTTTGTATTTGACTCACCCAACACTCAGTTAATTTTAGGATACCCCTGGTTAAAAGATCATAATCCACATATTAATTGGGAATTGGGGAGGGTGGAGAGATGGAGCAACAAGTGTCTAAAACACTGTCTTTGCTCAGGTATCTCCAACTCCTCTAGTTTTGACATGACCAAAGAGGAGATTGATTTGTCTGCCATTCCCTCTGACTACCATGATTTAGCACAAGTATTCAGCAAGCAGAAAGCCTCATCTCTACCTCCACACCGTCCGTACGACTGCTCCATTGACCTCCTTCCTGGAGCCCCCCTACCCTCCAGTCGACTCTATAATCTCTCAGGCCCAGAGAGGGACTCCATGAAAAAATACATTGAAGAGTCTCTCGACTTCGGGATCATTCGCCCGTCCACCTCTCCTGTGGGGGCAGGGTTTTTCTTTGTCACAAAGAAAGATAAAACTCTCCGCCCCTGTATTGATTACCGGGGTTTGAACAATATAACAGTAAAAAATAAATACCCCCTACCTTTAATTGATTCCATCCATGAACAGTTGCAATCTGCCACCATTTTCACCAAATTAGATTTGAGGAATGCATACCATTTAGTACGCATAAAGCATGGTGACGAATGGAAGACAGCCTTCCGAACACCCCTGGGCCACTTCGAGTACCTGGTCATGCCTTTCGGACTAACCAACGCCCCTGCTGTTTTTCAGGCCTTAGTTAATGATGTTCTAAGAGATTTTATTGGAGATTATGTTTTCATCTACCTAGATGACATTCTTATTTACTCCCACGACAAGAACAAACACATAGCGCAAGTCAGGACAGTACTACAGAGACTTTATGAAAATCAATTGTTCGTAAAAGGAGAAAAGTGTGATTTTCATGTTCCCTCAGTATCCTTTTTGGGTTTTATCTTCGGGGAAGGACATTATTGAACGGACCCTGAAAAGACCAAGGCAGTGGTGGAGTGGCCCGTCCCAGAGACCAGAAGACAATTGCAACGTTTTCTGGGTTTCGCAAATTTCTACAGGCGCTTCATAAAGGATTATAGTCGCATCGCCGCACCCCTGTCTCAGCTTACCTCCATCAACAGGACATTTAGATGGACCCCTGAGGCAGATGCAGCATTCGGTAAACTTAAAGAACTTTTTTCATCCACACCCATCCTTTGCCATCCAGATCCCAAGCATCAATTCATTTTAGAAGTGGACGCATCTGACACTGGGGTAGGAGCTGTTCTGTCCCAAAGGTCACCCAGAGACAATAAGGTTCACCCATGCGCCTTTTTCTCTCGACGCCTATCATCAGCAGAAAGAAACTATGATGTGGGTAACCGGGAGCTGTTAGCTGTTAAGTTGGCGTTAGAGGAATGGTGCCATTGGCTCGAAGGTACTGAAATTCCTTTTTTGATATGGACTGATCATAAAAACCTCACATATTTAAGAGATGCCAAACGGTTGACCCCCAGACAGGCACGCTGGTCACTATTCTTCAATCGCTTTAATTATACTTTAACATTCAGACCCGGTTCTAAGAACACCAAACCTGATGCTCTCTCTCGTCAGTTTTCCCCTCCAGGTGTTCCTGACACCGAAGAGAACATCATTCCTCCAGTCTGCATTGTCGGGGCACTCACCTGGTCTATTGAAAGAGAGGTTCGTGAGGCTCATAAGACTGAACGTGACCCTGGCACGGGACCCCCGGAACTCTTTTTGTCCCCTCAACCATGAGGTCGAAGGTACTCGAATGGTTACACACCAACAAACTGTCATGTCACCCCGGCACCTCGCGCATGCTGTCTTTAACTAAAACTCACTTCTGGTGGCCTACACTGACTCAAGACGTGAAAGAATTTGTCACAGCATGCTCTACATGTGCTCGAAATAAAACCGGAAACCAACCTCCTGCCGGACTTTTGCAACCACTGCCTACACCCAGTCGTCCATGGTCTCACATATCAGTAGATTTTGTCACAGGCCTGCCTCCATCGGAAGGTAACACAACTATTCTAACAGTCATTGATAGATTTTCAAAAGCAGCCCACTTCATCCCTCTTCCCAAACTCCCATCTGCCCTAGAGACGGCTCAACTTCTTGTACAGCATGTTTTTAGGATCCACGGTATCCCCTCCGACGTGGTGTCGGACCGAGGCCCCCAATTCATCTCTCAAGTGTGGCGCTGTTTTTGTAATACTCTAGGGGCATCCTCCAGTCTCACCTCCGGTTACCACCCCCAGTCCAACGGTCAGGCGGAACGTTGTAATCAAGAGCTGGAGTCCACCTTACACTGCATCACAGAACGTAACCCCTCAGCCTGGAGTCGGCACCTGGTTTGGGTGGAGTACGCCCACAACTCTCATAGATCCACAGCCACAGGTATGTCTCCTTTTGAAGCCTCTCTTGGATACATGCCTCCTCTTTTTCCCAGCCAGGAGACTGACATCTCAGTACCCTCCATACAACATCACTTCCGCCGTTGTCGACGCGTCTGGCGCCAGGTCAAGGCATCGCTGGTACGCACTGCTGCCCAAAACAAAGAGTTTGCCTATCGCCACCGTTCTGCTGCACCATTCTACCAAGTGGGCCAAAGGGTATGGCTTTCCACCAGGGACATCCACCTGAGGGACACTCCCAGGAAGATGGCTCCCCGGTTTATCGGTCCTTTCCCCATCATCAAAATAATCAACCCCTCTGCAGTAAGACTTCAACTTCCTAGCTCCATGAGGATTCATCCCACGTTCCACGTCTCTCAGACCAAGCCAGTCTCAGAAAGTCCTTTGTGCCCACCTGCCGACCTCCCTCCACCCGCCCGGTTGATCGACAACCATCCAGCCTTCACAGTCCGGACCATCCTGGATGTGCGACGCCGAGGACGTGGTTACCAGTACCTAGTTGACTGGGAGGGATATGGTCCTGAAGAAAGATCTTGGATCCCTCGTTCTTTCATACTGGATCCAAGCCTCATCTCTGCCTTCTTCAAGGCCCACCCCGAGAAGCGCCTCAGGTCGCCTGGAGGCGACTCTTGAGGGGGGGTACTGTAAGAGTAGTTCTTGCTGCAGCTCCAAGATGGCCGCCGATCACCACCAGCTGTTGGCCATCTGCCTGAGTTCCAGCTCTACTTAAGGCTGCAGCCAAGTTCTACTCTCCGCTGGAGCATTGATTCCGTTTTGGTATTTATGCTTCTAGCCAGTGCTTATTCTGAGTAATTGAGATATTCACCTTGTTTCTTCTGCCTACAGTTGACCTGTCGTTTGGGTCCGGTCCTGGTCCGTCTTTTCCTTGGTGCCTTGCCCTCCAGCCACTTGCCTGTCTTGCCCTGCCTGTCTGCAGAAACCATCCCTGGAAACCCTTGGATTACAGCTGAGCCTCTCTGCCTCCTCCAACCTGTAAGAGGAGACAAACAAACAAATCATTATCACAACAACCCTCCGTACAAGACCCACCTGACCTTTGTCCTTCCTCCCCAGGGGTTCCAGGCTACCAACTGTATATATGTATATAAATATCACTGTACATAAATTCATTTTCTTTTTATCTGAGTCTTGCGTCGTTTCCGGGTCTCGTACTATCTGGGTATCCTGAGCGTATGACACCAGTGGCTTTTAAACCCCAAAATACATTAAAGACTGGTTCATTCCAAAGATCCAGTCCACCTGCACAAACAGAGTAATATTGTGTATGTTGTTCAGTGTCAGGAGGGTGATCAATTCAGTTCAATTCAGTTTATTTATATAGCGCCAAATCACAACAAAGTTGTCTCAGGGCACTTTACTGGAACATTCGCATAAAAGCCAATTAGTAAATTTCTCTATCAAAGGAATCCAGCAGACAAGTTGAATCTTGGCTTCGTTGCAGTCTCCCATCCTGAGCAAGCACAGTGGAGACAGTGGAAAGAAAAACTTCCTTTTAACAGGAAGAAACCTCCAGCACAACCAGGCTCAGGACAAGCGGCCATCTGCTTTGACCGGCTGGTTGAGAGAACAGGAAGGAGAGACAGACGAACACAGAATGGTAGGTCCAGGTATAGGTCCAGGTGTACCTGAAAGACAAAAAAACATGTTAAGGATAGAAAAAAATAATTACAAATACAAAACAGGTTGAGCAGAGTAAGTAAAGACAGTAGTAGAGTGAAAATTGTGGTCATTTTGTCCTCCAGCAGTCTAATCCTATAGCAGCATAACTAAGGGACAGCTCAGGAAACCCAAGCCGACCCCAACTATAGGACTTAGCAAAAAGGAAAGTCTTAAGCCTAGTTTTAAAACTGGATAATGTGTCAGCCTCACGGACAGAGATTGGAAGTTGGTTCCACAAGCGAGGAGCCTGATAACTGAAAGATCTGCCTCCCATTCTGTTTTTGTAAATTCTAGGAACCACAAGTAAACCTGCAGTCTGAGAGCGAAGTGCTCTGTTAGGAAAATATGGAACAATAAGATATGTAATATAAGATGGAGCTAGGTTGTTGAGAGCTTTGTAGGTCAGAAGTAAGATTGTGAATTCTATTCTGGATTTGACAGGGAGCCAATGGAGAGAAACTAAAACTAGAGAAATATGATCTCTCCTACTAACTCCAGTTAAGACTCTGGCAGCAGCATTTTGGATCAACTGAAAACGTTTTAAGGAAGTATTTGGACACCCAGATAATAAACCATTGCAATAGTCCAGTGACAAATGCATGGACCAGTTTTTCTGCATCATTTTTAGATCAGATGTTTCTAATTTTAGTGATATTACGCTGGTGGAAGAAGGTGGTTCTAGTAACATTTTTTATGTCGGGGATAAAAGACGTGTCCTGATCAAAAATAACACCAAGATTTTTAACATTAGAGCTGGAGGACAGATTAATGAATGAATCCACAGTAGTTACCATGCCAGGTCATTAGTTGGCGCTGTGAATTTTGTACCTTTACGTAATGCACATGCATGCTGCCTCGACACGCTCCTTTCCTCTGGGCTAAAAGTTCAGCTAACAACAACTTAAAATAAAGTTAAAGCTGGATTTTGGATAAGAGTCGACAGATTTGACGCCAAGCAGGACCGCTTCATCTAACAGCTCCACACCGGTCGCTGAGTGGACCAGAACCAAGTCGGCAATGTCGGACTTGACTTCGTGATAAGCAGTAGCTGATTTACAGCAGGTAAATCAAATGGTCTTAATAATGTTTGCTTGTGTTTACTTTGATCACACAACAACCAACTGAGTTTTTATTTTTCCTGAAAGAAGAAGAAGCTGTCCTTCCACCAGGCGGACCGGTTCTGAACGCGCCTAGGCCCAGGTGCAGTGTAGGAGGACATTCAAGAGAGAGATGTTGGATGAACTATTTATTTAAAATTCTCCTCAGTTCTTTTATTCAATCCATTCAATATTTTAAGCTGCATTAATTAAAGGAGTGACAGCCTGAACGAGCCAGATGAACAACATGGGACCAGTATATCCAGGATGAAAACAAGAGTCCAGTTCATTAATGCAGTTTACAGTTAACTTGTTTTAATAGTGTGTTCTGTTTAATTATCAGTGTTTGTGTGACATACAGTTTGGGGTGTTGAATAAATAAATAAAAATTAAACTTGATGTCTTCATTTTCAACTTTAATAACACGCAATATGTTTAGCATCATTTTAAATTTGAATTACATAATGTCCAGATAGTTTCATTATCTCTCACACTAACATAAATACTGTTTATTATTATTAAACTGTTATTATTTAGCACATTTAGATGTTATAGTGCAGTGCGACGTGTGAGCGTGCCTCGTTCTATAAACAGCAACATTAGAACTGGATCAGATTGTGTCTCTTCCAACACAGATGTTGGTCACAGCACCTGGATTCTGACGTAGATTAACTACGAGATTAAAAATATATTCCATCAGTCCTAGTTCAGAAAGCACTGTGTCCCCGCCACCATGTTGATAGAAATATGACGTCGGTCCACGGGTGCGTGTGCGCATGTGGTTTAACAAAAAGCCTCAGCACGAGCTGCTTACATTATCAGCGGGCGGTCAGCGAAAAACCTCCACTCTGGAAGGTGGGTTCAGAAACCTCCGGATTCAAAGAGGGGGGGCACTGGTGTCGTGTAAATGATCAGCAGAACCGCAGAGAGAAAGCTGGGGATGCACTCAAAATATGTGCCATGTAAACGGCCCATTAATGAAAAGAAATCGTCCATCATTAAACAGGTGTGGAGGCCTCCGGGTTCAACTGTCCCCCTCTTACAATGCTGTTATTGCTAGTATCACTCAACCCCATGTGAATAGTAAACAGCCATCAGTGTGCTAATGATCCATTGTTAGGCTGATGGTCCTTCTTGAGCATGTGATCAGCTGGTTTTGGTTGTCAGCAGCAAAACTGGTTGATCCACTCTGAGAAGGTGCTATTTAAGAGACTGAGCTGAATACAGCACCTCAGACTGAGGAAGTCTCTCGGATGGAATACGAAACATTTCTACTTTTTTTGTTTTGTTTTTTGAACGTCCAGAGGACCAGATTTAACTTGTTTAAATTTTTCTACCTGGATTATTGAGCATGCATCAGGATACACAAATAAATATGATCTAATGTTGAATTCAAAATGGGGGGAAAGTTTCTTAATGTAATATAAATAGCACCTAATTTATGAACACCTCTCTTGGAGCCAAGCAGATTTGCAGTTTCAAAATCATCATAGAAATACTGAAGCTGCAAGGAATTTGTTTCAGACATACCATCACTGTAGGAGTATCACTGCCTGCAGCCCCTCGTCCAAGATGGCTGCTAATTACCACCAGCTGTCAGCCATCAACCTGATGAGGATCATCCACTACATAAGGCTACAGTCCAGTGTTACTCTTCGCTGGAGCATTGACCATCTAATGTGTTCCTGCCTCCTCGGTCCTGGTTCCCCTGGTCCTGTCCTGATTCTCCTCGTGCCTCGTCCTGGTTCTCCTCGTGCCTTGCCAACCACCAGTTGCCAGCCTTCCTCGCCATGTTGGATCCTTGGCCTTGTTCCCCTTCTGGAGCTCTTCTAAGGATTTGGAGTGGACCCAAAGGAGATCTTCAAATCTGTAAGAGAGAGAACATCATTGCATTAATATTGCCTGATCACCTGTCGACCTCATCTGACCATCTCCCTCCACTTCCAGGAGCTGCAGAGAAGCTACTGTTCATATTTCACTGTAAATAATAAACACTGTCACTTTTGTACTTGCCTGTGTCTGTCTCGTTCTGGGTCTCATGCCACTTTGTGTTCCTCGAGTCATAACAGTCACGAAGATCTACACATATGCCCTCTTTGATTAAGTCTCTTGTTTTTACCATATCTACAAATTTTGGATTTTGCTAAGTGTTTTCAAAATGGGAACATAATCAAATGTATCAGTTACAATAATCTGGTCAAAAGTTCCTGTAGATTTGTTTTTTCGGCTGTCAAATCGAGTGCCAAGAACTTGCTCAATAGGTTAAACTGTTCCCCATTTTTGTGTAAACATCTGTAACGCTTGGCTTCAGAGTTTAGTGGTGTAAGCGGGCTTTCAACATATTGAAAGGACTGCTCTATTTTTTTTTCATTTAGCCTTTATTTATACAGGTAGTCTCATTGAGCCACGAAACTCATTTTCAAGAGAGACCTGTTTAGGGAGCACATGGTGGGGTTAAGGGCCTTGCTCATGGGCCCAAAGTGGGGCGAATGAGGGTGTGGGTGTTTCACCTACCCCACCCACAATTTTGATGTTGTCGGGGCCGGGGCGTGAACCGGCGATCTTCGGATCACAGGCCCACCTCTCTAACCTCTGCGCCACCACTCCCCACAATCACTCCATCACAATCAATCATTTTGTTTGTAGTCGCCAAGTCTTGTGGAGATAAGCACTGTAAAGTAGCTTCTTTAGCCTGACTGTGTATCTCAGAAAACGCCTCCTCCATAGAGGAGACAAAACTATTTACAGTAGACTGAGTCAATGCAGCTGCCTGAAGTTGTGCCACAGCAGAAGAACATACATTCACGGTGCTTCTGTTTGATTCACTGTTTAAAGATGTTGCTCCTTCTTCTACATCCACTCTTTCACAAATGTCAGCTGGTGTCAGGCTCACATCAGGCTCAGAAGTAGCAACACTGTCCAACTGTTGGCTGTTAGAAGCTGCATGTTTTGTATTCAAATGTTTTCTAAAACCAGAAAAGGTACCAAACGTAGAACAACATCCGGCCTGGGCACATTTCAGGAGAAGATTTCTCCAGGTAAATATCCATGAACAAACCGTAAATGTCTAAGAAGCTATTAGAACAAGGTAACTCGGCCTGACATTGAAAACACTTCATGACGAGAAAAACGTCACCACTAATTCAGTATTTTTGCTCTAACTTCAGCAACACATGGACTCTCTTTGACTTTTCCAACGTCCAAGTTGTACACAACAGTTTGGATGAATGTGTACATGTTGTGGAGCATTTTGTGGTATGATGTGCCAAACACATAATGTGCTTTAAACAACTGAAGAATATCTTCATGAAAAGCAATTTTCAGGCAGTCCAATACGAGCCTACACCACCACGTCATCTTTTCCTCCCTCCCATCAATTTTTTATGTGTTGTTTCCATTCTGGGTTGCGGAGAAGCTAGTGAGTATCTCTAGCGACCATTGTGTAATAGACAGGGTACTCCCTGAACAGGTTGAACATAGAACATAGAGAGAAATGAGACAAACAGCTGTCTCACTCACACTTAGCAACAATTTTTAGTTACCCATATTGTTTTTGGTCTGTGTGCATATGTATTTTTTTCTGCTTAGAAACCCCCACAAATGTGCAGGGAGAACATGCAAATTCTAAACAGGAGAGCTTCTTGGATCCACAAAACCTGAGAGGTAAAATCTGCACATTTCCTTTTGTGAGGTGTTAGTGGTAACTACTGCTTCATCGTGCTGTGTTTAAAATACATGATATAAGATTCATACCATAACACCCCCTCCTACTTTATAATATTTTCTCACAGAAACATCCTGTGTTGAGACAAATGAATCATGACTGGGTCAACAAGACTTAAATGAAAAAGTGGAAGAGGTCATAGGAAATACGTACAACATTTATAGGCTGAACAGTAAGGAGAGCTTTGACCAACTCTAACAAGATTGATGAGCAAGATGTTTGTCAGGTCGCATCTGCAAGAAAATTCTATTTCAGACGTGCTAAAAGGCAGTCTGCAAGCAGAGCAGGGTGTGAGGCCTAGTCATAGACAACCTCACACCCCCAGTGGTGCAGGATTCTCCTTCCAACCTCCAACTCTGAACACAGCAGCAGCAAACTTTGTTGAAAAGTAGGACATTTTTTAGGCCATTCTGAAAATAGTGAAAGACTAAAAGGAGGAGTGGGGGAGCAGTAATGAAGTGACATCCTACTGGGTCCAAACAATGCAAACACACTGATGCATATGGTGGTGAAGATTCTCAGTCATCCAGGACATGATGAATTGTATTGAACGCTTTTTTGAACACTGATGCATAGAGCAGAACCTCTTGACCTGTGGTTTGGGACCCTACATCATCTGTGGCTAAGCTTCAAATTTTAAGATTAGATCATTAACATTTTGTGTTTAAATTTATTCATAACATGATACAATTTTAAATGTTAGAAGAGTTTAATTTTTACTTCTAAAACCAAAAGAGAGAGAGAGAAACAAAGTGTATTTGGAAAAAAATAAAAGGATAAAAAAACATTTAAAATATAAGGTTCAGACTAAAGCAGCAACTTATTATCACTCTTCTCACCAAACACCTTCTTCACATTTTTTATAAAGAAACAATAATAAACAATATGTAAACTATGTTAAAATATTAAACTGAAAATAAATAAATTAGATATACTGTCACATTTCTGCCAAGTCATGCTCTGTTTTCCTCTATCATGCTCTGATCTCAAGCCACGCCCCTCTGCACCTCCACAGAATCAGGCTCATTCTGTCCACCTGTTCCAAGCACTATTTAAGCCTCATGGTCACAGCCACACTCTGCCAGATTATCGAATCCCTTGTGGTTATTGATGTCCAGCATTCATGTCACAGCTCTTTTGGTTTGCCTGATCTTGACCCCATGCCTGTCTTTTTGGATTGTTGAATTGCCTGCTCCTTGCCTGTTACTGTTTCACTCTCATCACGGCGCTGACCTACTCTTCTGGATAAATTACTGTCTCTTGGATTACCCTCTTGGAATCAATATTGGACCTCTGCCTCCTCGGTACCGACTCTCTGCTCTACTCCTGGATGGTGACTCTGGATCTCCCCAAACTACCTCTCTGCGACAATACTGCTTGCTACGTCTTTCGGATGAGAGATGAAACATATCTACATTTTTTTGCTTTTTTTTTTTTTTTTTTTTTTTGAATGTCCAGAGGACCAGCTTTAACTTTTTTAGATTTTTCTACCTGGATTATTGAGCATGCATCAGGATATTTTGAACCACTTTGGCCAGGATTGCCTCAAACTAGTTAGAGAGTTTGAGAAAACAGCAAGGAAGAGGGCAGACTACAGGAACCATTTGCGATTCAACCTCAGATGTCGACAAAGTGGCATCATTCCCAAGAGCATGGAACTAAAATCTTTGGTCAGCGGGCACCGGGCAAGCAAGATCCTTCAGAAGGCACAGATCCAGCTGCTGAATGAACGGGTGAGACAGACCAATTTTACTATTGAGGCCTTGAAGGCCAAAGAAGAGCACATTAAACAGAAACTAACAACGTGTCTAGATCAGACCACACTTCAGCAAGTGATGGACTGTACAGATCAGGCATGCTTAGCACAGCATGTCAAGTCCAAGACTCGACAACAAAACAAGTTTGACTTACTAATAACTCATCAATACCATCACTATTCCAATAACAACACATTCAGTGTAGGACAACACTCCAGTAGTCAATTACATGCCAGGGAGATAGAAAAGTGAGTGAAGAATTTATCTGACAGACAGCTCACCCAGCCAGAGACAGAGATTCTTGCCAGGGGACTGAACTTTGTGGTTGCACCAAGTAGAATTCCTCTGGTGGAGATGATCACAGCTACTGAGTCAGCCATCCGCAACAACAAAATTAAAGAAGCTGAAGCAGAACAGCTCAGAATCAAAGCTTCAGCCTGCCTCAGCAATGCCAAACCACCACCTTCCAACATCAGTAGAGAGGAGAGGGGTGCACTCACCACTCTTAGCAAGGACAAAAACATCATCATTCTCCCAGCAGACAAAGGAAGGTGCACAGTGATTTTGAACCAGAAAGACTATCAAGAGAAAGTTATGACACTCCTTAGTGACCTAAACACTTATGAACCTCTGAAAAGAGATCCAGTGGTTACAAGAAAAAGTTAATAGATTGCCTGAAAATTTTGGAGCAGGACAAAGCTATTGACCGTTTTCTGTACCACAGACTGTACCCAGGGGAGGCCACACCTAGTCTGTATGGTTTACCTAAAATCCACAAACAAGGTGTACCTTTAAGACCTATTGTTAGCATGATTAACTCTGTCACTTACAATGTTTCCAAATATCTGGTGTCTGTACTCATCCCTTTAGTTGGCAGCTCAGAACACCACATACAGAACACCATGGACTTTGTGGACAAGGTGAGGGATGTCATCATGGAGACTGATGAAACAATGGTCTCTTTTGATGTCACATCACTCTTTACGTGCATTCCTGTTGATGATGCAGTAGAGGTGGTCAGTTTAAAATTAAAATCAGACACCACTCTGAGCAGCAGGACCACGCTTTTCACAGAACAACTGTGTCAACTCTTGAAACTGTGCCTGCAGTCAACCTACTTCACATATGGGGAGCAATATTATAGGCAGAAACATGGGTGTGCTATGGGGTCTCCAGTTTCTCCTATTGTTGCCAACCTGTACATGGAGGAGGTAGAAAAGAGAGCCTTGACGTCCTTTTCAGGGACACCACCAAGTCATTGGTTCAGGTATGTTGACGACACCTTGGTTAAAATCAAATCTCAGGAAGTCCAACATTTTACTGACCACATCAACTCTGTGGATAAATACATCAAGTTCACACGAGAAGATGTAAAAAATGGCAGGTTGGCTTTCTTGGACTGTGAGGTCTCAGTCTCTGATAGAGGACATTTGCAAACCGAGGTTTACCGCAAACCCACCCACACAGACCAGTATTTGCAGTTTGACTCCCATCACCCTTTGGAGCACAAGTTAGGAGTCATCAGGACTCTGTATCACAGAGCAGACAGCGTCCCCACTAGCTCAGGAGCCAGGCAGAAGGAGAAATCCCACACAAGACAGGCTCTAGAGCAATGTAGATATCCTAACTGGGCCTTCCTGAAAGCAGAGAAGAAACCCAAACAGGACTCCAGTCAGCCAACAGGTGAAAAGGAGGAACCCAGACCCAGACCAGTGGTCATTCCATATGTTGAGGGAGTATCAAAGAAACTGAGACGTTTATTTTCTAAACATAACGTCCCAGTGGCTTTTAAACCCCAAAATACATTACGACAAAGACTGGTTCATCCCAAAGATCCAGTACCCCGGCACAAACAGAGCAATGTTGTGTATGCTGTTCAGTGTCAGGGGGGCTGTGATCAGTCCTACATCGGGGAAACAAAACAGCCACTGGCCAAAAGGATTGCCCAGCACAGAAGATCAACATCATCAGGCCAGGACTCTGCGGTCTACACTCATCTCCAGGCCAGCGGTCACTCTTTCAAGGATGAAGATGTTCACATCCTGGACAGAGATGAACGATGGTTTGAGAGAGGAGTAAAGGAGGCCATCTTTGTGAAAAGAAATCGTCCATCATTAAACAGGGGTGAAGGCCTCCGGGTTCAACTGTCCCCCTCTTACAATGCTGTGATTGCTAGTATCACTCAGCCCTCTGTGAATAGTAAACAGCCATCAGTGTGCTAATGACACATTGTTAGGCTGATGGTCCTTCTTGAGCATGTGATCAGCTGGTTTTGGTTGTCAGCAGCAAAACTGGTTGATCCACTCTGAGAAGGTGCTATTTAAGAGACTGAGCTGAATACAGCACCTCAGACTGAGGAAGTCTCTCGGACGAGAGACGAAACGTTTCTACATTTTTTGTTGTTTTGCTTTGTTTTGGGTTTTTTTGAATGTCCAGAGGACCAGATTTAACTTTTTTAGAATATTCTCCATGGTCTTCTTCCACTCATGTCGAGCCCGTTGTTGAAAAATGACAAAATATAACTGCTAAAACCGCTAAAATTTGATGCCACTCCATTTTTGTTTTTATTTCCAGAAGAAGAAGAAGACGTGTCTTCTTCAGAGGTTTTTGTGTAGTTTCTTTCAGTAGTTTTTGGTGCAGCGCCACCACAGACGAGCGGGGGAACAGGTTGGTTCAACATGTTGGCTCATCTGCACAGTGCAGTGTGAATGCAAATGCAACAGCTCAAATGTAAACAAAATGTCATGAATATTGGTCCCCAACTGAACTGTCTACCAGCCTATCAGGTGTGAAAACAACCTTACAAAACCTGTTAACCATCTTGGTGCATATCTAGATCTCTGACTTCTTCTAAGTTCAGCAGATTGATTAGTGTTTTCAGGAAGTGCAAAGGTATCCAGCACCGTGTCTTTGTTTTGTTCTGAGACAGTTAAGGCTTGTTTGGGGATGTGTGCAAGTTTTGAAGCATTCCACTTGCGTCTGTCATTTAGTAAATATGTGTTTTGTCCAGCTTTCTTCATGACAGTTCGTGGTTCTGTAAATCTTGAAGATCCTTTGGGAACGTGCTCAGGTCTGTGAACATGAACAGTTGTCACCCATTTTGACTGTTGATGTTTTAGCTTGCATCTTCTTTTCTGTATATTCCTTCATTTTATTCTGCTTTTGTTTCACTCTTTTTTTTAAATTTGGGTGTGTGTTTTGCTTTTCAGTGCTACTGGGACTATATTTAACTTGGTGTGCATTTTTTTGTTTCTCAGTAGCTCAAATGGATTTGCTCTCGTGGTTGCATGAGGAGTAGCTCGATAGCTGTGCAGGAACTCTCCCAGATAGCAAAATATGACTGAGTCAACATTGAAATTTAAATTAAATTGAATTATACAGAAAGTGGTCGGTGACTTACACGTTGAATCAATGTTAGATTTTCAACCATAACGGATACTATATCAATGTTGATTCAACCATCATCTAAATGATAATATACATTTACATTTGTGTTGATTTTATATTGAATCAATGTTAGGGATCAATATTGTGTTAGTAATTTATCCAGACTGACCCTGGGTTTTTTGATCTGTTCAGGGACTGGATTATAATGAAATTATGACCCAGTTCTGACTGGGTTAAATGGGGACAGCGACTCTAAAAAGAGTCTTCCAGGGATTCAATATGTTGTAATGGTCACTGACCATTTAATACAGTGTTAGATGCATTTCCATTTTTTTTCCTAATTTTATGATATTGTCAACGTTGCAAATATGGCCATTTATTATTAATTATTGTCCCCTGTAAGGTAATGATGGTGTTCCGAATGAAAGTTTGAACTTGTTTATTTGTTTGTGTAAATTTGTCTGTGTAAAAATACGTTTTGGGGTGACAGTGGGGAAGAGAACTTAAAAGGAGGAGGAAGTGACAGCGTTTGGCCCCTGTTGCCTTGGAGTGCGCACCTGCCGAGGAGGATTTGGTGTGAGGCCGTTGCCCTGGACTGCCTGTGGACTGTTTATCACCCCGAGTTGGGATCGTGGTGGATCAGTAACTTTTTCTTACCCAGGACTGCAGGGGAGGCATGCTAAATGGACCTTGAGATTCTGGTGAGATTGCTTCTTTTTATTTCAACACGCCAACGCCTGGATGGATTGAGTGGGTGTTTCCCTCATCCCACTTCAAAACAAACTTTCCTTCTAAGAGAACATTCGGACTGAAAGTTGGTGCAGCTTGGTTTTTGACTTATGGGGTTTTGTCTGCAGATATGTAAATGTTGCGGGGAATGAAGCGTTCGGGTTGTTTATGTGCACAACTGATTTGTTTGTTTAAATTGTGTAAAGGGCATTAAATGTTATCCTACGTGGCCAATATCATTAGTTGTTTATGAGAGCTTTTTTTGCATGTGGGGTGAATTATTTTCTGTTTACTAGGTTATGCTTTCTGCTCAACCATTATAAGTTTTAAGCACCATCAGCTCCAGACACTGCCCGTCACGTATTTAGCGTTATGTAATTAATCCCCCTTTTATTGCAGCGGTGCATGGGGGCGGGTTGTTACATCTGGTGGCCTGTACTCAAGTTATGCCTGCTTCAAATCATTCAGGTTCCTCCACTGAGGAGTCTGCATCTGATCAGCTTTCAGCATCCCTTGGGAAATTCGACCAGCAACCTTCCACTCTGCCAGAAGATGCATGCCTCCACCAACATGTTACAGTCAGGCTAAAACCAGGCAATTCAGACGTAACTCACTTAACCTCCATGCTCAATAGCATGTATCTGGATCAACCAGTGGTTCAAGCAGACGCTGAGGTTAACATAGAAGCTGAGCCATTGGCAGAACAACTCTCGGACCTCCAGCAGAAAGTTGAGGCCTTGGAACAACGCCTCCGAGAGACGATTGACAGCACTCTCCATCGAGAGGAAGGACTCAGGGCTGCTATTGACTCCTCTGCTGTCTTGGTAAAGGAATATGTAGAGGACCACCTCCAGAAGTTGGACCAAGAGGTTGTGGCCTGTCTCAAGCGTAGGGACAAACGGTGGTCAGAGGAGCTAAAACAAACAGTCCACAGAGGTGCTCACTCTTGGGGGCAATCTAGTTATTCGACTCCAGCTGCCCACGGGCATGTTAGTGGACTGGCAGGGGAGAGAGAAGCTGCCCAGACTTCCCATTATGCTGCTGCCAGACCCCCTATTAAGATGGACTTTCCTCAGTTTGGTGAGTCCCGCAGCACCTCAGATGTGACTGATTTTATAGAGCAGTGTGAGAACTTCTTAACTCTCAGAGCTTTGTCAGATGTGGAGCTCCTAGGCACTCTAAACTCTGTTCTGAAAGGACCCGCACGCAGCTGGTGGCTGGCAACATGGACTAAAATAAAGGATAGGGTTGACTTTAAGGCTGCATTACTGGAAGCCTTCCTGCCTACCGATTACCATGCCGAAATAGAGGAACAGCTCTGCACAAATGTTCAAGCACCAAACCAGTGTGTAAGGGACTTTGCTTATGACCATCAAGCCCTGTGCTTCAAGTGGAGACCGGACATGGTTGAGGAAGAAATTGTCCACAGAATCCTGAGTGCCTGCAACCCCAGGTTGGCCAGTGGTCTAAGAGGCATCGTAACCACGGTGGAACAACTCGTGAAAGTGGGGTCGCTGATCAAAAGGGATTGGAGCAACTCTCGGTATTACTGGAGTAGAGTGCAGCAGGCCCACCCTTCAGACATATCAAAGAAAACAGGCAAAAAGTTTGAACACAGCCAAGTCCGGGGACATGGAGGAGAGGTGGTCGCAGTTCAGGCAGTACTGTCCCTGTTGGTGGTTCCTGTAACTATTCGGGGAACTACAGGAGATGCTGTCCTTGGCTCTGGATGTACTTATTCCCTCATTAGACAAAGCCTGTGGAAGAGGATAAGGGCACCTGGTGAAACCCTGAGTAGAAGTGAAGTACCAAAGTTTGTCATGGCTAATGGACAAGAAAGTCAAGCAGAAGGAAAAACTGTCCTACTACTAGGATTTCATGATATCCACATCACCATCCCTGTGCATGTCATAAATGATGAGCAGCTTTGTATGCCATTGCTACTTGGGTTGGACTTTATGAATGCCATACCATACCAATTTATTTATAGAGCACTTAAAACAGCAACAAGGCCAACCAAAGTGCTATACAAAAGAAAACGAACATGCACAGCGGACAGGAAAACATAAAATAGAAATACAGATACAAATAGCAGCAGAAGCTAACTAAAATGGCCAACAGAGTAGAGAACAGACCGGACCAAAACAAATCACAACGTGTTAAAGGCAAGAGAATAGAAGTGGGTCTTCAAGCGAGACTTAAAGACTGAGAGTGTGGGAGCCTGCCGGACACTCAGTGGCAACTCATTCCACAGTCATGGACCTGCAACAGAGAAAGCCCTGTCACCTCTGAGCTTACGACGGGTTTCTGGGACTGAGAGAAGCATCTGGTCTGCTGACCTCAGAGAGCGCGGTGGGACATATGGCTGCAGAAGATCAGTGAGATAGGATGGGGCGGAACTGTTCAACTGTTGTCTGTTGAATGCCAGTCAGACTGTCTTAAAGCCACATCTCAGGAGTTATGGACTGCCGGATGGAAAAGAATACAAATTCAAGGTCAGATTACGAGATGAGCTGTGTTGGAAGGATGCACAGTTATGTGTCAATTTTTACCTGGCTGTGGTGGAAGACTCGCAGGATAAAACACCTGCTGTCCCTCTTTTGGAAGACCAGCCTGAAGAGGTGCGGTCGCTGCTGCAGAAGTGGCCCACCATTTGGACAGAGGCTGTTGGAGCCACCGAGATCATTAGCCACCACATTGTGACGTCCGACGAGCTTCCTGTGAGACGCCGAGCTTACAGGGTGTCACCCCAAAAACAAGCTGTTATTGAGGCTGAACTGGAAAAAATGCTGCAAAACAACATACTTGAACCATAAACTTCTGCATGGGCAGCGCCAGTGGTGTTGGTGCCACGGAAAGACGGCACACCACGCTTTTGTGTGGATTTTCGTGGACTCATTGTAAAGACTCTTCATGATGCATATCCTATGCCACTGGTGCATGAGATCCTAGAGTCTCTGCGAGGTGCTCAATTCTTCAGTTCCTTGGATCTCAAGAGCAGCTATTGGCAGGTTGCCATGAGCAAAAAGAGCAAGAAAAAAACAGCCATAATTACTCATAAAGGTTTGTTCCAGTTTAAGGTAATGCCTTTCGGCCTGAGGAACGCCGGTGCCACCTTCCAGCAATTAATGGAAACAATTCTCGGAGAACTATAAAGAAAAAACTGTTTTGTTTACATCGATGACATCATAGTGTTCTCTAACACCACTGAACAATATCTGCAACATCTCGAGGCTGTGTTTAAAAAGCTCCATGATGCTCATCTCACCTTAAACATAAAAAAATGTTGTTTGCTTCAGACCCGTCTTAGATTCCTCGGCCATGTGGTCTCTGGAAAAGGAGTGGAGGTAGACCAAGTAATATCCAACCCATCTCCGACTACCCACCTCCTACTGACTTAAAGGGTCTGCAGAGGTTTCTCGGCTTAGTGGGCTGGTACCACAAATTTATACACAAATTGGCAGACTTGGTTGCTCCCCTGAATAATCTAAAAAAAAAAAAAAAGAATGTACCTTGGGAGTGGTCATCAGAGTGTCAAGCATCATTCGAACACCTCAAAACACTGCTGCAATCTCCACCAGTCCTCGCTCAAACACAGTCACACCTTGGCTTCCAAGTACATTGTGATGCCAGTGAAGTGGGATTGGGAGCTGTCCTGATGCAAATGGTGGAAGGAGAGGAGAAAGCCATTGCATTTGCCTCTAGAGTGTTCCATGGGGCTGAACTCCGTTATTCCACCTCTGAAAAGGAATGCCTAGCGGTTGTATGGGCAGTTGAAAAATGGCGCTACTATCTGGAAGAAGAGATGTTTGATGTGTTTACAGATCATGCTGCACTAGCCTGGGCATTTAACTGCCAAAAGACCTCATCCCGGCTTACTAGGTGGACATTAAGGCTGCAAGCATTTACATTTTGGGTACATGACAAAAGAGGGTGCTGTACCGCTGTCCCTGATGCTCTGTCACATGCACCACCTGGGCAGGAAGGTACCATTAATGTTGCTATGGCATTAGACTGGATAGATCTCCCCAGCTCACTACAAGATATTGAGAGGGCCCAAAAAAATGATCCTCTTTGCATGGAGCTCAGACAAACGGTCACCCTTCCAGCGCATGGACGTATGCATCACGTGTATCAACAAGGTGTCTTATACCGGTGCGTTCTATCCAAATATGGAGGATTCAACTACCAACTGGCTGTCCCGGCCGATCTGGCAGCAAATTTCCTCACCTACTACCATAACAGTCCAGTGGGAGGCCACTTGGGAAGGCTTAAAACCCTTCTAAGAATTTTGGAAGTGGCTTGGTGGCCAACAGTAAGGAAGGATGTATGGAGTCATGTCAGGGCCTGCCAAACTTGCCAAAAATACAAGGGCTCTAATGAGAAGCCTGCTGGACACCTCGATTCACCAGACGTCGGTGCACCAGGGGAAATGTTGGGGGTAGACTTTATGGGACCATTCCCTCCTAGTAAAGCCAGGAACACTGTGTTGATGGTGGTGGTGGACTATTACTCCAAATGGGTGGAACTATTCCCATTGAGAGATGCCAAGACCCCTAAAGTCTGTCACATCCTCAGGAACGACACATTTACCTCAGGGAGCATGGTGGGACATACGGTCGTAGCAAATCAGAGAGAATGGGGGGGGGGGGGGGGTGAGACACTGTTCAGTGATTTGTAGACATACATGAGTATTTTGAACTGGATTCGAAAGTGAACCGGTAACCAGTGCAGTGAGGCCAAAACTGGTGTAATGTGCTCTCTTTTGCCTGTACTGGTTAAAAAGAAATGTAAGAAGTTGTCGCACAGCTCAGTCGAGGCTTCCAGAGGTGATGGTTCAGTGAGGTGGAGAACAGAGTTTAGGGTGGAGAAGAGGACACGTGGGTTGTGAGAGTTTGAGGTAATTATATCAGAGAAAAATTTTGATTTAGCAGCTTTTACTGTTTTCTGATAACGGCGCCAACTCTCTTTAAGTATTTGAAAAGAGACCTGCAGCCTGTCTTTCCTCAACTTTCGCTCCGCCCTCCTACATTGCTGCCTAACGGCCTTGGTGACATCACTCAGCCAAGGTTCTGCTTTGATTTTTAATTTTTTTGGTTTTAACAGGTGAGACATGATCCATAGTCTTTAAGCAGACAGAGTTGAACTGGGATGTCAGCTCCTCAGTGGTGGTGAGAAACACTGGGGCCTGAATTATCATTTCAGAGTTATAAACATCTGTGAAACGTGTGACAGTGAAGTGGTTAATGGTCCGAGTCCTACGTGCAGGAATGCACGGCTTAGGAGTTAGATGGGGGAGGGTGAACTCAAACCGGACTGGCATGTGGTCTGAAAAAACATTATCACCAATAACAAGATTATTAACAGTCATATCATGAGTTAAAACAAGGTCTAGTGTATGTCCACGCTCTTGGGTGGGACCGTTTACATGCTGAGTTAAATTAAATGAGTCCAATAGATCTAAAAAGTCCTTAACCAAGGGCTTCTCAGGACAGCACACGTGCAAATTAAAGTCACCAATAATGAAAAGATGCTCATATTTTGGTGTGATTTCAGCCAAGAAGTCAGAAAACTCATTTATGAAATCCTTAGACCGAGGTGGGCGGTAGACGAGTGCAAATAACGTTGCAGGTGAATGTCCGAGTTCAAAGACGCTCAGCTCAAAGACGCTCAGCTCAAAGCTGGCGTGGGAAACTGGGATGGGCAGTTGTTTACAGTCAAAAGTTGATTTGAATATTGTTAATAATCCACCACCGCGCCGGCCTGATGGCCGCAGTGCATTAAAATACAGTTTGGTGGCAGTAATTCTGTCAAGGCGCTGGACTCACCCGGAGATATCCAAGTCTTTGTGATGCACAGAAAGTCCAAATTGTGCTCTTGAAAGTAATCCCTGAGGATAAAAGTTTTGTTGGTAACAGATCTTGCGTTGACCAAACACATCCGGATATTGTCCAAAGTGGAGCTAGCAGTGGTGGAGTTAGTGCGCGCTAATGGCCGCAGGTTTTCAATAACAGCCCCTCCAGGTCGGTCCAAGCTGTGCAACGGCTGACAACTCCCGCTGGTTACCTGGTCCGGGCACACAGGAAGCTGGCGATGGAAACCATGACCGCTAGCTGGAGAGGAAGATGCAGCGCACAGAGCTTTCAGCTTCACCAGCTGACCAGCACGTTTTCCCTGGCGCCTGAAGCGAGATCTGCGGGCAGGGAGGTGAGGAGCGCAGCGAAGGTAAACTGGCACGTCCGCCAGCAGGGGGGGGGGGGGAGGAGGGGGGGGTCCAGAGGTACGTTGATAATGGTCCAAATAAGTGCCTTCAGTGACAGAAAAATGAAGATTCAAAAGTTGTTGTCTGTCATACACCAGCAGAGAGTTGATGTCACAGATGTGAAATGCAAAAAACAAAAATAATCCGAACACCATCAGCAGAGGTGGATTGCAAGCCATGTACACGGGTGCCATCTTACCCACCGACATGTGGGTCTGGCCAAAGCCCGAAAAGCTAGGTACTATAATGCACGACGTAGGGATGTACACTTTACAGTCGGTGATCTAGTCTGGGTTAGGGCACACCCTTTGTCCAAAGCTTTGGCTAAGTTCTCTGCAAAACTTGCACCCAAATGGTCAGGGCCTGTGAGGGTAGAGAGACAGCTTAGTCCTGTTACTTACCGTGTGTCAGGGATGACCGATAAAAGTAAGGTCGATACAGTCAATGTGGCCGACATTAAACCCTTCTATGACCCCGATAAGCTGCTGGCTGGGGGGGGGGGGGGGGGGTGGGGGTAATGGTCACTGACCATTTAATACAGCGCTAGATGCATTCCCCTTTTTTTTTCCTAATTTTATGATATTGTCTACGCTGCAAATATGATCATTTATTATTAATTATTGTCCCCTGTAAAGTAATGATTGTGTTCCGAATGAAAGTTTGAACTTGTTTATTTGTTTGTGTAAAAATACATTTTGGGGTGACAGTGGGGAAGAGAACTTAAAAGGAGGAGAAATTGACAGCGTTTGGCCCCTCTTGCCTTGGAGTGCGCACCTGCCGAGGAGGATTTGGTGTGAGGCCGTTTCCCTGGACTGCCTGTGGACTGTTTATCACCCCGAGTTTTGATTGCGGTGGATCAGTAACTTTTTCTTACCCAGGACTGCAGGGGAGGCACGCTAAATGGACCTTGAGATTCTGGTGAGATCGCTTCTTTTTATTTCGACGCGCCGACGCCTGGATGGATTGAGTGGGTGTTTCCCTCATCCCACTTCAAACAAACTTTCTTTCTAAGAGAACATTCGGACTGAAAGTTGGTGCAGCTTGGTTTTTGATTTATGGGGTTTTGTCTGCAGATATGTAAATGTTGGGGGGAATGAAGCTTTCGGGGTGTTTATGTGCACAACTTATTTGTTTGTTTAAATTGTGTAAAGGACATTAAATGTTATCCTACATGGCCAATATCATTAGTTGTTTATGAGAGCTTTTTTGCATGTGGGGTGAATTATTTTTTGTTTACTAGGTTATGCTTTCTGCTCAACCATTATAAGTTTTAAGCACCGTCAGCTCCAGACACTGCCCATGACGTATTTAGTGTTATGCAATTAATCCCCCTTTTATCGCAGCAGTGCATGGGGGCGGGTTGTTACAATCCGTCGAGGAATAGGATTTATTTTGTTTGCCACCTCACGTAGAAAGGCTTTTGAAGCACCGTCTCACTTTTTCCTTCACATTAAACCAGTTAAGATCCCTTGAGATCACACTTCTCCCCCTCATACATGTGAAAGGTTGTGCTCCCCTTCTGCAAAGGAGGAGTCTAGGGCCTATAAATCTGTAATGCCACGGGACATCCAGCCCTTCGGTTTCTGATCTCGCTCTGGGTACTGGACCGGCCAGCGCTGTAAACTGTAACTTTTACCTGCCTTGATTTTAATACAAATGGTAAAACTGAATTCACGTTTCATTGATTTATTGATAGTGTGAGTTGCCGCATCTGGGGGAGGTCCGAGCCAGGGAGCAGCATGGGCTACAGGCGGGTCCTGGGTCCGAGAGGAAGCCTAAGGCTCACAGCTAGCAGCAGCAGCTAGCTGCAGTAGCCCGTGGCCTGCATCCAGCTCCCGTTGTGGTGGATGGTAGTTTTGAGTTAGAGATGTTGCACGTTTGTGGTGAGACGTATTGTGTCACTTCCTGTTTGTCTGTTGGTAGCTTGAGTGAATTGTTTGCTTGAGTCATCTCTTGTTTTCCAGATTTATCTGTCTTTTGCACAGTTTTTCATTGTAGTTCACAAACACACTTCGTACAGTTGTTTTTGTACTTTTGGATAGTGCTTAACACACCTATTATCTTTCAACACGTCTCAGTTTTTATTGGTGGATTTGGCTCTGCTAGCTCCTGCTAGCGTTAGCTTAGCATGGCTGCTGCTTCTCTCCCTGCTTCCTCTGTTTTCTCTTGCTCCATGTGTCAGAGGTTTAGTTACTCCTCTGCCTCATTTAGTGATAATGATCCATGTAACAAATGTACAAACCGGATTCCAAAAAAGTTGGGACACTAAACAAATTGTGAATAAAAATTGAATGCAATGATGTGTAGGTGCTGTTGTGGATAGAATACCACGTCGTGTTCAAAACGGCGGAGGCGTCGCCCTTCGTATAAAAGATTTATTTGACACAACATGGGTTACAGATATTCAGAGACAAACAGTTACATTAATAAGATATATGCATATAAATGGAGCATTAAGAACAAACCGCCTCGTGCGTGCCTCTCTGAAAATGCTCAGTGCGCGTGCGTCATTCCCGGCCTTTTATCCCCGTTTGAGAAGGCTAGCTTCCTGATTGGTTCAGCTTCTGTCGCTATGGTTACGACGTAGCCCGCCCCCTCAAGGACGTTACGTCTATATTTCAGATAAGTTTTGGTTCGGCTTTTGTTTAAAGTTTAACTTGCTATTATACTTTAGGGCTATAAAATGATTCGTGTCTAAATTGTTTATGCATAATAATTAATAACTATTAATTATTACCTACCTCCTGGGTGTTAATTCAATATCTGTTGGAGGTCTGGTGATTCTGTTTTTAAGGCAGAATCATCTTAGTTTCTGTGTCTGCGTTTACAACTGTTAACACTGTTTGTTTAACGTGATTATACCTTAGTGATAACACTGATTTGAAATAGTTGTTTATTTCTAGGAATAATTATATTATCTAACTTATGTTCGTGTTTTTATTTGGATCATGGTTATACTCTTAATTTGATTTTACTTAGTCAAACTATATTGTCTAAATTAAAGAGCTGTTCTAGCTTTATTTATGTTAATCAGTCTGCTCTCTGGCCTGATTTGATTGCTTGTAATTTATCAAATGTGAACTTGTAAAATTATCTTTAGCTACTATGAGATTATATTTAAAGGTCAACTAGTTAGAATTAGCAAACACTTTCTATAAACATAGTTCAACCTTGGAAGAAAGACACGCACACACTTTATATGACCTGACATTTGAGTGCTTGATAGGAATTATAAAAAGGTATAAAATATTCAATCCAACAGTGCCAACATCTAAAAATTTATTCAGAATAGAACACAAATCACAGATCAAAAGTTTAAACTGAGAGAATATATAATTTTAAGGGAAAAATCTGTTGTTTCCAAATTTCATGGCGTCAACAAATCCCCAAAAAGTTGGGACAAGTTCATTTTTACCACTGTGTGGCATCCCCCCGTCTTCTTACAACCCTCAACAGACATCTGGGGACAGAGGAGACCAGTTTCTCAAGTTTTGAAATAGGAATGCTCTCCCATTCATGTCTAATACAGGCCTCTAACTTTTCAATCGTCTTTGGCCTTCTTTGTCGCACCTTCCTCTATATGATGCGCCAAATGTTCTCTATAGGTGAAAGATCTGGACTGCAGGCTGGCCATTTCAGTACCCGGATCCTTCTCCTACGTAGCCATGACGGTGTGATTGCTGCAGAATGTGGTCTGGCATTATAGTGTTGGGCAGCACGGTGGCGCAACTGGTAGAGCTGCTGCCTCTCAGCGAGCAGGTCCCTGGTTCAAACCCCGGTCCAGGGGCCTTTCTGGGTGGAGTTTGCATGTTCTCTCCGTGCATGCGTGGGTTTTCTCCGGGTACTCCGGTTTCCTCCCACAGTCCAAAAACATGCATGTTAGGCTGATTGGTAACTCTAAATTGTCCATAGGTGTGAGTGAGAGAGTGAATGGTTGTTTGTCTCGTTTGTCTCTATGTGGCCCTGTGATGGACTTGCGACCCGTCCAGGGTGTACCCCGCCCCTCGCACAGTGATTGCTGGACATGGGCACCAGCGACCCCCGTGACCCAAAATGGAATAAGCGGGTAAAGAAAATGGATGGATGGATGGATTATAGTGTTGAAAAATGCAGGGTCTTCCCTTAAAGAGATGATGTCTAGATGGGAGCATATGTTGTTCTTGAACCTGAACATAGTTCTCTGCGTTAATGGTGCCTTTCCAGACATGCAAGCTGCCCATGCCACAAGCGCTCATGCTACCCCATACCATCAGTGATGCAGGCTTCTGAACGGAGCGTTGATAACAACTTGGGCTATCCTTGTCCTCTCTGGTCCGGATGACATGGCGTCCCAGTGTTCCATAAAGAACTTCAAATCGTGACTCATCTGACCACAGAACAGTCTTCCATTTTGCCACACTCCATTTTAAATGACCCCTGGCCCAGTGCAAATGTCTGAGCTTGTGGAGCTTGCTTAGAAATGGCTTCCTCTTTGCACTGTAGAGTTTCAGCTGGCAACGGCGGATGGCACGGTGGATTGTGTTCACTGGCAATGCTTTCTGGAAGTATTCCTGAGCCCATTCTGTTATTTCCTTGACAGTGGCATTCCTGTTTGAGGTGCAGTGACGTTTAAGGGCCCGGAGATCACGAGCATCCAGTAGAGTTTTACGGCCTTGACCCTTACGCACAGCTATTGTTCCAGATTCTCTGAATCTTTTGATGATGTTATGCACGGTTGATGATGATAACTTAAAAGTCTTTGCTATTTTACGCTGGGTAACACCATTCTGGTATTGGTACTTTATCTTTCAGCGCAACAATGGTGGAATTGGTGATCCTCATACTGTCTTGGCTTCTGAGAGACACTGACACTTTGAGAAGCTCTTTTTATACCCAATCATGTTGTCAATTGACCTAATTAGTGTTAATTGGTCTTCCATATGTTCGTTATATGCTCAATTTCCTTTTTCCAGCCACTTGTTGCTACTTGTCCCAACTTTTTTGGGATTTGTTGACACTGTGAAATTTTGAATCAACATATGTTTCCTTTAAAATGTTACATTTACTCAGATTAAACTTTTGATCTGTCATCTATATTATATTACAAATAAAATTTTGACATTTGCCATCTCCACATCATTGCATTCAGTTTTTATTCACAATTTGTTTAGTGTCCCAACTTTTTGAGAATCCGGTTTGTAGACACGTTTCGTCTCTCATCCGAAAGACTTCCTCAGTCTGAGGTGCTGTATTCTGCTCAGTCTCTTAAATAGCACCTTCTCAGAGTGGATCAACCAGTTTGCTGCTGACAACCAAAACCAGCTGCTCACATGGTCAAGAAGGACCATCAGCCTAACAATGGATCATTAGCACACTGATGGCTGTTTACTATTCACTGGGGGTTGAGTGATACTAGCAATATCAGCATTGTAAGAGGGGGACAGTTGAACCTGGAGGCCTCCACCCCGTTTAATGATGGACCATTTCTTTTCACAAAGATGGCCTCCTTTACTCCTCTCTCAAACCATCGTTCCTCTCTATCCAGGATGTGAACATCTTCATCCCTGAAAGAGTGACCTCTGGCCTGGGGATGAGTGTAGGCCACAGAATCCTGGCCTGATGATGTTGATTTTCTGTGCTGGTCCATCCTTTTGGCCAGTGGACGTTTAGTTTCCCCGATATAATACCCAATCATGTTGTAGTGAGCTAAGGCGTTAATTTCACTACTAATTAATTATTCTTAAAGCTAGTTCAAGCACAAAGAATATTAATTGTTTAATTACAACGGATTATTTCTTTTTCGAGTTAAATTTCTGCCATGTGACCTAGATAACTTGTGAGTGGAACGTTTAATCAGTGACATGAGACGCCATTTTATCTTTGACCCATCAGAATAAATGCGGTCATTTATTTAACAGATTCAAAATGTAACATCAAAACAAGTACACATTGATTTGCTGATCTGTTTCGGATTAATAAACTTTGCACGCTTTACTAACAAGACAACAGAACATTACTGATTGAGACTGATTCATCTCTGAAGGCATCTAGTTTGATTTACTGGTGAATAGAAATTTAAAGAGAAGAGAAATAGATTTAAGGAGTAAGTTTAGATTTAAGGATGAAAGTTATGTGTGGAACCAGAACATTGCACCCTTCCTCCGACATCCAGCTCAGCTCTCTGGTACACTTCAGGACGTCAACGGCTTGTTACCTGAGATGGTGGATACCTCCATTCCGGAACAGAAGTCAATTAGTACGCTCCCTTTTCAGCGTCTCCAGTTAGAGTAGCTGGGGGTCATCAGAAATCGTGACGAAGTACTCGGTTCCACTGAATAAGCTTCCTTAGAAGTGGAGCATTTACTGCTCGGGTTGAGTCACAGCCGAGGCAGGCTGTGACTACGCTGGATTGGAGAGACCTTTGGCACATGGTCAAATCCATCCACTACTTAGTTGAGTCTCATCTCTGACTTAAAGTTCCAGCAAGACTGGAAAAGACTAAGACTTTGAAGAAGACCAAGACTGAGACTGAGTTCCAGGACTCAGAAGACTCCAAGACTTGTGAAGACCAAATACTTAATAGTTCCAAGAAGTGTTGCCTTTTAAAAGGGGTATCCACTTCCTGTTTCATGGTACTTCCTGATTGGTTGAAACAACCAGCAGGGGTGTGGTTCTAGTGATGGCAGAGGGTCACTAGAAGTCAAGAAACAGCAGGAATGTTTTTAAAAAACGGTTAGTACAGACAGAGAAATATTATGACGAGGTACGACAAAGTAGGTGCCAGTTGCTCTTATTTACTGTCTGAGAGTTTTAAAAACAAGACACTTCGTTCTAATAACTAGTCTCTGACTTTCGACCGATATCCACTACTACTCCTCGTTCAGACAGAAGACTAAATGCACACTTACTTCGTAAATAGGTATTTAACTGTATGATCAAAAATCTAATGAGGTTTAAAAATCATTAATACTGTTTCATAGTTGATTTAAATATGTGGTTCACTTCAACATTTAGAAATGGTATGAACTAAACACACTTTTTGATTATCAAGATATCTTAAAATAGTACTGATAATGTAAAAAGAAGAGTGTTCTTTCAACTGATTAATTCGGGATACAATTAAATAGTCTCTTGATGAGATAATTTGTATTTCTGGATTCATATCAATGAAATAACAGTTCCTGTCCCCTGAAGGTCTTCAGGGACAGATTCTTGTCAGAGGCCTAGTTCACTATAATGTTGTCAATTGACCTAATTAGTGTAAATTGGTTTTCCAGCTGTTCGTTATATGCACAATTTCCTTTTTCCAGCCACTTGTTGCTACTTGTCCTAACTTTTTGGGGATTTGTTGACACTGTGAAATTTTGAATCAATATATTTTTCCTTTAAAATGTTACATTTACTCAGATTAAACTTTTGATCTGTCAACTATGTTATATTACGAATAAAATATCGACATTTGCCATCTCCACATCATTACATTCAGTTTTTATTCACAATTAGTTTAGTGTTCCAACTTTTTTGGAATCAAGTTTGTAGTCTTATGCTAGCTTTGGAGGAGAGGCTGTCTGAACTGGAAGCTCATCTCCACGCTATATAAAAAAACAGTAGCTAGCCAGGTCTCCTTAGACAGCACGAAACCACAGAGGCTAGCTCCCGTTAACAGTCCTCCAGTAGACCCCGAGCAGCCGGGACCCCAGGCCGGCTGGGTGATGGTCTGGAGCAAGCATAGTGCTAAGACTAAGCCCCCAGTTCACCACCGACCCGTTCATGTTTCTAATCGATTTTCCTCGCTCAGTGACACACCCGCTGAGAAGCAGACCCTGGTTATTGGCAGCTCCATAGTCCGAAACGTGGCTTTAGGGACTCCAGCGGCCATAGTCAAATGCATTCTGGGGACCAGAGCGGGCGACATAGAATCTTATCTGAAACTGCTGACTAAGGCTAAGGCTAAATACGGTAAGACTGTTATTCACATTGCCGGTAATGACACCCGTTTACGCCAATTGGAGGTCACTAAGATTAATGTTGCTTCTGTGTGTGACTTTGCTAAAACCATGTGGGACTCTGTAGTTTTTGCTGGCCCCCTCCCCAACATGACAAGCGATGACATGTTTAGCCGTATGTCGGCATTCAAATGCTGGGTGTCCAGGTGGTGTTCTGACAACGACGTGGGCTACATAGATAACTGGAGTTCTTTTTGGGGAAAATCTGGTCTGATGCGGAGAGATGGCATCCATCCCACTTTGGACAGAGCTGCCCTTCTTTCTAGAAATATGGCTGATTTTGTTTATCCCCCAAATTATTGACAACCCAGGGTCCAGTCCAGGAAGCAGAGTTGTAGTCCTCCACCTCTCTGCTGCTTCTCCTCTGTTACCCACCCACACCCACATTGAAACAGTGTCAACTCAGCCACGGCTCAAATTAAATAAACCAAAAATCAACACTAAAAATATAAACCACAAAAATCTGATTAAAATAAACACAGTTACTTTACCAGAGCAAAATCATAAAATAATTAAATGTGGATTATTGAACATCAGATCTATTTCCTCTAAATCCCTGTTAGTTAATGAACTGATAACTGATCATCATATTGATTTATTGTGTCTGACAGAAACTTGGCTACAACAGGAGGATTTTGTTGGTATAAATGAATCCACTCCTGTTAATTATTTAAATTTTCATGTTCCTAGAACAACTGGCCGAGGTGGAGGAGTAGCTTCTATTTTTCAGTCAAGATTATTGATTAATGCCAAACCAGTTATTAGTTGTGATTTTTTTTAATCAATGTCCCTCAGTCTTTCTCATCCAAAATGGAAATCAGAAAAGCCACTTTTACTAGTTGTTATACATCGTCCACCACTCATTCAACCTTTATTTTGACAGATAAGTCACATTGAGCCTAGAAGACTCATTTACAAATGAGATCTGTATATACAGTCAAAAAGTAGTGAAACTAGACACATGTAGGAATTGGAGGCAAAACATTTCCTATCAGACTTTTTTTTTCCTGCCTGAGAAGAAAAAACTTTGATGTTAAAAAACACCTCACACAAACAAACACATAGTGACGTAGACATTGTGCAGAGGGGACGACAAGAGCGGTGAGCATGATCATAGATGCTCTCGAGGTCACTGTAAGAGTTCTGATAAGGATGTAATAATCAGCCAGTGTCCTCCAGTGAAATCCATGAACATTCTCAAGGTGTGTCAAGGAATGGCCAAGAATAACGACTATGAGAATAAAAGAGTCTTTAAATGATGACACAAAGTTTATTCAGCTGGTTTCATCTGGTTATCAGTTGGAAATTCCTCAGGAAGGGGGTGGTGAGTGTCAGATCACATGTTCTCCAGGCAAATTCAGATAAAATGGCCTTCAAAGCCAGCCAAGGAAGCCAAATTCAGATAAACATACAGTTATTTTGGGGACAGGCAGAACTTAATGACATCTACCTTGAGTCTGTGTTGGTCCACTCGGTTCCAAAATGTCCAAAATACATGGCCCCACCGTTGGAACGTGACTGAGTAAAATTCCCAAGATCTGATCCATTCAGCCCAAAGAATTTGAGTCCGGGTACTCGAGACACGAACCAAGCCATCATAAAGACAAGCAGCGTGATCGGGTCCAAATTTTCTGCAGACGACTTCCTTGATTGTAGTACAGTGCCTTGCGAAAATATTCAGCCCCCTTGAACTTTTCAACCTTTTGCCACATTTCAGGCTTCAAACATAAAGATATAAAATTTTAATTGTTTCTGAAGAATCAACAAGTGGGACACAATCGTGAAGTGAAATGAAATTTATTGGATGTGTCAAACTTTTTTAACATAAAAAACTGAAAAGTGGGGCGTGCAACCTTATTCGGCCCCCTTGCATTAATACTTTGTAGCGCCACCTTTTGCTGCAGTTCCAGCTGCAAGTCTCTTGGGGTTTGTCTCTATCAGTTTTGCACATGGAGACACTGAAGTTCTGCTCATTCTTTCTTGCAAAACAACTCGAGCTCAGTGAGGTTGGATGGAGAGCGTTTGTGAACAGCAGTCTGTAGTGGACTAGGCCTATGTCAAAACTGACCAGTGGGACAGAAACTGTCATTTCATTGATCTGCATCCAGAAATACAGTTTGACCCATCCTGAGACTTTCTTTCTTGAATTAATCAAGTAGAAATGACAATTCTCTATGATCATTACTATTTTACAAATGTTTGATAATCAAATTGTGTTAGTTCAAACAATGTTTACAGGTTGAAGAGAACTACTCATTTTTATTTTACATAAACAGTAAGTAATGATTTTTATTCCTCATTCAAAGAAGAAATCAGGGTAATATGCATTTCTTGATTTTGCTGTCTTCAATGAGCAAGTTTGTAAGTGTGTTAAAGTTCAGGCTTCGGTCAACTAAAAGGTTTACTGAAAAGAAATGTCATGTTTAACTTTCACAGCAGATACTAGGAGGAGAGACTCCACGAAGTCTGAAGTTCTCTAACAATCTTTCTGTCTGTTTTAAACAAACTTAATCTCTGTCCTTGACTTTCCATAACACCTTACATCACAAACCACACCTCTGTTCTGGTCCATCCACGAATCAGAAAGCTCTCAAATGAACCGGAAGTCGAACCCATTTAAATGTGGCAACTTCCCAGTTCTCTAAGAGATGTGTCGTCTAAAAGTTCCGTTGTCGTGTCGAGACGAGATGAGACGAGATGAGTAGAGCGTTGAAAGAGTTGGAGACGTAAAGAGTTCAGAGTTCTTGGATGCAAACGCATTCAAGATGATCCAGAGACGATTTTGGGGATTATAACTTCTGTTTGAATAACCTCACACGACTCCTAAGGGTTTGGCTGTCCTCACGGAGACGCTGAAAGAGTCAGAAGGGAACTCTACACCGACGCTGATTCTATCATCAACCAGGTAAAGGTTCTATTTCGACCAAGCGTACCGTGGGCCAAGCTTATTCTCCAAAGAGCGTGTTGTTCTGGTACCACAGATAAATTCCCTCACACATCTCTCTGTAAGATAAATCTCCATTTTCATCTTAAACTCTCCTTTCTCCTAAAAATTAATCCAGATGTTTTCATTAATGTCTGTGGTGATGCAACGGAAAATCATGGCCGTATGATTTTCCTGATTGTAAAACTGATTAAGTCATGTCTGCCGTTTTAACTGAAAAGTGAAAACAATCGCCGTATTGTTCTCATTTCCTGTAAAACTATGCTGTTGTTATTTTCATATTTTGCCAAATTAATGTAAATGTTTGATGTTAAACTTTGATTCTGTAAATAAATGACCGCATTCATTTTGATGGGTCAAAGATAAATAACGTCTCTCGTTACATTTCTGTTAAATTCAATGCACTACATTTACACAGTCAGAAAAATGAAGAACCCGTGAAATGTATGAATATATCCAGTATATGTCATACTACATATTGGTGGCCCGTCTACGTGTTCATAAATGACTGTGTATTCATGTAAAGATTGATTTTACGTGTTGGCATGAAGAAAAATAACAGTTTGTCAGCTGTGATTGAACGCAGCGTGCTAGAGCTGCCACTTGAAGTCAAAACGCTGCATGTTTTACGCTAGAATGTTTTGAAGCTGAAATTGTGAGTCATATGTTTTTAAAGCTGAAATTGTACGCCTGTTAAGTGTAACTAAGCTGGCTTTGAGCTGTGGAAACGCTTTATTCTGTTTAAAGACGGTCCAGACGCGGTTCTGGTCCGGCTCGGTTCTGAAAAAGTTCGAACGAGTGTTTAAATAGCTAGAAATACGTTTTTGAGACAGGGGCGCAGACCCCCGTGCAGCTGGGAGCTTATAGTTTGCATTGATAAGGGAAGAAAGTGCATTTTGACAGTTTAAAAGACTAAAAGTTGACGAACTATTTCAGGCTAAATCTAACATGCTAGTTGGAAAAACGCTTCGTTATTGGTTGGATTTGCTGCTGTGGAACGCTCTGATTTGCTGAGAAAGTGAATGACGTGCCTACGTCACTTCCTCTCACCCCTGTGCTGCTTTGTCATTGGTGATTTCAGTCACGTGACCCGGAAATGAAAACTCGTTTTCATAGGGAATAAAATCTGCTTTTTAAAGTTAAAAAACGCTTTAAAAGCTGTATTCTGATCAACTGTTAAGTTCTTCAAAGTCCAATTGCTAAAACTTCGCCGCGTTTGAGTTTAAAATCCGTCATTAAATGATGTTTTTGAACAACGCTAGCGATGCTAATTTTAAGCTAACAGCTAACGACCGGATGAGTGACGTGTCACGTCACTTCTTCCATGTCGGAAATGAGCTTTGCCGTGCTTAAAATCACTAAATAAAGCTGCCATATGTCCCAAAAAACTCATGTTTCATGCTAAAAAGTCGTGCTTGTTGAAAGAACGCCACGTTTACGCTTAAATTCGTTCAGAAATGTTGATTTTAACCGAGTTTAGCCGAAGCTAACTTTAAGCTAAGCGGCTAAAAACAGGATGTCAACCGAACGTCACAGGAAGTCGTCATAGACTCCTGCTGGTAGAAAGCTAAACACTGCCACCTCCTGGAGAAACTTGAGATCACGGTTTCACTTCAGTTTTAGGTATTTTAGTGAAATTAAACTTTTTTTTTTTCTCTCTGTAAGACGAACTTTGAGTTAACAAACTTCCTCTAGCTGAATAATCACTGTTATCGTGCACTTAAAAAGTAAGAGGTATTTATGCAAAAAAAGGCATTTACCAGGACATTTTCATTCACTGAATTCCTCAAACAAGGAGGGACAAAATGAAAAATTAGAAACTTTTTAAAAGATACGGTTCAAATATTCACAGAGTTGATCAGTTACTCATTTGCTTGAAAGATAATACACGTTTAATTGCAAAATCACTAGATAAGAGTAAACTTATCAGGAAAAATAAACTTTTCTGTTTAAGTTGCCACCTAA
>NC_056499.1:58843190-58852017 GCF_014905685.2 Nematolebias whitei | reverse complement strand
GAAACTTAGCATCTCAGTTATATAAGGAGGAGCAAGGCCATTCAGAGATGAAAGTTTAGAGGGACGTCCGGGTCTTGGTAGATTTGCAGTGGTCTGATACTCCTTCCATTTCAATATGATTGATTGCACAGTGCTCCTTGGGATGTTTAAAGCTTGGGAAATCTTTTTGTATCCAAATCCGGCTTTAAACTTCTCCACAACAGTATCTTGGACCTGCCTGGTGTGTTCCTTGGTCTTCATGATGCTCTCTGCACTTTGAACAGAACCCTGAGACTATCACAGAGCAGGTGCATTTATACGGAGACTTGATTACACACAGGTGGATTCTATTTATCATCATCAGTCATTTGGGACAACATTGGATCATTCATAGATCCTCACTGAACTTCTGGAGGGAGTTTGCTACACTGAAAGTAAAGGGGCCCAATAATATTGCACGCCCCACTTTTCAGTTTTTTATTTGTTAAAAAAGTTTTACACATCCAATACATTTCATTTCACTTCACAATTGTGTCCCACTTGTTGATTGTTCACAAAAAATTAAAATTGTATATCTTTATGTTTGAAGCCTGAAATGTGGCAAAAGGTTGAAAAGTTCAAGGGGGCCGAATACTTTTGCAAGGCACTGTTAAACCAGCAATCAGCCGAATCCAAAAAGCAGGAACCAGTTATCGTAAATCCAATTAAATATGCGTCCTTAAAATCCACAAATGGCAGCAGATAGACACATCATCAAGTCTTCCAAGTCGATGAGATATCCAGCTGCGTGCGTGCCAACAGGGCAAATCGGCTCGCCTAAAACCTGTCTTCTCTTCGAAGAAATGTTGTAAATTGAGTTGAGGGACCAACTGATCAAAACAAGTCCATAATTATGGTTTGGAAGACATGCAAGAGAGTCTCATAAGCAGTTTCACAGACAGACGGAGCAGCAAAGCAAAGCGGAGAGGGAGGGGAAGGGAGAAGTGTCCGATCTCGGCAAGAGCAAGTGGTGAAGTGATTAAGTAACTTAATGCTCCTTAACCTCCTTCCTGAAGGGAACGGGCTAAAAGTGTGCTGGGTGAGTGGGGTCCTTCATGATGCAGGTGACCCTCTTCCTATAGGATTTAGCAAAAAGGAAAGTCTTAGCCCAGTCTTAAAACTGGATAATGTATCAGCCTGACAGACAGAAACTGGAAGTTGGTTCCACAAGAGAGGAGCCTGATAACTGAAAGATCTGCCTCCCATTCTGTTTTTGTAAATTCTAGGAACCACAAGTAAACCTGCAGTCTGAGAGCGAAGCGCTCTGTTAGGAAAATATGGAACAATAAGATCTGTAATATAAGATGGAGCTAGGCTGTTGAGAGCTTTGTAGGTTAGAAGTAAGATTTTGAATTCTATTCTGGATTTGACAGGGAGCCAATGGAGAGAAGCTAAAACTGGAGAAATATGATCTCTCCCAGTAACTCCAGTTAAGACTCTGGCAGCAGCATTTTGGATCAACTGAAGACGTTTTAAAAAAGTATTTGGACACCCAGATAATAAACCATTGCAATAGTCCAGTCTAGATGTGACAAATGCATGGACCAGTTTTTCTGCATCATCTTTAGATCAGATGTTTCTAATGTTAGTGATATTACGCAGGTGGAAGAAGGAGGTTCTAGTAACGTTTTTAATGTGGGGGATAAAAGACATGTCCTGATCAAAAATAACACCAAGATTTTTAATATTAGAGCTGGAGGACAGATTAATGCATCTAAGGAGGGAGAAAGACTGAAAAATTTATTCCTAAGGTGCTCAGGTCCAAAAACTAAAACCTCAGTCTTGACTGTGTTTAAAATCAGAAAATTTAATGTTATCCAGGTTTTTATGTCTTTAAGACATGCTTGTAGTCTAAGTAGCTGATTGGATTCATTGGGTTTCACAGACAAATATAATGTATAACAAATTTAAGAAGAAATGCTTTCTTTCCTTCTGTGTAGTAGTCCCCCCCCCCCCCCCATGGAAAAAATCACGAGTCGCCACTGCTATTGAGCAACAATGCAGTTTATTTTAAATGTATGATGTGATGTGCACATAACGCCACAAGAGAGCAGAGTTGGATTGTTTTTAAAGCAGGTGTTTTCTGCAACAAGCAATTTCAGAGTGACGAACTCCGTATGAATGAGAACATCAGAAAGATAAATTCTATGGAGAAACTTTATGGTGACAAGCATGCTCACACACAAATACACACACAGGTGTTTAGATCCCGGTGTTTATCAGATGCACACTCATTTGGGTTGTGGCGGCCACATTTTGTATTACCATGTATGGTATAGACCCATTCAGTGTTAGTACACAAAGATGGCTGCACGCACATCGTGGCAACAGAAGTACTGCTTAGGATGGTAAACCCAGGCAGTCTTCCAACATAACACAGAATCTAACGCTAAATAAGTACCACCACCAGAATCAAAATGTCAGGTTGTTTAATTTACAGTTGTTCGTATCGGTATTTACAGGACGGGCATAAATTCAAGGGGTAATCGACCGTTTCAGAGCCACCAAAGGCAGATGTGGTTTCAGGCTTTCAAACGGGTGGTTGAACTGAGCGATACTATAAAACAATGCACGGGTCTGCAGTGCCCATTTTATATCAGGTAAGACTATGTGTCTATACTTTCATTTCAATAGAAACTCGTTATCAAGAGTTGTTTGTAAAGCGTAGACCCACAATTTATAGCTGTTAGCTAGTTGCTAATAAACAAACGTGAACGCGTGTGCTTCCTTTACAAGGGAGGCATCGCTGGACTAGCAGAGTCCTGATTTCATGCCTTCTATGTTTGTATACACTAAACAAATTCAGAAACCCGAGACCAAGATGGAAGGTATGCATAATTATCCTTGTCCTCGCTTTCCTCTTGTTGTTATTGTTGTTTCTCTCTGTTCCATTGGCATGATATTTAATATGCATTGCTGCTGCTAGCTTTGAATTACTGCTCTGTACTCTAATACATTTTCTTTGCCATGCTTTTTATCAGTGCTGACAAATGATGGCATTCTGGAGCTGCAAGTTGTGGACCCAGATGTTGCATTGCTGTCAAGTCTGGAGAATATTTAGTGACATGGACACTGCATCTTCTGACGACGAAGACAAACATCCATCTTTACCAGAGCCCTTGACTCTTTATTTAGCACATCATTCAGAGACCTCACACCTCAGGAACTGCAGGTGAAATGTGAGGAAACATTTCAGAGAATAAAAACTAAACTACAGCCCTATCAGTGTGAAAGACTGGAAGCTGTAACCCGACAACAGTCAATGTCAAGAGAGTGGCACATCCATAGGGCTGGTCGGGTCACAAGCACTAAATTTCACCATGCAACCACATCTGACAAGATCAGCAAAACATATCAGATAGATACAATGTATCAGATAGATATAATGTATCAGATAGATATAATGCAAAAAAACAGCCAATACACACTAAATGTCCCATCTGTGGTGTGGGGGGAAAACATGAGGGGAAATGGCACGACAAGATTACACAGATTTTATGGACAAAAGTCATGAAGATTTCTATGATTTATGTGTCAGAGAATTTAGACCTGGATGTCAAATGCCATTACTTTGAATATGAGGAAGTAAGAAGTGTCATTTTTTTGTTGACTTGTGGACTTACCTGGCTGTTAGATATTCTGTTAGGGTCATTTAATGTTATCCTTTCAATAGCTCATTAATTAAATATGCCACACAGGAGAGGCAGATAATATTCTTTCTTCCCAGGTTTAATGTAGCAAGTTGGAGCAGTGTTGAAAGTACAAGCATCAAAATGTTACATGACGATCCATCCCAAGTCTACTCACGATAGCCTATAAGAGCGTCTTTTTATATAAGTTATCATAAAAAGGCAAGGTCAGTCAACCCCTGCAGCCTCTTGCAGCACTCTGATCCAGACAAAATGACTAACACACACACATGGTAACACATGGTAATATGAGTTATAACATTTGACTTCTGTAAGTGAAAAACATCTGAGACCTTTCATATCTCCATCACGATCCGTTATTTGCTTTTATTCACTTAATAGTTCTCCAAAATTCTGATGTTGATTGATTAGTCATTACGTAAATAAACCAAGTATTACAACGATCTGTTACCTTTTAAATTTGTTTGTTTTATTGCATTGAATTATAAATGCAATAAACAGAATCTCTCCCCCCCCCAAAAAAAAACAAAACAATTAAATTATGAAGTCATTGTGGGCTGAACTGAAGTCACCCGAGGGCTGCCAGTTGAATAGCCCTGCTTTATAGCGTCATTTAAGTAAAACGGCAGCTTACTAAATAATCTTTTTTTTTAAGTCACAATCTCTACTCTTAGATTTTTTTATTCTAAACAATCAAAAAAAAATAAAAGTACAGTCAGCCAGAGAGAATAGAAATGCATATGCAATATACATAAAATGTACAACCAACTCTTTTGAAGCACATTAATACAGGAAAATCTTAAATACCAGTACACAGTTTGTGCAGGATATTTTAAATGCCATACATTGATGCACAAGTTTTTTGTTTAGTTTTTATCTCCCAGTAACATTAAGAGGTGAAGAAGCAGTTTATCTACCAAAGTGTGAGTACAGACTGCTTTGGCTTTAAAGGGAGCTGAGTGAAAGAGATTCAGTGCCTCAAAGCCACATCGGGAGTTTCAGTGCATAGTTTGAAATAGGCTTCATGTGCAATTTGTGACATCAGGCAGGTGAGTGGAACAGCATGTGTTTGTGTATGTGTTTGCTCAGGAAGCCAACAGAGATGGAAACAGGAGTCGTTCACTGATGTTCATGTAGACTAGATATAACGTTTACATAATCAGGTTAAGCCAAACAAGCAGGGGTTCATTTTCTGAAGTTCTTTTAAGAAAAATAAATAAATAATTCCAATAATTTAAAACAAATCAAGGAATCCACTGTTTTTTTCTGTTGAAAGGGATTAGAAAAAATACTTTAAGGCTTGTTTTGCACTTACATTTCAAGGAAAAAACCTAAAGTGTGAACAAAAAATGAACCGTAAACACCTTGTAATAGCTTCCGTTTACACAAGGTGATGAAAAACTTCAGGAAAGCACCAAACTGTTGTCTCATCTTGTAGTAAAGGTGACATGAACAGACTGAAACATTACTGTTTGTGTGAACATGAAGCATCCCCAACTACCATAACTGCTGGTTTGAGTGTTGTTAACATACTGACCGAGAAACCAAAATGAAAAACATTTAGACTGTTAGCCAAACTGAAGAGTTTCACTACAAATAACCAGTGAGGCACAAGACAGCAATCACATGTATCATGAGCAGGTATGCCAGGAAGAAATATCGAGAGCGGGTGCGACTTGTCAGTAGTTTGGAGAAGTACAGGCTTCGCCCTCTGAGCCACCGGCGACACGCCGCCATGCCACCTTTCATCTGAAAAATAAATAAAAACAAATAAATCATACATACACACCTACCTACCTGCACGAACGCATCTACCTACCTACATACATACAAACATGCATGCATATATGCATAAATCAAAAATGAAAAGAGAAAGGAATCCATGTACTGACTCTGAACTTCTTTAAAAACATGTTTTTGCACTGCAGAGAAACTTGAGATTCCAAAATCATCAGTTCACAGAACTATATGTAAATACACATTTCTCACATGCGACAACACATTTATAAGGTCTGGAAAAAAAACCAAACTATTTCTGTCAAATTAAAGACATTTTGTTCTAATGTTCAGGAACAGCCCAGGAAGCACCAGTTCAATCCTCCATGAACTGGAAACTCATGGAACACCAATGTTCCTGTGCAGAGTGAAATCAGTTTTATATCCCCATGGACTGAGAGGGAGTTGACCAAGAAACAAGTTGTTGCTCCAGCTGGACTGAAACCTGCAGCTGTCCATATGGACAAGCCAAATGTCTTCTGGAGAAAAGTTTAATGGTCAGGTGAGTCAAAGATTGATATATATGGTCAATGAGACCAAGTACAAACCGGATTCCAAAAAAGTTGGGACACTAAACAAATTGTGAATAAAAACTGAATGCAATGATGTGAAGATGGTAAATGTCAATATTTTATTCGCAATATAAAATAGATGACAGATCAAAAGTTTAATCTGAGTAAATGTAACATTTTAACGGAAAAATACGTTGATTCAAAATTTCACAGTGTCATCAAATCCCCAAAAAGTTGGGACAAGTAGCAATAAGTGGCTGGAAAAAGGAAATTGTGCAAATAACGAACAGCTGGAAGACCATGTAGTGAACTTGACCTAAGGTCAAAACCCTTGACCTTAAGAACCTTGTGGGACAGAAACTGTCATTTCATTGATTTGAATCCAGAAATACAGGTTCACCCATCCTGAGACTTTCTTTCTTGAAAATTCAAGTGAAAGAACATTCTCTTTTCTATTATCATTACTGTTTTACAAATGTTTGATAATCAAAGTGTTTTAGTTCAAACATTTTAGATGTTACAGGGAACTAATCAATTTTATTAACTATAAAACAGTAACAATGATTTTTTAGTTGCTTATGCAAAGTAGAATTCATGTTAAGGCCTGTTACAGAGTAATTATGCATTTTCTGATTTCTGTCTTTGAATGAGCAGTGTACGTTTTCCAAGGTCAGGAGTCGAAGCAGACAAGTTGTTGGAACGAATGGTCGTTGTTTTACATCCTCTCAGACGTCAACAGAGAAGTTGGCACCTGTTTCTCCAAACTCGCCCAAACATTTCTCTCTCTGTCTCTGAGAACATTTTTAATCTGTTCCATAACAATTCTTGCTGTTTTCTGACTTCTAGTAACCTCTTACGTCACAAAACACACCCCTGTCGGGTTGACATTGACCAATCAGAGACTCCCAAATGAACCGGAAATAGAGCCTCTTTAAAATGTCGGTACTTCCTAGTTCTCGCAGTTCTGTGTGGTAGCAGTTCGGAGATGTTCGGTGAAGTGGCAGTTCTGTGATGTGCCCAGTTCTCAGTTCTGTGAGTTCTGTGAAGTTCTGTTGGAGTCTGGCTGGGAAACCGGAAAACCCTGACATGATAGAGCTCTTCTGAGTTTTATGGGATTATAACATCTTCACCTCTGAGTGGAACTCGGACGAACCCCACTCATGTGAGGTCCACTGGCTGAGGTGAACTTGTGTCAGACGGGATATCGTCACTACTTCGGACGAGTCACAGCCATCCTATGGAGACGCTGAAAGGTAGCGTTAACTGGAGCTCCTCTTCTTCTGATTCATCGTCAGAGAGGTAAATGAGTCTAGTCCACTACTGAGCGTACCGAGGAAAAGCTGGGTCGGATGGAGGGTGTCGTCCTGTCAACACTTTTCACTCATACACACCACATTCTCCCTCATCCATCTTTCACTCCCACTAAACTTCATCTTTCCATCTTTAAAAATTCTTCTATCAAGTAGAAATCATTGACAGATATTTTTAGAAATGTCTGTGTAAAGTGCTCATCCACCGCCGTGTGGATAATTGATCATAATTGTACAGCTCGCTGATTAATTATGTTGTTATTTTCATATTTTGCCAAATTAATGTAAATGTTTGATGTGTTAAACTTGATTCTGTTAATAAATGACCCACTGTCGTGGTGAGTCAAAGATAATTAACGTCTCACGTCCACATTTCATTAAATTCAATGCACATTTATATTCAGTCCAGAAAAATGAAGAATCCGTTTTAATTGATGAATATATCTCAGCATCTGTTCATCTACAACCAATTAACACTAATTAGGTCAATTGACAACATGATTGGGTATAAAAAGAGCTTCTCAGAGTGTCAGTGTCTCTCAGAAGCCAAGATGGTAAGAGGATCACCAATTCCACCATTGTTGCGCAGAAAGATAGTGCAGCAATACCAGAATGGTGTTACCCAGCGTAAAATAGCAAAGACTTTTAAGTTATCATCATCAACCGGGCATAACATCATCAAAATATTCAGAGAATCTGGAATAATCACTGTGCGTAAGGGTCAAGGCTGTAAAACTCTACTGGATGCTCATCATCTCCGGGCCCTTAAATGTCACTGTACCTGAAACAGGAATGCCACTGTCAAGGAAATAACAGAACGGGCTCAGGAATACTTCCAGAAAGCATTGTCAGTGAACACAATCCACCGTGCCATCCGCCGTTGCCAGCTGAAACTCTACAGTGCAAAGAGGAAGCCATTTCTAAGCAAGCTCCACAAGCTCAGACGTTTGCACTGGGCCAGGGGTCATTTAAAATGGAGTGTGGCAAAATGGAAGACTGTTCTGTGGTCAGATGAGTCACCAATTTGAAGTTCTTTATGGAACAATGGGACGCCATGTCATCCAGACCAGAGAGGACAAGGATAGCCCAAGTTGTTATCAACGCTCCGTTCAGAAGCCTGCATCACTGATGGTATGGGGTTGCATAAGCGCTTGTGGCATGGGCAGCTTGCATGTCTGGAAAGGCACCATTAATGCAGAGAACTATGTTCAGGTTCTAGAACAACATATACTCCCATCTAGACGTCATCTCTTTCAGGGAAGACCCTGCATTTTTCAACACAATAATGCCAGAACACATTCTGCAGCAATCACAACATCATGGCTACGTAGGAGAAGGATCCGGGTACTGAAATGGCCAGCCTGCAATCCAGATCTTTCACCTATAGAGAACATTTGGTGCATCATAAAGAGGAAGGTGCGACAAAGGTCCAAGACGATTGAACAGTTAGAGGCCTGTATTAGACATGAATGGGAGAGCATTCCTATTTCTAAACTTGAGAAACTGGTCTCCTCTGTCCCCAGACGTCTGTTGAGTGTTGTAAGAAGAAGGGGGGATGCCA
>NC_056499.1:58842733-58843090 GCF_014905685.2 Nematolebias whitei | reverse complement strand
GACCCTTACGCACAGCGATTGTTCCAGATTCTCTGAATCTTTTGATGATGTTATGCACGGTTGATGATGATAACTTAAAAGTCTTTGCTATTTTATGCCGGGTAACACCATTCTGGTATTGTTGCACTATCTTTCTGCGCAACAATGGTGGAATTGGTCTTACCATCTTGGCTTCTAAGAGACACTGACTTTTTTGGGATTTGTTGACACTGTGAAATTTTGAATCAACATATTTTTCCTTTAAAATGTTACATTTACTCAGATTAAACTTTTGATCTGTCATCTATGTTATATTACAAATAAAATATTGACATTTGCCATCTCCACATTATTGCATTCAGTTTTTATTCACAATTT
>NC_056499.1:58823869-58842633 GCF_014905685.2 Nematolebias whitei | reverse complement strand
TGAAATAATACCTGTCTGATATTATCCATAATTTAAACGGATTCTTTCATTTTTCTGGACTGAGTACTATCGTGTTTTGAATATTAAATGTGGACGGAAACGTGTTTAAATTTCTGACTCACCAACAACAGTGGGTCGTTTATTAAAAACGGTTTAAACACATCACACATTTACATCAATTGGCAGATTGATTACAATAACACAGCTTAATTAATGAGCTTTACAATGAGAAAATCATACGGCCATGATTTTCACTTGCAACTGAAATACAACAGACATTTATGAAAATATCTGGATGAATTACTGGCAGATAGAAGAGTTTTAAAGATGGGAAATGAAGGAGTTTAAATGGAGAGAAAAGATGTGTGAGGGAAAATGTGTCGACGAAGAACGGCACCCTCCTTTCGAACCCAGCTCCACCTCGGTACACTTCGGTAGTGAGGGACTCGTTACCTTGTAGAAGATGTCTCCACTGGTACGGAGTTCCATTTAACGCTACCTTTCCAGCGTCTCCGTAGGATAGCAGAAAAACGTCCGGAGTAGTGACGGTACTTCGTTCAACAGCATGCTCACCTCACGGGTGGACTCACATGAGCTGTGAGCCCGTCAGAGTTCCACTCAGATGTGGAAGATTCCATAATCCCCACGAGACTTGGAAGAACTTCGGATCATGTCTGGAACTTCTTGTTCTCTCCAGCAACTTTTCGGTTCGGTTCTGCTCTCCTAACTGAACTGTTTGGAACTTGTTCTGCCTGGAACTAGGAAGTGTTGACCCTTTTAAAGAGGTCACTTCCGGTTCCTCTGAGAACTTCCTGATTGGTTGAAACGAACCAACAGGGGTGTGGTTTTAGTGACGTAAGAGGGTTATTACTAGTCAAGGAGACAGTGAGATGTTTTGGAACAAACAGAGAAATGTTTTGGAGCAGACAGAAAGATGTTTTGAAGAACAGAGACATTTAGGAGCCAGTCTTCTTCTATCTGTCTGATAGAGATTAACATGACATTTAGTTCCGATAAACATGTTTTTGACCGTTCCTTCACTTTTGACCGATATCACAACTTGCTCATTTCAGACAGAAGATCAAAAAATGCATAATTACTCTTGTAACAGACATTAACTTGATTTCTACTTTGAATAAGGATTAAAAATCATTTATACTGTTTCACAGTTGATTTAAAGTGAGTAGTTCACTTCAACATTTAAAAATGATTTGAACTAAACACACTTTTGATTATCAAGACATTTGTAAAATAGTAATGATAATATGAAAGAGAGTGTTCTTTCAATTGATTAGTGCAGGACACTTAGAAAGTCTCTGGATGAGCTTAATTTGTGTTTCTGGACTCAAATCAATGAAATAACAGTTCCTGTCCCAGGATGGCTTTTGACCTGAGGCTTAGTTCACTATATATATATATATATATACATATACATATATATATACATATACACATTAGGATATTAACAGAGTACTCGAGTAATCTACACATCGATTGCTAGGACATCTATCGAGATTAAAAATGTTATGTCGAGTATCCATAGTGACGTCATATTATGTGACCACCGTATGACCGTAGGGGCGGTGTTGCACTGTTGCAGGTCACATAGTATGGTGTAACACCGGGTCCAATCCACCGAACCACAACCAGTTTCAATTTAAGTTTCATTTTTGACGTGCTACACGTTTCTTCACGTTTGCAGTTTAATAATAATAACTAATAGTTTAGTTTTTCCTGTGACGTATTTGCAGTATGATAAATGGTAGGAGCATAATATATGCTCCCAATGTTTTGTTGGTCTTTTTTTTTTTTGTTAAATAATTACCTTTTTTTGCGGTTTTATTTATTTATGTATCTTGAGATCTATGACGTCATCAAATACTCGAGTTCTACTCGGGTTTTATTATGTTAATGTCGAGTGTAAAGATTATATACTCGTTCAACCCATAATACACACATATATATACATATATATACATATATATACATATACATACATGTATATACATATACACATATATACATATATACATACATATATATACATATACACATATAAACATATATACATACATATATATACATATACACATATATACATACATACAGGTCCTTCTCAAAAAATTAGCATATTGTGATAAAGGTCATTATTTTCCATAATGTAATGATAAAAATGAAACTTTCATATCTTTCAGATTCATTGCACACCAACTGAAATATTTCAGGTCTTTAATTGTTTTAATACTGATGATTATGGCATACAGCTCATGAAAACCGAAAATGTGTTTTCATCTTTAAATCACTTCTTGGTCTGCTGCCTTCATACATCTCCTCCTACATGTCTCTGCGTGAGTGCAGCTACAGCGTGCGCTCTCAGGACATTATTACCTGCAGTGTTCCCTCAGTGAGGACTGAACTAGGAAAAAGGGCCTTCTCCTACTCCGCTCCTGTTTCCTGGAATATCTTACAAAAAGATTTGAAGCTCTCGACCTTGACCTCTCTAAGTGGCTTTAAGAATCTGTTGGACTCCTGGCGGGGTCCAATGCAGACATGTTCCTGTTTTTAGTTTTATACATTTGTCTTGGAATCTAGCTGGTTTTTTTTGTTTTGTTACCTTTTTCCTTTTAGCCATCCTATTTGTTAAAAAAAAAACAAAAAAAAACTCTAGTATGAGTTTTTATAACTGCTTATTGTTGTTGCTGTTGTCCATTGTTGTCATCTTTCTTTGTTGAAATCAGGTCCCTCTTGTAAATGAGTCCTCGAGGCTCAATGGGATTTACCTGTATAAATAAAGGTTGATTGATTTCTGGGTGGAGTTTGCATGTTCTCTCCGTGCATGCGTGGGTTTTCTCCGGGTGCTTCGGTTTCCTCCCACAGACCAAAAACATTCATGTTAGGCTGATTGGTAACTCTAAATTGTCCCTAGGTGTGAATGAGAGAGTGAATGGTTGTTTGTCTCGTTTGTCTCTATGTGGCCCTGTGATGGACTTGCGACCCGTCCAGGGTGTACCCCGCCCCTCGCACAGTGATTGCTGGACATGGGCACCAGCGACCCCCGTGACCCAAAATGGAATAAGCGGGTAAAGATAATGGATGGATGGATGCTTTCTTTCCTTCTGTGTAGTATCCCCCACCCCCCCATGGAAAAAAATCATGAGTCGCCACTGCTATTGAGCAACAATGCAGTTTATTTTAAATGTAAATGTTTAGTTTCCCCGATGTAAGAGCCCTCCTGACACTGAACAGCATACACAATATTACTCTGTTTGTGCCGGGGGACTGGATCTTTGGGATGAACCAGTCTTTGCCGTAATGTATTTTGGGGTTTAAAAGCCACTGGGACGTTATGTTTAGAAAATAAACGTCTCAGTTTCTCTGATACTCCCTCAACATACGGAATGACTACTGGTCTGGGTCTGGGCTCCTCCTTTTCACCAGATGGCTGACTGGCGTCCTGTTTGGGTTTCTTCTCTGCTTTCAGGAAGGCCCAGTTAGGATATCCACATTGCTCTAGAGCCTGTTTTGTGTAGGATTTCTCCTTCTGCCTGGCTCCCGAGTTAGTGGGGATGCTGTCTGCTCTGTGATACAGAGTCCTGATGACTCCTAACTTGTGCTCCAAAGGGTGATGGGAGTCAAACTACAAATACTGGTCTGTGTGGGTGGGTTTGCAGTACACCTCGGTTTCCAAATGTCCTCTATCAGAGACTGAGACCTCACAGTCCAAGAAAGCCAACCTGCCATTTTTTACATCTTCTTGTGTGAACTTGATGTATTTATCCACAGAGTTGATGTGGTCAGTAAAATGTTGGACTTCCTGAGATTTAATTTTAACCCAGGTGTCATCAACATACCTGAACCAATGACTTGGTGGTGTCCCTGAAAAGGATGTCAAGGCTCTCTTTTCTACCTCCTCCATGTACAGGTTGGCAACAATAGGAGAAACTGGAGACCCCATAGCACACCCATGTTTCTGTCTATAATATTGCTCCCCATATGTGAAGTAGGTTGACTGTAGGCACAGTTTCAAGAGTTGACACAGTTGTTCTGTGGAAAGTGTGGTCCTGCTGCTCAGAGTGGTGTCTGATTTTAATTTTAAACTGACCACCCCTACTGCATCATCAACAGGAATGCACGTAAAGAGTGATGTGACATCAAAAGAGACCATTGTTTCATAAGTCTCCATGATGACATCCCTCACCTTATCTACAAAGTCCATGGTGTTCTGTATGTGGTGTTCTGAGCTGCCAACTAAAGGGATGAGTACAGACGCCAGATATTTGGAAACACTGTAAGTGACAGAGTTAATCCTGCTAACGATTGGTCTTAAAGGTACACCTTGTTTGTGGATTTTAGGTAAACCATACAGACTAGGTGTGGCCTCCCCTGGGTACAGTCTGTGGTACAGAAAACAGTCAATAGCCTTGTCCTGCTCCAAAATTTTCAGGCAATCTATCAATTTCTTCTTGTAACCACTTCCTGGATCTCTTTTCAGAGGTTCATAAGTGTTTAAGTCACTAAGGAGTGTCATAACTTTCTCATGATGGTCTTTCTGGTTCAAAATCACTGTGCACCTTCCTTTGTCTGCTGGGAGAATGATGATGTTTTTGTCCTTGCTAAAAGTGGTGAGTGCGTCCCTCTCCTCTTTACTGATGTTAGAAGGTGGTAGTTTGGCATTGCTGAGGCAGGCTGAAACTTTGATTCTGAGCTGTTCTGCTTCAGCCTCTTTAATTTTGTTGTTGCGGATGGCTGACTAGGTAGCTGTGATCATCTCCACCAGAGGAATTCTACTCTGGTGGAGTTAGAGACTAGTTAGAGAGTTTGAGAAAACAGCAAGGAAGAGGGCAGACTACAGGAACCATTTGCGATTCAACCTCAGATGTCGACAAAGTGGCATCATTCCCAAGAGCCTGGAACTAAAATCTTCGGTCAGCGGGCACCGGGCAAGCAAGATCCTTCAGAAGGCACAGACCCAGCTGCTGAATGAACGGGTGAGACAGACCAATTTTACTATTGAGGCCTTGAAGGCCAAAGAAGAGCACATTAAACAGAAACTAACTATGTATCTAGATCAGACCACACTTCAGCAAGTGTTGGACTGAACAGATCAGGCACGCTTAGCACAGCATGTCAAGTCCAAGACTCGACAACAAAACAAGTTTAACTTACTAATAGCTCATCAACACCATCACTATTCCAATAACAACACATTCAGTGTAGGACAACACTCCAGTAGTCAATTACATGTGAGGGAGACAGAAAAGTGGGTGAAGAATTTATCTGACAGACAGCTCACCCAGCCGGAGACAGAGATTCTTGCCAGGGGACTGAACTTTGCGGTTGCACCAAGTAGAATTCCTCTGGTGGAGATGATCACAGCTACTGAGTCAGCCATCCGCAACAAGAAGAAATTGATAGATTGCCTGAAAATTTTGGAGCAGGACAAGGCTATTGACCGTTTTCTGTACCACAGACTGTACCCAGGGGAGGCCACACCTAGTCTGTATGGTTTACCTAAAATCCACAAACAAGGTGTACCTTTAAGACCAATCGTTAGCAGGATTAACTCTGTCACTTACAATGTTTCCAAATATCTGGCGTCTGTACTCATCCCTTTAGTTGGCAGCTCAGAACACCACATACAGAACACCATGGACTTTGTGGATAAGGTGAGGGATGTCATCATGGAGACTGATGAAACAATGGTCTCTTTTGATGTCACATCACTCTTTACGTGCATTCCTGTTGATGATGCAGTAGGGGTGGTCAGTTTAAAATTAAAATCAGACAAACCCCAAATACATTACGACAAAGACTGGTTCATCCCAAAGATCCAGTACCCCGGCACAAACAGAGCAATGTTGTGTATGTTGTTCAGTGTCAGGAGGGCTGTGATCAGTCCTACATCGGGGAAACAAAACAGCCACTGGCCAAAAGGATGGCCCAGCACAGAAGATCAACATCATCAGGCCAGGACTCTGCGGTCTACACTCATCTCCAGGCCAGCGGTCACTCTTTCAAGGATGAAGATGTTCACATCCTGGACAGAGATGAACGATGGTTTGAGAGAGGAGTAAAGGAGGCCATCTTTGTGAAAAGAAATCGTCCATCATTAAACAGGGGTGAAGGCCTCCGGGTTCAACTGTCCCCCTCTTACAATGCTGTGATTGCTAGTATCACTCAGCCCTCTGTGAATAGTAAACAGCCATCAGTGTGCTAATGACCCATTGTTAGGCTGATGGTCCTTCTTGAGCATGTGATCAGCTGGTTTTGGTTGTCAGCAGCAAAACTGGTTGATCCACTCTGAGAAGGTGCTATTTAAGAGACTGAGCTGAAAACAGCTCCTCAGACTGAGGAAGTCTCTTGGATGAGAGACGAAACGTTTCTACATTTTTTTGTTGTTTTGCTTTGTTTTGGTGTTTTTTGAATGTCCAGAGGACCAGATTTAACTTTTTTTAGATTATCTGTCTATTAAACTCACAGAACAGGCAGGAAAGTGTCAAATAACCCTGAACTTCATGAGAGTTGTGTTGGTGCTGTGCTGCTTTAAACATTTAATCTCAGCTGCTGCGGGGAGTCGGACTTTGTTTACCGTCAGTAAATAAACTCAAACAGCGCATTTTTCTCCACCTTGTCCCTTTTTATTTAAAAATTATGCTCTGCTTTGTTATGTGGGTTTTTAGGTTAAAATCTTTATTATCTGTTGCTGTTTGTAATGTAAAAAAACAAATTCTTCTTGGTTAAAGTGCACGCATTCTCCAGTAAAAATATCCCTATTTTTATATTATGACGTCCTGCTGGATACTGAAATGGAGGAAAACATGAATAACCATCACTTTATTGTGTAAATAGTTACTGTCGGCTGTAACCATGTCAGTACAACAAACTCGTTAGTGAAAGCATTCTTTTGTAAAAATATCCCAGTTTTTATATGAAAGACTGGTTACATAAATATTATAATAAGTGTTTTAGTTTTAGATTTAAGATATGATGTGTACAATTATGCTGTTGTGTTAAATTTTAGGCCAAGAGTTGATTTTTCTCAGTTCATTTCTTCACACCAGGGGCGATTCTAGAGCCCTTTTTAGGAGTCTTAGCCCCCCCCCCCACTGTGGACAATGGCTCCTGGTTTGAGATGTGTCATTAGAATTATTGTAGGGGGGACATATTGGTGCGAGGTCTGTGGGTCCTCCCCCATAACTTTTTGAATAAAGCAGCTGCTATTTCCTGCATTCTGGTGTATTTTAACAGGTTTAAAACATCTATGTTTACCTACATAAGTAAATACTTGATTCAACAACTGTTTTATAAAGCATGTCACAACAAGAAGTAGCACTAAGCTTTTTGTTTGTCTTTAATTTAATTTAATTGTTCTACCTAACACAGGAAGCTGTTAGCTCTGGAAGCAAAGTGTTAAACAGCTTTGGACACAAAGACTCTTGTCACACACTTCAACAGAGCAGGTAAGATACATAAAATCTTGTAATCTCTGCCTGTGAGGCTCATTAAATAATTATAAAATATGATAAGTGAAATAAATAAAGAAAAATTAAGCTTCTGTAATTTATAATTGCAAATGTCACATTTTCTTGACTTAATTTCAATTGTAAATCTCTTGTTTTTGATAAAACGTTTTTTTTTCCAGAAGAAAGGCCAACAAATTGTAACTTGTAGTCACTGTAACACTATTTTGACTCGTGCACTGTCGTCTTTCACTTTTAGGTTCCACAAGGCTCTGGACTGGTCCAGCTGTGGAGAGATGAGGTGGAACACCAGACCTGCAATGGTCCAGTCTGTAAATGATGCTCTGAAGTCTGGGAAGATGCACGACATCATGCTTCACCCAAACGAGCTCGTTACCTCGACCACATAGAATGTGAACTTCTTGAGGACGTCGTCCAATGTATAATAACGCCTTTAAACATTTTTATTTGTTCTCTTGCATGGTACATTATTTTTCTTTTTTTGTTTGTTTGTTTGTTTGTTTAAACTATTTAAAACATGACAGTGATGTCACTGTTTAAAGGAAACAATTGCTCAATAAATTAGTCAAATGCAACTTGTTCTGTTTGGGTTCTTTCATCTAAGGTAGACATGGTGTGACCCATGGACTGGTTTAGATTTTTTGTTTTTACTGTAACTGACCTTCAAAAGAGCCAGAAACAAGGACTCAGCAGCTGATCCTCTGTAGAAAACTTATATGGACTACAGGCCATGGATTATTTGTTTTGTGACGTTTAGTGAAGGTTTTTGTTTGGATTAAAACAATAAATGTCTCTATTTCACCACAGATGAACTGTTCCTGTTGCCATATGTTTTGAAATAAAACTGCACAACACAAAGTAATTTAAACAGGAATGGGTAGAAGATCAAATCAAATTCAATGTATTTCCTAAAAATTAAATGAAGAGAAAAAAACAGGAGCAGGACAGGAGCAGGAGTCATGTTACCAGGAGTGGGACAGGACAGGATTTTTTCCGTAGGACCAGGACAGACAGGAGTGAAAATCCACCCCTGTGTCATCCTCTAGTCTGCAAGCTTCCTTGACATCTTCTCAAACTCCCACACTGCTCCTAGGGGATCCTTCCCAAAATGCTTAGCAATATGCTGGTGAAGATTCTCAGTCATCCAGGACATGATGAATTCAAAAACGTTTTAGACAAAAACAACTGGACTCTGTAACAGAAGACGTTTCACTTCTCATCTGAGAAGCTTTCTCAATTCAAAGAGCAGTGTGTATGGGATTGGTCTCTGAGCTGGAAATGTCTCCAGATTTCACTTCAGAAATCTGGTCACCTTACTCTACCAACTGCATCACCATGCTGCCCGCGATCTAAGCAGTTCTTTTGTTATATTCATATTCTGCTCACTGACATTACAAGGACATTTTGAGATGTATTGTGCAGTCCTACTTTAAATACATCCCTAATTTCAACTGATGCAGTCAACTTCAGGAAATAGTTCCGTTTTTTTCTAAGTGAGTTTGTGTGGAGCAGTTAGAATGCCGATACTGTAGCTGGATAGAAACAACCTGCCTCATTTGAATGCGTTTTGGACCTGTTACCTGTACTTGGCCTGGGGTTTGACTTTCCAGCCAGTGGCAGCGATCCTGGGTGTCCCGTAGTGATTGGGAAACAGACCTCAGCTGAGCTGCAATAGTAGCTTTCTCCTCGACTGCCTGCTGCAGCTGTAGAGGAGGTGTATGTGTTTGTGTGGTGGTGGTGGGGTCAGGGGGGGCATGAAGAAAGATGGAGAAGAAACCATTCTTTTATTTTTCTGAAATTTTTCAACAAAGCTTAGTCATTAGTACAATTCCACCTCAGCTCTTTCATACCTTGGAGTTAAGATGCTGGATATACTGGTCTTGCGGTTGAATCTCATGAAAGCAATGCTGCAGGTCTTTGTGAAGCTGGATCCTCTCCACCTCTAACCTATGAACCACCTCCTCTTGTAAACGGTGATCTGCTGAAACTGTTGTTTCCTGCTATACAAATGGTAAAAAAAAAAATACTAGTCTTTCTCTTGTTTAAATCAGGAGCCATTTTAAACACCAACGTTAAATCAGTCATTGATTAAACAAGTGATATGGTGATGCCCCTTTGCTGAGGGATTTGAACAGTGAATGTTTGTAGTTTTCCCGATAAGTGTTTTTCTAGACTGGAATTAAACAGGAAATGCAAGTAAACTTAATGATTTTGTTGATATTCAAGTGGGTAGGATTACACTGTGGAGAAGAACAGAGGTTTTTTTTTTGGCTTGTTCAAGGCAGCACAGATTGATGGATCCAGGCAAGCGGAGGGGGCAATTTTATCCAATCCCATGTGATCTGGTCCACCTGGGGTGGACAGTGGGTCACCATAGATTCATCTTTGGCCACCCTAATTATTTGAAGAAACAATACTTTTAAGCTCCTCCTTGAATCACCACCTTATCCTTACGAATGATTCTAGAAGTTATGCTGTTGGGGACAATTGTAATTACCCCTGGTAGGGTCTCTCAAGGCAGACTGGCTCAGACAAAGAGAAATTATGAAGACTCAAATGGACAGAAATCAGCACAGTCTCCCTTGACCCAACGTGGGTTGCAGGGGCCCCACCCTGGAGCCAGGCCAGGGAAAAGAGCTTGTCAACAAGCGTCTGGTGACTGGATCTCTACCCATGGGGTCCGGTCGGGCTCAGCCTGATAAAGCAACATGGCCTGCCTTACTGTGGGCCCACCACCTGCAGGAGGGGGCCATAAGAGTCAGATGCATGACGTCATGGGCAGTGGCCGAAGGTGGGGGCTTTGGCACTCAGACCCTGGCTTACAAAAGCTGGCTCTTGGGACATGGAATGTGACCTCCCTGGCGGGGAAAGAGCCTGAGGTTGAGAGGTACCGAATAGATATAGTTGGGCTTACATTGATACCTTGACGCACAGCATGGGCTCTGGAACCAATCTCCTTGAGAGGAGCTGGACCTTATTCCACTCTGGAGGCACCAAGCTGGTGTGGGTATACTTTTAGCCTCCCGAATTGGTGCCTGTGTGCTGGAGTTTTTCCCAGTAGATTAGACGGTAGTCACATGCCACATCTCCAGCTCTCACTGGAGCGGTTTGTAACTGTGTGTGAGGTGGCTGGGATGAGAATCAGCACCTCCAAATATGAAGCCATGATCCTCAGTCGGGAAAGGGTGGCGTCTGTGGCTGAATGGTTAGAGCAGTCGTCCTCCAATACAAGAGTTGGGGGGTTCGAATCCACCAGCAGTCACATGGCAAAGTGTCCCTGGGCAAGACATTGAACCCCTCATTGCCTCCGATGTGTGTCCCATCGGTGTATGAATGTGATCTCAAAGCACTGATTAGTCTCTTTAGAATGATTTGTTCAATTAGCTTTGTAGAGTTCTTGCAGAGTGCTGTATGAATGAGGGCACAGATTGTAGTGTAAAGTGCTTTGAGTATCTGGATAAGATAGAAAGGCGCTATATAAATACAGTTACCATTTACCATTGTTCTCTTCAGGTCGAGGGTGAGGTTCTGCCTAAGTGGAGGAGTTCAAGAATCTTGGGTTTTGTTCATGAGTAAGGGAAGAATGGAGCGCGAGCTTGACAGACGCATTGGTGCAGCATCTGCAGTATTGCGGACTCTGTGCCATTATGTTGCTGTGAAGAGCGAGCTGAGCTGTAAGACAAAGCTCTCTGTTTACCGGTCAGTCTAACTTCCTACTCTCACCTATGGTCACAAACTCTGGGTAGTGACCGAAAGAATAAGATCTCTCTCGATCTCATACGCGCATACTCTGAGACAAGGAACAACAACAGGTTTCAGTTAAAAGGAAAAATCACTTGCTTTAACTGGCAGGGAATCCTTCATCTCAGCATCAGACCTACAGAACAAAAACAAAAACTTAATGTTGTATCAAGAAATTTTTGGTGTTCACAACTGTTATTATATCAGAACATCAGACATGAAGCAATAACAAACTCATTAGCTGCTTTCTGCAGTTTGAACAAATATATCAAATTGTAGTTTCCACTCAAGTCATGTTCAGCAGTTTGAGGACTTCACGTTTCAGCACTACTCAAACCTTAAAAACATGACATTTTCAGGCATTTTCATTTCAGACATCAATAGGCATTTTGAGGAATTTCCAGCGGCCATAAGTGCTGTGTAATATTTGGTTTAAAATGCCCTCCCTGGGCTGCCACCTTACCGTGGTGGAGGGGTTTGAGTGTCCCAATGATCATAGGAGCTATACTGTCAGGGGCTTCATGACCCTAGTAGGGTCACCCAAGGCAGACAGGTCCTAGGTGAGGAACCAGACAGAGTGCAGCCCAAAGTCGCCCTATGATGAGTACAACCACATACAATGTTCCCTCGCCCGGACTTGGGTCACCAGGGCCCCACTCTGGAGCCAGGCCTGGAGGTGGGGCATGCTGGTGAGCGCCTGGTGGTCGAGCTTTCATCCATGGAGCCCGACTGAGCACAGCCTGAAGAGGAGACGTAGGTCCCCCTTCCCATGGGAGGGGCCAAAGGGGTCGGGTGCAATGTGGGTGGCCAAAGGCAGGGGATCTTGGCAGTCTAATCCTTGGCTACAGAAGCTGGCTCTCGGGATGTGGAATGTCACCTCTCTGGTGGGGAAGGAGCCTGAATTGGTGTGTGAGGTTGAGAGGTTCCGGCTAGAAATAGTCAGACTCACCTAAACGCACGGCACTGGATCCAGTCTCTTTGAGAGGGGTTGGACACTCTTCCACTCTGGAGTTGCCCCTGGTGAGAGACACCGAGCAGGGGTGGGTATACTTGTTGCCCCCCATCTTGGTGCCTGTACATTGAGGTTCACCCCGGTGAACAAGAGGGTAGCTTCCCTTCACCTACGTGTGGGGGGGCAGATTCTGACTGTGTTTTGTGCTTATGCGTCTAACGTTAGTTCAGGTTACCCACCCTTTTTGGAGTCCTTGGAGGGGGTACTGGAGAGTAGGGCTGGGCCATATCATATTGTTCACAATAATACCAGTAAAAAAAAGCTTGCCCGGGAAAATAAATTATATAATGATATGCTCATTTCATGACGTAAATACCTCAGTGTTTTCCCTACCATTATACAAATGGGGCACCCCACCCTGTTAACAGAACCGTGCTCTAAACTGCCGGTACAAACGCGCAGCTCAGCTGTGTCTCTTAAGCCACGTTTCCACAGTCAGTCCATGGACCAAGAAAAGAGGCAGGTGATGAAAGACAGAGCATCAGCGAAATAGAATCATTCTTGCAGGAATAGAGGAAGCTGAAACACCACAAGCTTCAGGGTCAGCTGAAGACACCTTGTCACAAGTTTTAGAAGTTATACCTCATTTAAAGGCAACATATATTTTGTTGTAGGTTACATTCCAAAATTCTGTTCTAGAATTGCGCCGCTCAAGGTGGCTGCATGTTGGAGCAGCTCTGTTACTTTCATTCTGAGATTTTGCTTTTGGAAACTTTAATTCCTCTTTTGCTGGATGTAGATCACATTTTTTGGATGATTGTTTCCTCTGGTATCAGATGCTGTGCAGCTGGAAGGATTTTTACTGAAACTTTTTTAGTTTTGGACATTTGTTATGATGCGTAACCATGGCAACAAGGCAGTTTTCTACAACCAACAGCAGCTGATTAACATCTCAAAAGCTCAAATAATATCTCAACTACAGCCCCACATCTCAAATGAGTTGAAAGGATGTTCTGTGGACGCATTCTCATCTACTTGCCAGCTGTGCTCGAGTGCCTGACCACTGAGATCCTGGAACTAGCAGGAAACATGGACCATGACAGTGGAAGGACAGGATCGCCCCTCAGCACCTACAGTTGTCTGTCCGCAGCGACGAGGAGCTCGGCAGACTGCTGGGAGGAGTGGCCATCACTCTGGGAGGAGTTCTGCCTGACATTCGGGCGGTCCTACAGCCTGGGGAACCGAGAGGTCAGCAGAGTCTGGGTGGACGGATCGGACGGCATCTGCAGCCAGTTTCTTAGGATCCACTGTGGGATGGACCTTTACAAGAGATCCTTCCTGCCTACAGCCATCAGTATCTATAACATCTCTTAATGAAATGAGGACAACAAGTTACTACAACAAATAATTTCCCTCTGGGATTAATAAAGTATTTTTGAATTGAATTGAATTTGAATTGAATTGAATTTATGTTCAACAGATCTTAAGCTTTAATTTTATTTAGTTTATTTGGGGAACTGCACCTGCACTTTAGTTTTGTGGTGGATTTTGTTGATCTATATTTTGTGCCGACTTTTTAAATCTAAATAACAGAAGGACCTTTTGTATTTTTATACTTTGAGACTGAATACTTTACTAGATAAAGCAATTGCAGTAAAATTAACCCTTGTTGTTTTTTCAGTTTTTATATAATACTGCAAAGCAACATGTTAAATTAATTTTGTCAAAGGAATAACTATGATAGGCAGCACGGTGGTGCAACTGGTAGAGCTTCTGCCTCTCAGCGAGAACGCTGCCAGTTCAAATCTCAGTCCAGGGGCCTTTCTGAGTGGAATTTGCATGTGCTCTCCGTGCATGCGTGGGTTTTCTCTGGGTACTCCAGTTTCCTCCCACAGACCGAAAACATGCATGTTGGGCTGATTGGTAACTCTAAAATTGCCCCTAGGTGTGAGTGAGAGAGTGAACGGTCGTTTGTCTCGTTTGTCTCTATGTGGCCCTGTGATGGACTTGCGACATGTCCAGGGTACACCCTGCCCATCGCACAGTGATTGTTGGACATGCGTACAGACAAACCCCATGACCCAAAATGGAAGAAGCGGGTAAAAGATAATGGATGGATGGATGAAATGACTATGATTTCTGTTTTTTTTTTTTTTGTTTTTTTTTATGTCCCAAAATGTATTGTATCGTCAGAATGCTCTGAAATATCATGATATTATATTTGAGCCATATCACACAGCCCTACTGGAGAGTGCCCTCCTAGGGACTCCCTTGTTCTGCTGGGGGACTTCAATGTTCACGTGGACAATGACAGTGAGACCTGGAGGGCTTTGGTTGAGAAGAACGGCCCCCGTGATCTGAACTCGTGTGGTGTTCTTTTATTGGACTTCTGTGCTCATCATGTATTGTAATTAACAAACACCATGTTCAAGCATAAGGGTGTCCATATGTGCTCTTGGCACCAGGACACCTTTGGCAGCAGTTTGATGATCGACTTTGTCATCGTTTCATCTGATCTGCAACTGCATGTCTTGCACACTTGGGTGAAGAGAGGGGCAGAGCTGTCCACTGACCACTACCTGGTGATGAGTTGGCTCCGATAGTGGGGGAGGATGCCGGTTAGACCTGGCAGGCCGAAACCTATTGTGAGGGTCTGCTGGGAACGTCTGGCAGAGTCTCCCATGAGAGGTAGCTTTAACTCACACCTCAGGGAGAACGTCAAACATATTCAGGGGAAGGAGGGGGACATTGAGTCTGAGTGGACCATATTCCGCACCTCCATTGTCGAGGCGGCTTATCCAAGCTGTGGCTACAAGGTCGTCATGCCTGTCATGGCGGTAACCCTTGAACACACTGGTGGACTTCGCCGGTGAAGGATGCTGTCAGTCGGTGGGGAGAGTACTTTGAAAACCTCCTCAATTCCACCAGCACATCTTCCACTGAAGAAGCAGAGCATAGGGATTCTGGGTCGGGCTCTCCAATCTCTAGTTCTGAGTTCACCGAGGTGGTTATAAAGCTCCTCTGTAGTAGGGCCCCAGGGGTGGATGAAATTCGCCCAGAGTTCCATAAGGCTCTGGATGTTGTGGTGTTTTGTTGGCTTACACAACTCTGCAATATTGCGTGGACATCAGGGGCAGTTCCCCTGGATTGGGAGACCAGGGTGGTGGTTCCTCTATTCAAAAAGGTGAGCTGTGAGCCACAGAGTGTGTTCCAACTACAGGGGGATCACGCTCTTAAGCCTTCCTGGTAAGGTCTATTCAAGGATTCTGGAGAGGAGGGTCCATTGGATAGTCAAACCTCGGATTCAGGAGGAGCAGTGTGGTTTTCGTCCTGGTCGTGGAACACTGGACCAGCTCGACACCCCTCAGCAGGGTCCTAGAGGGTGCGTGGGAGTTTGTCCAACCAGTTTACATGTGCTTTGTGGACTTGGAGAAGGCATTCAACCACGTCCCTCAGGGAACCCTGTGGAGGCTACTCCAGGAGTATGGGGTACTAGGCCCTATGGGATGAGGATCAGTGCCTCCAAATCCGAGACCATGGTCGTGAGCCAGAAAAGGGTACAGTGCCTGTGCCAAGTGAAGCCAAGCTTAACCAAGCTTAAGCATCTCAGGGTCTTGTTCACAAATAAGGGAAAAATGGAGTGAGAGATTGATAAGTGGATAGGTGCGGAGTCTTCAGTGATCACGTGACCAGCAGTCAACCACAGTGAACAAATGAGGTAGTCTCGATGAGTCACAAGTACACCACCCCAAGAGAGACGTGTACTGATGAGACTATATTTACTATATAATATACTACGCAATGATTGTATAAAAAAAGGTTAAAAAAACTGACCAAAGAAATTACTGAACAGGTCACAGTCGAACCATTGAAATGGAGAGGGGAGGAGTGAACATCCAACATTTTTCAGTCAGGTCATCTGGACAGTTTCTTTTTTTGTGCTGGAACGTTTTGCCTTTGATCCAGAAGGCTTCATCAGTCAAGGAAACACACAACACAAAACTGATTCTTCTCCCAACAGCTTACTCCAAAGTGGAACAAACCAGTTTTGTTGGTGCTAAGATGTTTTTTTTTGGTACGCCCCCTCCTCCATTGCCGGCCCTCATCCTTCTTGACAGTCGTGTCAAACTGGTTGAAAACAACAAAGTCCATGCTCAATAATCCAGGTATACAATCCAACATTTTTCAGTCAGGTCATCTGGACAGTGTCTTTTTTTTACTTCTTACTTACTTTCAGCACAAAAAAATAATCTGTCCAGATGACCCGACTGAAAAATGTTGGATTTTATACCTAGATTATTGAGCATGGACTTTGGAGGAGTGAACACTTTGTCTGTACATTAAACAGTAAAAATAAGTCACAAAGACCCACCCCCAAGAAAGACACATATTGGGCAGCTATGGGAGCGCCCGGGTGTAACAAAGCTAAATGTTTTTGGTGGCAGGAAGCTCGTTAGCCCCTCCCCCACAAAAAATAAAAATAAAAATCAATTTCTTAGCCACAGCTGTGGGGTTCAAAGCCTGTGAAAAAAGTAGTGGCTTATACACCGGGCAGTATTTTTTCATTCAACCTTTATTTAGACAGGTAAATCCCATTGAGCCTCGAGGACTCATTTACAAGAGAGACCTGATATGAGTATGATAGACTTAACAGAAAACATACAGACACCAATACATTTGCAGCCAAACCGAACATCTGCCTATATGCTGTTTGTAAAAAAACAGCCCAAAACAACCACAACAGAAGAGAAGAAATTAACAGGATAATAATAATAAGCAGGTAGGTGCGGAGTCTTCAGTGAAGTGGGCGCTGTACCGGTCTGTCGTGGTGAAGAGAGAGCTCAGTCAAAAGGCGAAGGTCTCGATTTACCTGTCGATCTATATTCCTACCCTCATCTATGGTCATGAGCGATGGGTTGTGACCCGTTCATGTTTCTAATCGATTTTCCTCGTTCAGTGACACACCCGCTGAGAAACAGACCCTGGTTATTGGAAGCTCCATAGTCCGAAACGTGGCTTTAGGGACTCCAGCGGCCATAGTCAAATGCATTCCGGGGGCCAGAGCGGGCGACATAGAATCTTATCTGAAACTGCTGACTAAGGCTAAGGCTAAATACAGTAAGATTGTTATTCACGTCAGCGATAATGACACCCGGTTACGCCAATCGGAGGTCACTAAAATTAATGTTGCTTCGGTGTGTGACTTTGCTAAAACCATGTCGGACTCCGTAGTTTTCTCCGACCCCCTCCCCAACCTGACCAGCGATGACATGTTTAGCCGTATGTCATCGTTTAACCGATGGGTGTCCAGGTGGTGTTCTGACAATGACGTGGGCTACATAGATAACTGGAGTTCTTTCTGGGGAAAACCTGGTCTGATGCGGAGAGATGGCATCCATCCCACTTTGGACGGAGCCGCTCTTCTTTCTAGAAATATGGCTGATTTTGTTTATCCCCCAAATTAATGACAACCCAGGGTCCAGTCCAGGAAGCAGAGGTGTAGTCCTCCACCTCTCTGCTGCTTCTCCTCTGTTACCCACCCACACCCACATTGAAACAGTGTCAACTCGCCCACGGCTCAAATTAAATAAACCAAAAATCAGCTCTAAAAATATAAACCATAAAAATCTGATTAAAATAAACACAGTTACTTTACCAAAGCAAAATCATAAAATCATTAAATGTGGATTAATGAACATCAGATCTCTTTCCTCTAAATCCCTGTTAGTTAATGAACTGATAACTGATCATCATATTGGTTTATTCTGTCTGACAGAAACTTGGCTACAACAGGAGGATTTTGTTGGTATAAATCAATCCACTCCTGTTAATTATTTAAATGTTCATGTTCCTAGAACAACTGGCCGAGGTGGAGGAGTAGCTTCTATTTTTCAGTCAGGATTATTGATTAATGCCAAACCAGTTATTAGTTATGATTCTTTTGAATCACTGTCCCTCAGTATTTCTCATCCAAAATGGAAATCAGAAAAGCCACTTTTACTAGTTGTTATATATCGTCCACCAGGCGCTTACTCTCAGTTTTGTCTGAATTCTCAGAATTATTAACCGACTTACTATTAAATACTGATAAAATCATCATAATGGGTGATTTCAATATTCATGTGGATGTTAGAGTGATAGTTTAAGCATAGCCTTTAATAATTTAATAGACTCATTTGGTTTTACCCAAAACGTCCGCACATCTACTCATTCTTATCATCACACTCTTAATTTAGTTCTGACCTATGGTATAGAGATTAAGGACTTGGTAATAGTTCCACAAAATCCTATCCTGTCCGACCATTTTTTAATAACCTTTGAGTTTACATTAAATGACTACACAGTCACTGAGAGTAAATTTCATCTCAGCAGGTGCTTATCAGAAAATGCTGTAACCAAATTTAAACAATCTCTTCCATCAATGTTTTCCTCTGTCTTGCAGAGTAATGCATCAGAGAACAGAGACTTAGATCATCTAGTTGATCATCTTACAACTTCAATGCAAACTTCACTTGATAAAATTGCTCCACTGAAAAAGAAAGTAATCAATCAGAGGAAACTGGCTCCTTGGTTCAATTCTGAGTTACGTA
>NC_056499.1:58821509-58823769 GCF_014905685.2 Nematolebias whitei | reverse complement strand
CTTCGCTCTCAGACTGCAGGTTTACTTGTGGTTCCTAGAATTTACAAAAACAGAATGGGAGGCAGATCTTTCAGTTATCAGGCTCCTCTCTTGTGGAACCAACTTCCAGTCTCTGTCCGTGAGGCTGACACATTGTCCAGTTTTAAAACTAGGCTTAAGACTTTCCTTTTTGCTAAATCCTATAGTTAGGGTCGGCTTGGGTTTCCTGAGCTGTCCCTTAGTTATGCTGCTATAGGCTTAGACTGCTGGAGGACAAACTGACCACACTTTTCACTCTACTTCTGTCTTTACTTACTCTGCTCAAACTGTTTTGTATTTGTAATTATTTTTTCTATCCTTAACATGTGTTTTTTTGTCTTTCAGATACACCTGGACCTATACCTGGACCTGGACCTATACCTGGACCTACCAATCTGTGTTTGTCTGTCTCTCCTTCCTGTCTTCTCAAACCAGCCGGTCAAAGCAGATGGCCGCTTGTCCTGAACCTGGTTCTGCTGGAGGTTTCTTCCTTTTAAAAGGGAGTTTTTCTTTCCACTGTCTCCACTGTGCTTGCTTAGGATGGGAGACTGCAACGAAGCCAAGATTCATCTTGTCTGCTGGATTCCTTAGATAGAGAACTTTAGTAACTGGCTTTTATGTGAATGTTCCTGTAAAGTGCCCTGAGACAACTTTGTTGTGATTTGGCGCTATATAAATAAACTGAATTGAATTGAATTGACCGAAAGAACAAGATCACGGACACAAGCGACTGAAATTAGTTTTCTCCGCAGGGTGTCTGAGATAAGGTGAGAATCTCTCTCATCCAGGAGGGACTCAGAGTAGAGCCGCTGCTTTTCCACAGCGAGAGTAGCCAGTTGAGGTGACTCAGGCATATGGTTGGAATGCCTCCTGGACTCCTCCCTGGTGAGGTATCCCGGACACGTCCCACCGGGAGGAGGCCCAGAGGGAGACCCAGGACATGCAGGAGGGATTATGTTTCTTGGCTGGCCTGGGAACACCTCGGGATTCCTCTGGAGGAGCTGACCCAAATGGCTGGGGAGAGAGAAGTCTGGGCCTCCCTACTTAGGCTTATACCCCTGCGACCCGACCCCAGATAAGCGGAAGAAAATTGATGGATGGATGGATGAACACCCTAAGTCTGTATGTGTGTGTGTGTGTGTGTTTTTCTAACCTCAGATGTATAGATTCTTCCTGGTAGCTGCTGAAGTCTCTGTGTGCAGTTTGTTGCAGCTCATCAGCCTTCAGCCTCAGAACCTGTAGACATTACAATTATTTTATAACTAAATGTGTTTAATCAAACAGATTACTGTAATTGCCGGTCTGTAGAGCACACCTGAATATAAGCCGCACACACACACACACAAAAAAATAATAATAATAATTTTGTACATATAAGCCATGCTTGTGTATAAGCTGCAGGTGTTCATGTTGTAACAAGAGTGGCAGCACAGCTACTGGAAGATGTGCAGCTCGTTGTAGATCAAGAATATGCAAACATCGGGGAGTGGTGGCGCAGAGGTTAGAGAGGTGGGCTTGTGATCCGAAGATCGCCGGTTCACGCCCCGGCCCTGACAACATCAAAATTGTGGGTGGGGTAGGTGAAACACCCACACTTGCCCCCACCCTCATTCGCCCCACTCTGGACCCATGAGCAAGGCCCTTAACCCCACCATGTGCTCCCTAAACAGGTCTCTCTTGAAAATGAGTTCTCGTGGCTCAATGAGACTACCTGTATAAATAAAGGCTAAATGAAAAATGAAAAAAAAAAATGAAGTTTTATAGACTTTATCTTCCTGTTCAACACACAGACAGAGTGAAACCCACAGGTCTTCAAGACAACTACTCTCACTAATGGTTACTCTACTGGGGCGGCTGTGGCTGAGTGGTTAGAGCAGTTGTCCTCCAATGCAAGAGTTGGGGGTTCAAATCCACCAGCAGTCACATGCCGAAGTGTCCCTGGGTAAAACACTGAACCCCTCATAGCCTCTGATGTGTGTCCCATCAGTGAATGAATGTGATAAAGCACGGATTAGTCTCTTTAAAAGATTGATTTGTTCAATTAGCTTTGTAGAGATGTAGTAGAGTGCTGTATGAATAGGTAAATGAGGACACAGATTGTTGTGTAACGTGTTTTGAGTGTCTTCATAAGATAGAAAGGCGCTATATAAGTACAGTCCATTTAATGAATGGCCTAACACAAACTAACACATAACGAACACAAACTAACACATAATGAACATAAACTAACACATAATGAACA
>NC_056499.1:58807820-58821409 GCF_014905685.2 Nematolebias whitei | reverse complement strand
CCTCAGACTGAGGAAGTCTCTCGGATGAGAGACGAAACGTTTCTACATTTTTTTGTTGATTTGCTTTGTTTTGTTTTTTTGAATGTCCAGAGGACCAGATTTAACTTTTTTAGATTTTTCTACCTGGATTATTGAGCATGCATCAGGATATGAGAATGCTAATGTTGTTCCATGTGATGAAAAGGACTGGCTTGAGACAGCTCTGAAGCTGCTCACAGATTCCTTATGTCCATACGGTGACCAGGTGGACCGCATGAACTCAACAGAGTTATTGGACAAGCTGAAAGAAGTTCCAGGCAGTGTAACTTCTACAGCCATAACAAAGTCAAGCTACGAACAGCTAGCTAAAATAGCACTCTTGTTAAAAGCTGAATTTTACCTTGAGGCCAACAGGGCAGAAGCATTTGAAATAAAGTTGAAACGCGAGACAGAGTCCCAAGAAACAACAATTGATGAGTGTTTACAACTCAAAGCACAACCTGGGAGAATGAATTGAAACGTGAAAAAGAGCTCTCACAAGCTCAGCTGTTGTTACAAGCAGACTCATATGAGAAAAAGCTGCGTGAAGGAGGGATGAAGTACCAAGCACTGTGTTCAGACTATGATGCTCTGCACCAACGGTTGCAGCTAACATCAAAATCTCTGGACGAGTGCATATTGGAAGAAGTGGCGTTAGTCCAACAAGGCGTGCGTTTACAAAGTGAGTGTCATACATCACGTGAACGCTTAACAGCCTGTGAGGAAAAACTTGCCGCAGCCACAAATAAAATCTCTGACGAGGGGCAAGGATGTCTGGAACTCAAAGACAAACTGGGTCAGAGTCCAGGTCAACAATCACCACCTCAGAAGGATTTTGCTGTACCTCCTACACATAATCTCCTTATGCCACCTCTACGTGAGTCTGGTGAATCACCTCCATGTGATGATTTTGTTCCGCCTCCACCAATCCCTCAGCCTCCGCTCTCAATAGCGGTATTGCATAAATAACGAAATATGTCCAAAGCTTTGAGCCAGGGCCGTTGGGTTCGACCGACACTAAGGCCTATCTACAAGACCTTGACTTCTAATTAAGAAACTATCCCAACGCTACAGTTGAGGATAAAATAGGTTTGATCAGGCTCACTTCAGCCAGGACGGTGTTTTCCTTCATAGAGCGTCAACCTGATGCCACAAGAAAGGATTACCGACTGTTATGTGCTGCTCTAACCAAAGAGTATACCCCTTGCGCGGGACCTGGCAGATATCCAGCCACCGACAAGGTCATGCAAGGTAAGAATGATCACCCAAGGGCATATTATTCCAGAATTTTGCAGGCTTATTTTGGTTACAGGAACGAAACCGGCATGGAGGAAGAGGAAGCGTTTAAGTTCGTTTTCAGCAAAAATCTCCACCCTGACAAAGGGTGGGTACACTCACACGTCACTGACAGTGACCCGTCACAAACTGAGACCTCAGTAACAGCAACAGCTGTGCTAACGGTTCAGACAAATCAAGGTGACAAACAACAACGTTGCCGCTGTCACGGACAGCCACCGGGACCTTGTTGTTGCAAACAATGAGAGCCCCTCAACACACAGTGAGCGGGTGATCTCATACATCAATGACGGAGGCCCGTCAAAAACCAAACTCTCAGGAGCAGCAGCGACTGCACCAACGGTTCGGACAAACCGGGATTACACAGGCAAAGGTAAACGTAAGAAGAAACGTTGGCCAAAACCTACAAGGTTCCTGTGCAACCTTATCAGAAAGGGGGTCACTAAAAAAGCTTACCTGTCGATCACACTTGAAAGGGTCCTCACACATGAAGCCCTACTGGACGGTGGAGCCGACATAACTATTATGTCAGCCAAACTGTTCGAGGAGCTCAGCACCGCAAATAACAGTGTTCACAGGGAAATACCTCTCATAGAACGTGCTATAGAACTGCACGGCCTCGCAGAGACAAGGACAACCCTAATAGCTATAGCTATGGTTCACATGCAGGTTGGCGAGATGACACTATACCACCTGGTCTAAAAAAGTTAAATATGGTCCTCTGGACATTCAAAAAAAACACAAAACAAAGCAAATCAACAAAAAAATGTAGAAACGTTTCATCTCTCATCCGAGAGACTTCCTCAGTCTGAGGAGCTGTATTCAGCTCAGTCTCTTAAATAGCACCGTCTCAGAATGGATCAACCAGTTTTGCTACTGACAACCAAAACCAGCTGATCACATGCTCAAGAAGGACCATCAGCCTAACAATGGATCATTAGCACACTGATGGCTGTTTACTGTTCACTGAGGGCTGAGTGATACTAGCAATCACAGCATTGTAAGAGGGGGACAGTTGAACCCGGAGGCCTCCACCCCTGTTTAACGATGGACGATTTCTTTTCACAAAGATGGCCTCCTTTACTCCTCTCTCAAACCATCGTTCCTCTCTGTCCAGGATGTGAACATCTTCATCCCTGAAAGAGTGACCGCTGGCCTGGAGATGAGTGTAGACCGCAGAGTCCTGGCCTGATGATGTTGATCTTCTGTGCAAGCCAGTGTGCTAATGATCCATTGTTAGGCTGATGGTCCTTCTTGAGCATGTGATCAGCTGGTTTTGGTTGTCAGCAGCAAAACTGGTTGATCCACTCTGAGACGGTGCTATTTAAGAGACTGAGCTGAATATAGCTCCTCAGACTGAGGAAGTCTCTCGGATGAGAGACGAAACGTTTCTACATTTTTTTGTTGATTTGCTTTGTTTTGTGTTTTTTTTGAATGTCCAGAGGACCAGATTTAACTTTTTTAGATTTTTCTACCTGGATTATTGAGCATGCATCAAGATATACCACCTGGTACATGTGTCTACGGTTGACTCATTCCCATTTTTGATTGGACAGGATTTTATAAATCGCTTTGAAGCGATTATAGATTATGGTGAACAGACAATGTGGGCCAGAGTGAGAAAACCCCTGCCAATACTCATGCCTCCTGAGAAAGTCACAGACTGCCCAACAGCAGGCCCCGCAGAAGGCACCGAGGACTTCTCAGCAGAGAACACAGTCCCGGTAAGTAAGCCTTTAAAGCATGTGAAACCGAAGAGACCCAACCGATGGACCCAACTCTGACCGAACAAGAAAGCCTCCTCTGCGAGCTGAGACAGTCAGAGCCCACTGGATACTACCTACCATTGGTAGTTAAAGGTGTAGAGATCCAAGGATCCCACACCGAAGATGCTGTACTGTCGCTGTGGACAGATAAATCAGCTATTAACCAGGCTTTCTACGGAACATTGGTTAAAAAATATTTGGGTCCAGTTCTGATCGAGAAACCTTTCCGCTTTCCATTGTATCCCAACAGTTCACGAGTGATGACTGCGAAAGGAGTCATTAACCTGAAACTGATCTGGAACCAATGGAAACTGGTACACCCATTCCTCGTGGTCCCAGACTTACCACATGCAACCTACATAGGCTCTGACATCTTGGTAAGATTAGGTGTCCAAGTGGACACCAGCCACAATGTACTGTGGTCACTAAAACCAGCCAAAAAGGATCTTCCTGTGCAAGATACAGCAAACCTTATGGCTGGACAGACCATTCCAGAGGTCTGCCAGGTTGCTACCAACCAACACACCTCAGTACCACCTCAGGTAACAAACCTAATGGTACGAGTCCACATCGTGGCGGGACAAGCTATTAGCCTTAAACAAGCGTACTTTCAACCATCTCCTACGTTTTTCAAACTAGGACTGTCCATTGAGGCTGCAAGCCAAGTGAGCCTAGACTCCAGAACCACATCTGTTGCTGTGTGTAACACAGGCACAGAGGAGGTACTGATCCCGAGAAACACAAGGCTAGGATGGTTGAGCTCCACAGATTTTCATGATTTTGAACTAGGCATTCCATTTCTGGGAGGACTCCCAGACAACCTGGTATCGAGTCAAGAGACTGGTCCAGTTTGGTTCACAAAACCAACACAGGCCATAGCTCTCTTCTCAACCAGTGATGTCGATAAAGGACCTGAAACCTATAGTGTCCTACCTATAGACAGGTCTAACGGCACAGAAAGGGACTCACTGGAGCTTCCCAAACATCAAGAACCCTTAGCAATCTCTTCACAGATTGAACAGGTGGTCGCCCAAGCCGACGCCCTGACGACTGATGAAGAAAGGGACAAACTCCGCCAAGTTTTCATGAAATATGAGAAGTCATTCTCAACTGACTCAATGGATTGTGGGTTGACCTCGCTCCACACAGTGAGCATCCCAACTCCGCCCAACTCACCGCCTACATTTGTCAGACAATACAAGATTCCCCTGGCAGCATATCAACCTGTCAAGGAAATCATTGATGACCTTTTAGATAAAGGTATAATCAGACAATGTAATAGCACCTACTCTGCACCTTTATGGCCAGTTTTGAAACCGAATGGTAAGTGGAGACTTACCATAGACTACAGAAAGCTAAACAAACAAGTTCCTTTATCTAGGTGGCCAATGACCCAGATCCAACAGGAACTGCCCAAGGTCACCGATGGTAAGTACTTTTCTACCCTCAATGTTGCCTCTGGTTTTTGGACCATTCCTGTGTGCGCCGAGGACCAACACAAATTAGCTTTCACTTTTGGTAGCTGACAATACACCTTCACCAGGTGCCCCTTTGGCTACGCTAACTCGCCAGCTGAGTTCAACATCTTTTTGAACAAAGCATGTCCAGACGCCCACGGCCGTGGGACACTGATCTACGTGGACGATGTCCTTTTGAGGCAGCCAACACTGGACTTACACTTGGCTGAGATCGACCACGTTATGAATCAACTGACTACTGCTGGTGCTAAAATCTCACTGTCAAAATGCCAGTGGTGCAGGACCAAGGTGGACTACGTTGGCGTACTAGTAGGTCCAGACGGAGTACAACCACAATTGACTCGTACCCAAGGCCTAGACAATCTCTAAGTCCACACCAATCTCAGAGAACTACAAAGTTTTCTGGGCGTGTGTAACTACTCACGCTAATTCATAGAGAACTATGCAGACCTTGCAGAACCACTGACTGAACTTTTAAAGAAAGACATCCCATTTGTCTGGACTTATAACCAACAGCAGGCAATGAACGCTCTCAGGGACAGACTCAAGTCAGCCCCATGTCTAGTCTATCCAGACTACAACAAAAAGTTTCACTTGGAAGTGGGCTTTTCAGCTCACTGCATAAGTGCAGGTCTGTACCAGATGCACGACAAAGACAAGCGTGTGGTGGCCTACGCCAGTAAGACAATGGCAGGCCCCGAATTAAAGTTCTCAGACTGTGAGAAAGCTCTATTGACCACAGTGTGGGCAGTTAAACACTCCTCCAGTTACATCAGTGGACAAAAAATCCTTGTTGAAACACAACACCAGCCAGTAACTTTCCTGAATAGCCAACGCATCAGAGATGGTGTGGTGACAAACTCACGGGTAGCCACGTGGCTCATGGCGCTTCAAAGATTTTACCTAGACATCCGCTAAAGACAAAACAAGAAGTCACATTTGGGCACTGACCTGGCACTCTGCCAGGAATGTACACAAGATGTACCAGCCACCCAACCGCCAGCTGCGGAAAAACCCTCAGTAAATGAGGACCCGAATCACCACTACTTTGATAGCAATATCTGCAAAAATATGACAACACTGTATGTGGATGGATGCTCATTCCACCACGAACAAACCTGCAAATCGGGTGTTGGAGGGATTCTCCTCCAAGACCAAGAAGAGGTCACTTTTTTTAACTATAAATTAGGCTCTCAGACTTCTCAGTACGCTGAGATAGTAGGAATCCTAATAGCTCTCCAGATGGCAGTAGACCGCTCCATCAAAACGCTAGTCATCTGCACGGACTCTAATTACGCTTGACTTAGTTTCTTGTGTCATCTCGCTCTGTGGAAACAAAACGGCTTTCTCACAAGCAACAAGAAAGTGGTCAAACACACAGAGCTTTTCATGGCGTGATCATTTGGTGACATCACATGACCTACAGGTCTACTGGAAAAAGGTTCTAGGACATTCAAGAGTCTTAGGCGATGACAAGCTGTATAATGACCTTGCAGACTTCCTAGCCAAGGACGGAGCCGTGAACGGCCCTCCGTGGTCCTTTGACCCCTCCTGGCTGCTCACAACTCTGTCAGTAACACCTACAGCCGAGGTAATGGCAGTCACACGTGCACAGGCTGCAGCCAAGCCGGCTGACAACACAGTCTCTGTACAACCCGTGCTGACTGACCCAGACATCATCCAACTTCAGAAGTTGGATCTTGCGATAAACTCGATGATACTGTACTTGACTGACCCAGAGAAAAACACTCCGTCCGAAGCCGACCTGGATTCCAATCCAGACCTTAAAGTCCTCTTTCAGCTGCGCAAACAGTTAAAACTAATCAAGGACATCCTAACTTTTGCTCATGGACCGACGTCCTCACCCGTGTTCGTGGTCCCCCATGACTACAGGGGGGTGATGTTAGTTCATGCGCATGATCTCCCGTCCGCGGGACACAAGGGAGATAACGCCACGCTGAAAACATTAAAACAAGTTGCTTATTGGCCTGGAATGAAAAAGGATGTCAAGGACTACATAAAAAGGTGCCTGGTCTGTGGCCAGTTTCAGCCATCCAGACCAATCCACAGAGCACCACTGCAAAGTAGAGGCATTGCATTCTCATGGTCCGACCTCCAGATCGACTGGGTTGGACCACTTCCAAAGAGCACTAGAAGAAATAAATATTTTCTCACGGTAACTTGCGCATTTACCAAATGGGTAGAATGTCTACCAGCTCCTAACGACACAGCACAAACAACTGCTATGTTACTAATGAATCATGTATTTTCAAGGTTTGGACTTCCCCTCAGGGTGAACTCAGACCAAGGTACACACTTCACAGCTGAAGTGATGAAAGAACTGTGGAAGATGCTAGGCATCAAAGTCAACTTCCATGTTGGCTACCACCCACAGGTCTCAGGCCAAGTGGAGAGAGCAAACAGAACTGTGGTAAGTATTTTGAAGAAATACATAGCCACAAACCACAAGGACTGGGACGTGAAACTCCCTCTGGTCCTCATGGCCATAAGGGCCACTCCACACACATCGACTGGCATCTCTCCCTTCGAGAAGATGACGGGTCGACAAATGACTCTCCCTCTACAGCTATTGTACCAACCAGGCGATGCCGCCATGGCAACAGCCTACACCACACAACAATACATGAATGACTTGGAAGAACACCTTAAAAACACCTTTGCGTTTGCCCAGAGAAACCTGGAAAAATCCGCTGAAGGACGAAAGGCGTACTATGACCAAAAGACCTCTCACGAGGATCTCCAAGTGGTAGATAGGGTCTGGTACTACACGTTCGCCCCCACAACCGGGAAAGGAGAGTCCGGGACCGGAACTCTCGCCTGCAAACTTATGCCCAGGTGGAATGGACCCCACCTGATAACAGACAAACTGTCTCCAGTTGTCTACCAGATCAAAATAAGCAAAGGCCAAAAAGAGCCAATTGTTAAATGGGTACATAGAAACCAGGTCAAACTACACAAGGCGTTCAATAACTCCACAGGAGACAAAGATCTCACAAACTCCGACCTTGTGGGAAAAAAGTCGTCCAAGCAGAAGCTAAATAAGTCTAAGCTTAATTAAGTGTTAAGATAATAACTCAGACGCGATAACGTGATCGAATCTGACAATCAGGGTGAGTGACGCATTGAAACGTTTTCTAGTTGCTTAATCACTACTTTTGTCGATGTTGAAACGTTGTTTTCTGGTTGCTTAATCACTACTTTTGTCGATGTTGAGACATCGTTTATTGGTTTTGATATTGTTTCTGAACACCCCCAGCAAGAATGAATTGTGTGTGTACTTTAGTTAGAGACTATGAGGACTTTAACTATGACAACATGCAGTTCATTTGTTAAACTTCAACCTTCGAGGAGTCAATGTAGATTACTGCTACCTTAAGTACCATAACCTACATTGGTCTCACGATGCTCAAGCCAAACCTACTCGAACAATCCTATTCGGGGAGGGGGCTAGCTAATCCTTAAGTTGAGTCTCACCATAGACTCAAAAACATTTAGGGGGAAAACCAAAAAACCAAACCTCAAGTCGTTCGTCTAAAGGGACAACAGACAATTGAACCAAACTATATTTTGCCATGTAAATCTAACTTAAACCAAGTTAGGAATGGAAGAATAGTTTGGAATGCCCTTCTATAGGTATGAATCCCTCTTATAATTTTTCAGCATGACCCACCCTTTAATTGGTACCTGTAGCTGATCTAAACCATTATAGCTTACACACCAGGTGCATATAGTTTAAGGTCTTATGTAAAATCCCACTCATAAGCCCAAATAAAACCACATAAATGCATGAACACATAGAACCAGAATGGCATCCACTAGGAACCACCAGCAGCAACCTTCGCAGAAGGGACCTACAACTCCAACGTGGGTCTCCAAACTCCATCCAGTGGTCGCCTCTGCAGTTCAATTGAGGGAACCCCTCTGCATGCTGATCAATCAACAACTCCAATCGTTGTGGATTTATCGTTGTGGATTATATGACATTTTCCAATGGATTACAGACTTTGTTTCCAAGGGGTTAAAGCGTTGCTGCAATGGAATTACCAACAACATTATGGAAGTACCAAAAACGTTGTGGGATTACCTTCGTTGACTTTTGTTTTCCTCTTGCTGGATTACATCAAGATCAAGGACATTCGGAGGTGTAAGTTCATGTTGGAATTCATCCCCATGGACAGGCGATGATTTCCAAAGAGGGGACTGTAGTGAACTAGACATACAACAACAATCTGTCTCTGAGGACCTTCAGGGGACAGGAACTATTATTTCATTGATTTCTATCCAGAAATACAAATTATCTCATCAAGAGACTATTTGATTGTATCCTGAATTAATCAAGTGAAAGAACACTCGTCTTTTTACATTATCAGTACTATTTTAAAATATCTTGATAATCAAAAAACGTGTTTAGTTCATACCATTTCTAAATGTTGAAGTGAACCACTCATTTAAATCAACTGTGAAACCGTATTAATGATTTTTAAACCTCATTAGACTTTGATAATACAGTTAAATGCCTATTTACGAAGTAAGTGTGCATTTAGTCTTCTGTCTGAATGAGGGTAGTGGACCTGATGTCGGTCGAAAGTCAGAGACAACCAGAGACAAGTTATTAGAACGAAGTGTCTTGTTTTTAAAACTCTCAGACAGTAAATAAGAGCTGTTGGCACCTGCTTTGTCTCACCTCTTCATAAACATTTCTCCGTCTGTACTAACCGTTCTTAAACATTCCTGCTGTCTCCTGACTTCTAGTGACCCTCTAACATCACTAGAACCACACCCCAGCTGATTGTTTCAACCAATCAGGAAGTACCACGTAACAGGAAGTGGATACCCCTTTAAAAGGCAACACTTCTTGTAACTATTCGGTCTTCTAAGTCTTAAGTCTTAGTCTTCACGAGTCTTAGTCTTCCAGTCTTGCTGGAACTTTCAGTCGGAGATGAGACTCAACTAAGTAACCGATGGATTTGACCATGTGCCAAAGGTCTCTCCAGTCCAGCGTTGTCACAGCCTGCCTCGGCTGTGACTCAACCGGAGCATTAAAAGCTCAACTCCTAAGGAAGCTTATTCGGTTGAACCGAGTACTTCGTCACGATTTCTGATGACCCCCATCTACTCTAACCGGAGACGCTGAAAAGGGAGCGTACTAATGGACTTCTGTTCCGGAGTGGATACATCCTCTACTAAGGTAACAAGCCGTTGACGCCCTAAAGTGTACCGGAGGGCTGAGCTGGATGTCGGAGGAAGGGTGCCATGTGCTGGTTCAACACATAACTCCATCTAAAACTTCCTCCTCTAATCTATTCCTCCTCTCTTAAACCAGATGCCTTTAGAGATGAATCAGTCTCAATCAGTAATGTTCTGTTGTCTTGTTTGTAAAGCGTGCCAAGTTTATTAATTCATTCAACCTTTATTTAAACAGATAAATCACATTGAGCCTCGAAGACTCATTTGCAAGTGAGACCTGTTTGGACAGACAAAATCAGAAACAGATCAGCAAATCAATGTGTACATGTTTTGATGTTAAATTTTGATTCTGTTAAATAAATGACCGCATTTATTCTGATGGGTCAAAGATAAAATGGCGTCTCATGTCACTGATTAAACATTCCACTCACAAGTTATCTAGGTCACATAACAGAAATTTAACTCGAAAAAGAAAATAATCCGTTGTAATTAAATAATTAATATTCTTTGTGCTTGAACTAGCTTTAAGAATAATTCATTAGTAGTGAAGTTAACCCTTAGATCACTACACATCCTCTACCCCTCTGTGAGGCCTATAAGCAAACTGCATGGGATCTTTTAGATCTTGAGTCATCTTTTAGATGTTGAGTCTGCTTTAGAATGTCACCTCTGATTAGTCTTTCAAACATTTTCATCAAAACTGAGGTCAAAGCTACTGGTCTAAAATCACCAAAAGTTTTGAGATGATTGCATTTAGGGACAGGAACCACAACATCATCTTTCCAGATGTTAGGTACATGTTGTGTTTGCAGAGACATGTTATAAATATAATGAAAAACAGGACTCAGCTCAATGGCACAACATTTTACAGAACGACCACAAATGTTATCAGGACCGTGACTTTTGCTCACTTTTACACACTGAAAGGCTTTTTTAACATCTTGGAGGTGATGTTAGAGTACTGTGTGTCTTTAAGATTATGCTCTAGTTTCTGGATTTCTTCACAAACATCACAGGCATCAAAACAAGAATAAAATGAATTTAGAGCGTTTGCAAGTTCGAAGTCTGAATTAAAACCGTCTATAGTGACACGGGTGTTTTGTGGCTTCTGAAGGTTTACAATAGTTTTCATATTAGCCCATGCTGAGCCAAGTTTATTTGTGGCCATTTTCTTTTCCAGTTCAGATTTGTACTTTTGTTTTGCTTTTGAAATTCTACCTTTAGTTCTTTTCTGGCTAAATGCTGGTCAAAGACTATTCCCTGTTTAAAAGCAATTGATTTTTTATATAAACAGGACTTAACTGATTTAGTAATCCATGGTTTATTGTTAGGATATATATTTACCCGCTTCTGTGGAATTACCATCAATAATCATATCCCTGCAAAAAGTGTTTACGGGGTTTACATCAGAGTTGCTGCAGGCTTCCATCCAAACTCACATGGATAATAAACAATTTTTATTCCGGATCACGATGTTGTCCCCTGTTGACCTGAAATGAGCTAGGACCATGCCTTTCATTTCAGGAGGATTTTCTGACAGCTCGCTCTGCTATTTGCTGCAAATTATCTGTTTCTGCCTGTTGATTCTGGACCCTGCTTCTGTTTCACATAGGAGCATCCATCCATATTCGCAGGGGGGCCGGAGCCCCCCTCAGCCCAACTCAAACTGCAGTTGGGCCACCTTGTCGGGTTTGTTTGCCCATTTGATTTGTGATGCGTTATGCTCTGAAACTTTTCTGCACCATTCAGATTATTGTCATTATTTTCAGATCTCAGACTATCTGGAGTCACTGAATCTTGTTAATACACAAGGATCTACCCATCACAGCAACTTTCACTGTTTTTGGGTTCTGAACGATCGTGTCTTCATTAATGTTTCTCATGGTTTAATTATGGGGGCTAATTGTCACACTACTAACTCCTGTAATTACAAACCGGATTCCAAAAAAGTTGGGACACTAAACAAATTGTAAATAAAAACTGAATGCAATGATGTGGAGATGGCAAATGTCAATATTTTATTCGTAATATAACATAGATGACAGATCAAAAGTTTAATCTGAGTAAATGTAACATTTTAAAGGAAAAATATGTTGATTCAAAATTTCACAGTGTCAACAAATCCCAAAAAAGTTGGGACAAGTAGCAATAAGTGGCTGGAAAAAGGAAATTGTGCATATAACGAACAGCTGGAAGACAAATTAATCAACTGACAACATGACTGGGTATAAAAAGAGCTTCTCAGAGTGTCAGTGTCTCTCAGGAGCCAAGATGGTAAGAGGATCACCAATTCCACCATTGTTGCGTAGAAAGATTGTGTAAAAATACCAGAATGGTGTTACCCGGCGTAAAATAGCAAAGACTTTTAAGTTATCATCATCAACCATGCATAACATCATCAAAAGATTCAGAGAATCTGGAACAATCGCTGTGCGTAAGGGTCAAGGCCGTAAAACTCTACTGGATGCTCGTGATCTCCGGGCCCTTAAACGTCACTGCACCTCAAACAGGAATGCCACTGTCAAGGAAATAACAGAATGGGCTCAGGAATACTTCCAGAAAGCATTGTCAGTGAACACAATCTACCGTGCCATCCGCCGTTGTCAGCTGAAACTCTACAGTGCAAAGAGGAAGCCATTTCTAAACAAGCTCCACAAGCTCAGACATTTTCACTGGGCCAGGGGTCATTTAAAATGGAGTGTGGCAAAATGGAAGACTGTTCTGTGGTCAGATGAGTCACGACTTGAAGTTCTTTATGGAACACTGGGACGCCATGTCATCCGGCCCAGAGAGGACAAGGATAGCCCAAGTTGTTATCAACACTCCGTTCAGAAGCCTGCATCACTGATGGTGTGGGGTTGCATGAGCGCTTGTGGCATGGGCAGCTTGCATGTCTGGAGAGGCACCATTAATGCAGAGAACTATGTTCAGGTTCTAGAACAACATATGCTCCCAACTAGACGTCATCTCTTTCAGGGAAGACCCTGCATTTTTCAACACAATAATGCCAGACCACATTCTGCCGCAATCACAACATCATGGCTACGTAGGAGAAGGATCCGGGTACTGAAATGGCCAGCCTGCAGTCCAGATCTTTCACCTATAGAGAACATTTGGCGCATCATAAAGAGGAAGGTGTGACAAAGAAGGCCCAAGACGATTGAACAGAGGCCTGTTTTAGACATGAATGGGAGAGCATTCCTATTTCTAAACTTGAGAAACTGGTCTCCTCTGTCCCCAGACGTCTGTTGAGTGTTGTAAGAAGAAGGGGGGATGCCACACAGTGGTAAAAATGGACTTGTCCCAACTTTTTTGGGATTTGTTGACGCCATGAAATTTGGAAACAACAGATTTTTCCCTTAAAATGATACATTCTCTCAGTTTAAACTTTTGATCTGTGATTTGTGTTCTATTCTGAATAAAATATTAGATGTTGGTACCTCCACATCATTGCATTCAGTTTTTATTCACAATTTGTTTAGTGTCCCAACTTTTTTGGAATCCGGTTTGTATACATCAGTCACAAAAAACTCAAGAAAATGTCTGAAAATAATGTTGTTACTGCTCTCAGGGATTCAGCCCAACACTGGACTCCCCACTAATTACAGCACATCAAATGACTTTAAAAACATGTCAGGACTTCATTTTCTGCATGTAAACGCACGTATCCATCTGAGAAAACTTGATGCTTGGAAAATTCTGGTCAGTTCTTCTGGGGCAGATGTAATCTTCATCTCTGAAACCTGGCTCAACAAATCTGTACTGAATAATGACCTGGCAATCAATGGATTTAACATCTATCGCTGTGATCGTCAAAAAAAAA
>NC_056499.1:58805969-58807720 GCF_014905685.2 Nematolebias whitei | reverse complement strand
CCATCTGCTGAAAAGCTTTATGGAGATGAAGATTTCATTTTTCAGCACGACCTGGCACCTGCTCACAGTGTCAAAACCACTGGTAAATGGTTTACTGACCATGGTATTACTGTGCTCAATTGGCCTGCCAACTCTCCTGACCTGAACCCCATAGAGAACCTGTGGGATATTGTGAAGAGAAAGTTGAGAGACGCAAGACCCAACACTCTGGATGAGCTTAAGGCCGCTATCGAAACATCCTGGGCCTCCATAACAACTCAGCAGTGCCACAGGCTGATTGCCTCCGTGCCACGCCGCATTGAAGCAGTCATTCATGCAAAAGGATTCCCGACCAAGTATTGAGTACATAACTGAACATGATTATTTGAAGGTTGGTGTTTTTTGTATTAAAAACACTTGTCTTTCATTGGTGGGATGAAATATGCTAATTTTTTGGGACAGGCATTTTGGGTTTTCATGAGCTGTACGCCATAATCATCAGTATTAAAACAATTAAAGACCTGAAATATTTCAGTTGATTTGCAATGAATCTGAAATATATGAAAGTTTCATTTTTATCATTACATTATGGAAAATAATGACCTTTATCACAATATGCTAATTTTTTGAGAAGGACCTGTACATCAAATGTCACCTGCATTAAAAGGGTGTGTGGGAAAACATGCAATTCACGTATCGTTCAGCCTGTAAGGTTTTATCTTCACTCTTAAGATGTCCAGTAGGGAGAGTGAACTCTAGAGGTATAAAAAAAGAGTGGTTCCTGGTATTGTGCATAATGACTTTACCTGTAACGTTTCTATCCGGGCCTGTAACTGGAGTCGGTCCTCCAGATCTTTGCATCGCTCCTCCAGGCTCAATATCTGCTCCTGCAGATGGTTTCTTTCTAGCTCAAGCTCCTCCACGACACATCGCAACCCAGCTGGAATCATCAAAGACAGAACATGTGAAATTGAAGTCAGTCAAAAACATATGCCCTTTGAACCATGACAGCTCAAAGAATAAATTTAGCACTAATTTTTGCTACATTTACCGAGAAGCCAATATTTCCAACTCTAATACTTTGAGGTTTACAGAAATCTTCATAAACAGATCCTGTCTAACTCTGAATGCTAGGAAACTTCTAGTAACTACAACTTTCATTCCCTTCATTGACTACGGTGACATTATTTACATGAATGCTCCTACAAGCACCCTGCAGATGTTGGATGCTGTCGTTCCTGTTTCCTGGAATATCTTGCAAAAAGATCTGAAGCTCTCGACCTTGACCTCTTTAAGTGGCTTTAAACATTTGTTAAGTTCCTGGCAAAAACCAACGCAGACATGTTCCTGTTTTTAGTTTCCTACACCACCTTACAACCTAGCCATTTTTATTTCATTTTTTAAATATACTTTTCTTTTATTTCTTCTTCTCAATATGTATCTTTTTTATGATTGTCTATTATTCAACATTTTTCAGTCAGGTCATCTGGACAGTTTCTTTTTTTTGCTGAAACGTTTCACCTTCCATCCAGAAGGCTTCATCAGTCAAGGAAACACACAACACAAAACTGATTCTTCCCCCAACAGCTTACTCCAAAGTGGAACAAACCAGTTATGTTGATGCTAAGATGGTGTCTTTGGCACGCCCTCTCCTCTGTTGCCGGCCCTCTTCCTCGTCGACAGTCATGTCAAACTGGTTCAAAACCAAAAAAAGTCCATGCTCAATAATCCAGGTATACAATCCAACAATTTTCAGTCAGGTCATCTGGACA
>NC_056499.1:58790305-58805869 GCF_014905685.2 Nematolebias whitei | reverse complement strand
GAACACAAACTAACACATAATGAACACAAACTAACATAATGAACACAAACTAACACATAATGAACACAAACTAACACATAATGAACATAAACTAACACATAATGAACATAAACTAACACTTAATGAACATAAACTAACACTTAATGAACATAAACTAACACATAACGAACACTAACACATAACGAACATAAACTAACACATAATGAACATAAAGCAACACATAATGAACACAAACTAACCCATGATGAACACAAACTAACACATGATGAACACAAACTAACACATGATTAACACAAACTAACACATAATGAACACAAACTAACACATGATGAACACAAACTAACACATAATGAACACAAACTAACACATGATGAACACAAACTAACACATAATGAACACATAAACTAACAAGAACAGACTAATTACTAAAAGAACATTGATAAACAGCTAACAGAAATTAATAACAATGAACTTAAATTTGAACCATAATCCCTCCCTGACGCCATGTGACCAGCAGTCAACCACATTGAACCAATGAGTTAGTCTCATTGAGTAACAAGGACACCACCCGAAGAGAGACGTTTATTGATGAGACTATATTTACTAAATAATATACTACGTAATGATTGTATAAATAAAGGTTTAAAAAAAATCTGACCAATGAAATTACTAAACAGGTCACAGTCGGACCAATGAAATGGAGAGGGGAGGAGTGAACACTTTGTCTGTACGTTAAACAGTAAAAAAAGTCACAAAGACCCACACCCCAAGAGAGACACATATTGGGCAGCTATGGGAGCGTCTGGGTGTAACGAAGCTAAATGTTTTTGGTGGCAGGAAGCTCATTAGCCCCTCCAAAAAAAATAAAATAAAATAAAATAAAAAATCCATGTATTAGTCACAGCTGCGGGGTTCAAAGCCAGTGATAAAAGTAGTGGTTTATACTCCAGAGTATAATAGACTGAACAGAAAACATACAGACACCAATACATTTGCAGCCAAACAAAACATCTGCCTACATGCTGTTTGTAAAAAACCAGCCCAAAACGACCACAACAGAAGAGAAGAAATTAACAGGTCAACCCAAATTAAGCTAATGACGCAACTTACCTGCCCGTCTTTCTGACCTTTGAGGTCTCCGACAGCTCCTTTGTTTTCCATGTTCAGGGTAAGAATGGTCTCTGGAATCGGTCCTTGTCTGGATTCAGTCACTTTTTTGGCCACAGCCAGCTCATCCATCAGCAGGTCCCGGTCATTCTGCAGACTGGCCATGGATCTGGAGAAGGAAGACAGCTGCTCGCTGTAGGTGATATTTTCCAGAACCACCTGTTTCAGCTCCTTATCCTTCTCTGTCAGTGCCTTGAAGAGTTCATCCATCAGCTTGCTCAGCTCTGCCTGTGCATCTTTGCTCTTAAGAGCTTTTAGTTGATGAAGAAGTAGATCCCTCTCCTTAGCAAGTACGTTTAGGTCTGAAGATGTGTCCTGCAGACTGTGCTCCGCCTTGTTCAAAGCCGCCCGAGTCTGCTGAAGCTCCTCATCAAATCTGCTCCGGAGAATCTTGAAGTCTTCTATGAGATGGTCTCGGTCATTTTGTAAAGCAGCCATGGCTTTGCACAAAGATTCGTTTTGAGCCTTCGTGTCTTTGTTTTGGGATTTCGCCTCGGCTAACTGTTGCTTCAAGCTGAGTAGCTCTTTTGTGAGCTCCACCAGCTTTTGATCCGCCTCCTCTTGCCAGTTTGTCATCATCAGCTCAGCGTTGCATTCAAACACATCCCGTTCATTATCATATTTGTCCTTAGCTTTGGACAATTTTTTGTCAGTCTCACTTTCCAGCAGCTGCAGTTTTTCCTTAAGCTCATCAGCTGAAGCTTTATGTGAGAGAAGCTTCTGCTGGAGGTCATGACATTCAGCTGCTTTGGCTGCAACAGTGTCCTGTAAATTCCCTTCGTTTTTCTCTTGGAGTTCCAGATGAACATCTCTGAGTTGTTTTTCTGCTGCAATCTTTTGGTTTTCCAGGTTCCTGATCACATCCTGCTGCTTCCTAAGCAGCACCTTCAGCTGGTTGTCTTTGAGGGACAGCACCTGGTTTAGATCCTCTCTGTAGCGCAACAGCTGGGCTCTGAGCATGGCGTTCTCAGAGTTCAGGTCATCCATTTGATGTAGAAGTTTCCTGATTTCATGTTTAAAGCCTATATTTGCACCACTATTCCCATCAGTGGAAACCTCCGTTGAGCCTGACTGACTCTTTGCTTCCAGTGTTCTGTAATCAGACGTTAGCCGTTCCCGTTCGCTCTGTAAGGATGTTATTGTGTTCTTAAACAATTCCACTTTAGCCTCAATCTGCTCCTTGTCCCGAACAGACGTGTCCACCTGAATTTGCAGACTTTTGACTTCAGCCATAAGGGCTCTTGCTTTCGTGTCAGCTTTTTCCCGCTGGTGACTTAAAGACATGAGCCTGTCCTCGTAAACAGATGCCTGGCTTCGATAATTAGCGTGGAGCTGCTCCAGATACTCAGAAATCTGACCATCTTTGCTGGAGAGCAGGGAGGAGATCTCAGCATCTTTGCTGTGAAGAAGCGTTTTGAGTTGAATAGAAATTCCCTCCTGCTTCTCGAAGTCTGCTTGAATTTTGTCACATTGAGTGCGTAAAAGAAGCAGCTGGGCTTCTGTATCCGAGTTCACCTTCACCATCTGTTCATAGTGATGCTGCAGTTGGGAAATCCTGTCTTCTTTTTCAGCGAGCTGTCGATTAAGAGTGTTCTTTCCTTGTTCTAGTCGTTCCACTTCTGTGTTAAGTTCCTTTACCTTCACAGCCATGACTTCTGCATTTTCGCTCAGCTCAGCGTTGGTTACACTCACGATAAACATCTGTCTCTGATGTGCAGAGGCAGCCACACAGTAATCGCTCAGAGTCTTTTCAAGTCTTGATTTAGCCGTCTGCAGTTCATTTAGCTCCTTGTTTGTCTTCCTCATGTTCTCCAGAACACTGGTGATCATGGAGCCTTGTTCCAGGAGCTGCTTGTCCTTCTTGTTCAGGCTCTTTTGGTATAAATCATCCCAGAGTCTGGAGGCATCTGCCCCGTGTGGAACTGAAGTCAAAGCAGAAAGTTTGGCTTCGCTGGTCTCGGCTGTTCTCTTCAGAGTGTTTATCTGGAGGTCTTTGGTGTCCAGCTGCTTCATCAAGTCGTTCAGTCTTTGACTTTCTTCTTCCTTCACATCCTCGAGTTCATCTATTCGTTGCTGTAACTGATTCTGTATGTGTGTTTGTGGTTCGTCGATGCTTTGGGATGATTTTGTTTCCTCTGGGTCTTTGTGCTGCTGCAGCTGGTTTCTTTCAGACTCTAAGCTCTTGACGTTCTCCTCAGCCTCCCGGTGGAGTTTTCTGAGTGTGATCAACTCGCGCTCAGCTTGTTTATTGCTCTCCTCCAATGCAGACAGCTTGTCCAAGCCTTTCCTCTTTTCTTCTTTTAAAAATCCACAGACTGACTGCGAGCTCTTCAAAGCACCTTCCAGATCTAAAATCACCTCCTGGTATCTGATACAGTTTTGTTGGAGCTGGTTTATCTCCTGGTGTTTCTCTTTCAGCAGCTCTTGAAGCTCTTTTGTCACATTCTTGGAGTCGTTGTTGCCTCTTTGAACAGCTTTGAGTTTCTCCTCTAACTCTTGGACTAACTTGAGCTGTTCCTGTTCCTTTTCTCGCCTGAATCGACTGTTTGTTTCTTCGCTCGCCGCGAGCTGAGCAGTCATCTGCAACTTCTGGCTCTGCAGAACGCTCACAGACTCGGTCAGCTCATCGATTCTCTTAGAATTCTCCAGGATCACCGTTTCCAAATGTTGGTTTTCACTTTTACTTGTCTCTGAAATCTCCCGAGTGTTCTCAAGCTCCTCCTGCAGAAGCGACTTGTCGTCCTCCAGGATCCTCACTTTCTCGTTCAGAACGACGGTCTCCTGGCAGTGCTTAGTATTAATGTCTTTCAGCTCTTTGATGGCATTGTCCTTCTCACCCAGCTGCAGGTCATGATTAGTCTGCATTGTCTCTATTCTTTTACAGAGATCTGACTTCTCTTTTTGTAACAGATGGTTTATGTCGAGCTGTGCACGGATTTCTGTTTTTTGGACTTCGATATGAGCAGTCAATGAATTATTCAAACTGAGAGCTTCATCAAGTTTAAACTGCACGTTGTTTGTGCATGTGTTGGACTCTGAGCGCTTCTCTTCCAACAAACAGATGGCCGCTTCTAGCTTTTTTGCTAGTTGGCTGTTTCCTAGCTGCATCTCGGTAAGTTTCACCCTGAGCTCCTCTGACGAGTCTCTGAGTTGACACATATCTTCTTCCAGAAGCTGATTTTTGTTGCTTAGCTTACACATTTCCAGTTTGTGTTTTTCATCCAGTTCAGCAAGTTCCTTCTGAAGTTTCTGATTTTCTCCCTCAAGCTCCTCGATTCTTTGCCCTTTCTCTTTGGTAAACTTGTCTGTCCTCTCTTTAATTCTGTCGTTTTCTTTCTGCAGTTCTTGAGCTTGCTTTTGCCAGCGCTCCGTCTGACTCTCGTGGTGGTAGATTTTCCTGTGAGCATCCTGACACTCTTCTTTGGCTTCTTCTAAAAGCTGCCTCATCTTGTTTGTCTCAGTGCTTATGTTTCTGTGAGCCTGCAACAGAGACTCATGCTTCTGTTTCAGCTCTGAATGCTCAGACTTCCACTTGGACAGCTCCTCCATTTGAGAGTCTTTAAGTGACTTGAGTTGGCAGGAGAAGTCTTGTTTCTGTTGAGTGATGTTCTCGATGGTTAGCTTCAAGCTGTCACAGGCTGCAGAGAGGCTGCGGTTCTCGTAGAGGATGCGCTCCACCTCAGAGTCTGATCTGTCTCTGTCTTTAATATAAGACGAGGCAGAACTTTCAAGGTCCAGGTTTTGTTGTTTCAGCTTCAGCACAGATGATTTCAGCTCTGAACACCTGGCTTCGTTGGCTTCTTCTTGAGCGGACAGCCGTTGAATTTCTTCCTTCAGCAACAAGTTTTCCTTCAGAAGTTCCTTCCTGGAAACTAAAGCAGCTTGAAGTTTCCTGGTGAGAATTTGTCTTTGGTTATCCTGCTCTTGAGATTTCTGCAGCACTTCAGCTTCTGTTCTCATCTTTTCAATGGTAATTTCATGCATTCTAGTTTGCTGCTGCAACCGGAGCTCAAGTGAAGCAAGCAATTGGTCTTTTTCAGACATAAAGTTGTCTCCTTCCTTTAGCTTCATTTCAGAGTTGTTGGCACCATCTTTCATTCTCTCCTCTTGAATTTTACTTAATGTTTTGGATGTCATTAGTGGCTGTCTTAGCGTAGTTCTTTCATCTTGGAGTTCACTGTTTGAATTTTCATTTTCATGCTTTAAAGGATGAGTCTTCTCGAGTCGCTCGGCTGAAACATCTTTGTTCTCACTAAGTTGCTCCTGTGTTTCTGAGAGCATCCTTTGGAGGGTTAAATAATTGGACTGTGAAGCCTCGAGTTCTGCTTTGAGCCGATCACGTTGCTTCAGAAGAGTATCCCTCTCTTCCATGAATCTTTGCTTTTGTTCTTCCAGTGCTGTCTGATGGACAGTCAGATTGGGCTGTAGAGCAACATCTTTTTCCAAAGCTTGTGTTTGAGCTTTCTCCAGATCTTCCTGTACACTGAGCAGAGTTAATTTCAAAGATGTTTCTCTCTGTTCGAATGCGCTTAAAGCCTGGTCTTTAATGGCCGTTTCAAGGGAAATATTCTCAAATTTGGATTTAACGAATTCTAGTTCCGACTGCAAAGACATCTTTATGTCCTGCAGAGCTTTGTCCTTCTCTTCAACAAGCCGTCTTAAAGAGTTCAGGTCCTCCAGGTAAGTTGTCGAAGCTTTACGGAGGTCATCCAGCTCAGTGAGCTTCTTGTCGAGGTTTAAGCAAGCAGTTTTCAGCTCATTTCTCTGCTGATGGTGTCGCTCCAGCAGAGCCGTGTGTTCGTCGTGTAGCTCCGACAGCTCTTGAGTCAGTTTCTTCTCATTTTCTTGAGCTTTCTTCAGCGTCTCTTTGCGTGCCAGGAGGGCAGCCTGGGCTTTATTCTGCAGCGTTGCTTTTTCTGACTTGATTTGTGTCAACTCGTTCTCTAAATCCACAACACTGGCAGTGGATTTGTCCTTCAGCTTGTCATGAAGCATCTTGATCTCATCTTGAAGCTGCTCTAATTTCTGCAATAGATTGTTCCTGTCCTGCTCAAACTCTTTTTCCCTGTTTGCAGCTCTGGACTGCAGCTGTTCCATGACTATATTCGTATCGTCGATTGATTTAAATGTTTCACACAAACGCACTTCTTTCTCAGTCAAGCTACACTGCATTGTTTGTTTTTCCGACTGGAGTTGTTCCACAAGACTTTTACTCTCCGCTTCGTTCTGAAGAATCTTCTTCTCCAGAAGAGAAAGTTTTTCTTCATGTGCTTGTGCTGCAGCTTCAGCTTGGTTTCTTACTACACGCAACTCTTCTTGCAGAACCGAAGTGTTGCTTATTTCTTCTTTCTGCTTCTCGTATCCATCAATCCTTTTCAGCAGATCTTTCCTCACAACAAGAGCAGCATGAAGCTTCTTCTTCACGGTTTCCTTTTCTTTGGATAAAATGGTGAGCTCGTTCTGCAAGTTTTTGACTTCCTGTTGGGACTGTAAACGTTGTTCTTCAAACTGTTGAGAAATCTCCTCCAGCTTCCTTGCTGATGCTTGGAGAGCTTGCTCCGAGTTTTCTAACTGTGCTGCCAGAGAACTATTGTCCTCCATGAGTTTCACTCTTTCATTCGAGGCCGACTCCTCCATCTGGGCCACAGAAGTGTATCTGTCCTTTAACTGCTGACTAAGTCCAGAGAGTAGTTCCTTTTGCTGACCTACTTGAACGCTCAAACAGTTTATTTGTTTTTCTTTTGCTCTCAGTTCAGCGTGCAGCGACACATTTTCAACAGACGCTTCTCTCACTTTCTCAACTTGGGCTTTAAGCTGATCTTGTAAATTTTCTACAGCTTCCTGCAGGAGAGCAACCCGACCCTTCTCTTCATCTTTCTCTTTCTGAAGCTGTGCCATACTTCTATTCAAATCGCTTTTTAAAATGTCCATCTCTGCCTGATGACGTTCTTCTACCTGCGTTATTAACTTCTGAAAATATGATTTGTCTTTATTTAAAGTAGATCTCTCCAACGGATCTTTCCCCGCACCTTCTTTTCTCATTACAAGTGATTGGAGCTCAGCTACTACAGACGTTAAAACCTGCTGTAGGTTTCGATTCTCGTCGTCTTTTTCCTGAACAGATGCTAAAACCCGTTCAAGTTGGACTCTGGATGCTGACGCTTCTAACTCCTTTGTGCTCAGCTGATCAGAGCCCTGTCTAACTGCAGCAGAAGCCTCGACTAGTTTATCTTGCAAACTGTTCAAGTCTTGTTTTAAAACGTTAAGTTTAACATCTTTAGACCTGATTTCTTCTTCAATGTTTTGTATCTGTTCTACGAGGAGATTCCTCTTCTGCTCCTCCCTCTCTAAAACCAACAGCCACTCTCTCTCAGAGTCCTGCAGGAGTTGCTCTAGCTTTTGAATGTTTTCTTTCAGCTGGGACACTTCTTGGTCTTTGGTACTAACCTCAGTTTGAAGACTCTGCTTGTCGGACTCCATCCACTTCTCCTGCTCCTCCTTCTCTGCCACCACTCTTCTAACTTCTCCCTGTAAACGTGCGATTTCCTCTGTCGACAAATGAATCTTCTCATTCAGAATGTTGTTCTGCTCTTTGAGTGTCTGCAGCTCTGAAAGCACCTGGGATGCCTGTTTAGCCTGGGAGGCGTACTGATTGTTTATTGCATGAAGAGCCATTTCTCGCTGCTCGTGGTTTTCCATCAGTGCGTTCATTTGTGCTACGACGTGCAGATGCTGGGATTTAAGTCGTTCTATCTCAACAGTCAGCTGACTTACACGTTCTTGATGAGATGCTAAAATGTTGTCCTTTTCCTTTGAAAGGCAGGAAAGTAAGGCTTTTTTTGTTTCCAGTTCATCTCTGGCCAAAGATAACTGATTCCTCAGTGTTTCCATCACAGTTGTGGCCATCTGTTGTTCATCTAATTGTGCGTTAAGATTAGAAATTTGCTCAGTTTTCTCAGATAAGTGCTTTTGGACAACTTGTAACTCCTCTAAGCTAGCTGCATGTTGTTTCTGCAGGTTGCTGAAGGCACTTTGAGTCTCGTCTGCTGACCTGTTCAACGTTTCTGACTCAACGGACAGTGACTGAACCCGACTCTGTAGCTGGGACACCAACTCTGTGCTCGCCACCAGCTTAGCTTTAAAGAGTGCCGCTTCGTCTGCTTGTCTCTGGAGATCTACCAGAGATTTGGATTGCTCCAGAAGCTCAGCATCTTTACACTCCAAAGTGTTTTTGACACTTTCCACTCCACAAACCTGCACTTGGATGGAGTTGTTGAGCTTCGAAACAGATTCCTCAAGATGAGAAAGTTTTTCTTTCAAGCTGTTGCATTCAGTTTCTTTAGCTTGCAGACATAAGGAGAGATTTTCAACAGCAGCAGTAGAACAATGTTGAAATTCAAAGCTGGACTGCTCTTTTTTCTCCATCGTGCTCTTCGGCGTGCTCGACTCTGACGTTAAACCATCATCTTGACCTCTGAGTTCACGGTTTACGTTTTCAAGCTCTGAAACCTGTCTTTGTAAGCTGATGTTGTCGTCGTTGCTCCGTTTCAGCAGCTTCTCCTGCTCAGTGATTCGAATGTCAAGCTGATGGATCGATCTCTCCTGTTTTCTCAAGTTGTCATCTTTTTCCTGCATGATCGACGTTGTCTTTTCAGTACCTGAATGCACCGCTTCGAGTTCACCGAGTTTATTGGAAAGCTCTGCTCTGAGCCTGATGATGAGCTCTTGAGATTCGGACTGCTCACTCACAGTTTTCTGAAGTTCATGTTTCAGGCTCAGATTCTGATCCTTCAGGGCCTGAATGGTGTCTTTGAGTTGGACAACTTCTGCCTTTCTGTGCTGCTCCTCCTGCATCAGCTGACAGTTCTCTGAGGTGACTTTCTGCACAGAATCCTTTAAACGTGTAATCTCAGCTTCCATCTCTGCAGTGTTCTCCTCCATGGTCCCGAGCTGACGGTTGAGCGAAAGAACAGACTCATTTCGTTTATCCAGCTCATATTTATGACCCTGAAAATCATTTGTAATTTCTTCTAAAGTCAATTCTTTTTGCTCAAGCTGCTGTTTTGTCTCAGAGATTTCTTGTCTGAGCAACTCGACCTCAGCTTGTATCTTTGAAGCGAGGTCTTTCTGTTGCAGGAGCTCCTGCTGATAAATATCACACTCCTCTGCTTTTTGCTGAAGCATCAAGTCTTTCTCCATCAGAGCAGAATTCAGAACTGAAACTTGCTCCTGAAACGCTGATATTGCATCCTGAAGTTGCAGCAGTTGGTTCTGCTGAGCCTCCAGCTGCGATCGTTGCTCAGAAACCATTTTCTCAGTGTCGTTCAGGGACACGCTGAGCTGACTGACTTGCTCTTGTAAACTGTGGCGTTGTTCTTCCTTCTCTGTCAACGTTTTAGACAGATGCGTGCATTCATCCTTCAACTGCAGCAGACGTGTTGAATTGGAGTGTTCACTTTCCTGGAGGAGCTTGTTTAGCTCGCCTTTGTCCTTCAACAAAACATTAATTTCTCTCTGATTGTCTAAGGTCAGAATTTCAAGCCTGGAAGCTTCTTTTTGGAATAAACTTCTCTCAGCTGTTAGTTCAGAAAGTAATTTATTGTTCCCGGCTAATTCTTCCTGTAAGCTTTGCTTTTCGTGGGTCAGAACGCCGATCTGAACACTAAAACAGGAATTCTGCTCCACCAGTGCGGTGAGACGTTCGGTAAGCTCCGACACCCTCTGAAGGTGCTCAGAAAGGTCCTTTTGTCCAGACTCACAGGCAGCATGAAGCTGCTGCTTGTCCTCTGTGAGAGCCTGGATTGTGGCATTTAAACGATCCAGCTCTGTTTTTCTCACCTCGGCCTCGCACTCAAACATTTTGGTGTTCTTTCCCAGCGTTCTGATTTGGTCATTCAGAGCATTCATGGCCCCGTTCCTCTTGTTCAGTTCATCTTTGTAAATTTGACATGTTCCTTCCATTTCTTGAAGTTGCTGCCTCAGACATGAAACTTCTTTTTTAAGTGATTCAGTTTCAGTTTGAAGCTCAGATTTATTATTTTCCTGTCGTGTGATTTCCCTCTGCAAACTTTGGTTCTCTTCTTCTTTTTGTTTCAACATCAAGTCCTTCTCCATCAACAATGCTTTCAAATTGGATTTCTGTTCTCGAAGCGAAGCTAAAGTTTCCTCCAGCTGTGTTTGCTGAAGGTGACAGGCTTCGACTGTAGCCTGAAAATCTTTGCCGGTTTGCTCTTTTTCTGTGACGTCGAGCTGCAGGCGTTTGACCTGAGAACTCAAGTTCTGCACTCGTTCTTTCAGTTGAATCGTTTCCTCTTCTTTTTCACTGAGCATTTGGTTGAGACGACAACATTCATTTGTTTTTTTAAGCAGCACTTCTGAACTCGAGAGTGTGCTTTGCTCAATAACTCGATTTAGATTTTCTTTTTCTGTCTGTAGCCCTTGAATAGTTTTGTTCTTTTCAGAAAGCTGCAGCTCATGAAAATATATGTTTGCCTGCAAAGAATCTACCTGAGCAGCAAGTTCTGTGGCTTCCAGCTGAAGCTTCTCTTTGTGCTCAGTAAGGAGGTGGACCTGACCTTCCAGGCTGCTGTTCAGTTGAAGAGCAGACGTGACTTCATCACTGAGCTGAGTCACTTGATGTTTCAGCAGCTCCAGCTCCTCGTTTACATCTTTAAGTTTGTCTTCAAGGTTCTGCTTATCTGTCTCTGTGATTTTTAAATTGTTCTCCAATTTGGAGATACCTTCAGACTTGCTCCGAAGTTCACCGACCAACTTCTCATTCTCTGAACTCCGAACTTTCAGTTCTTCATTGAACTCCTGCCTCCCATCCACCATCTTTTGATTGGCTGCCTGTAGTTGGTTTTCCAGCAATGCTACGGCTTCCAGCTTCTCTTTTATTTGCTCCTCAAGTCTTCTAGACAACGTCTGAACTTCATTGTTGTATTTTTCTACTCGAGTTAAAAGTTTGTTTTGCTCCTCCTTGAAGGATTTCAGCTCTTTTTCGTAAGTCTCCTGCTGTAGTTTCTCATTGATCAAAAGTCCTTCTGACTCGTGAACCTTCTGAGCAGAAAGTGCTAGCTGTTCCTTCAGCGAAACGATGTGGGTTTCACATTCAGAAAGATGATTACGATGATTTGAGGTAACTTTCTGGATTGTTCTTCGAAGATCTCGGATAGTTTTCTTGTCATCTTCGGCCTGCTGTATCAGCTGTTCCACCTCAGCTGCTTTAGATTGACTCTCCTTTTTAGCTGTTTCTAGCTCTACCTCAGAGTCTTTTAGCTTCTCAACCAGCTCAGAGACTTTGTTGTTCAAGACTTGCTGGTCTGAGTCCTGGGAGTCTCTGATGATCATGGCCTTCTGCTCAGCCTTACTCAGAGCTTTTTCAACCTGGATAAGGCTCTCCTCTTTCAGTTTGAGCTCCTGCTTCAAAATCGTGACGTGCTCTGCATGCTCAGACAAGTTGTTAGTCAGGCTCAAGATCTCTTTGTCCTTTTCCAACAGAGCATCTTTCAGACTATCAATTTCCCGTTCACAGCTTTGAAGGTCATGAATAAGTTGGGCCCGCTCCTCCAGTTGAGAGGTGTTTAGCTTGTCCAGCTCCTCGTTTGTCTGATCAAGCTCAGTTTGCAACATTACAATGGAGACATCTTGCTTTTGTGCCTGCAATGAAACAAAAACCATAATGAAACACCAAGCAAATCAGTTTTCAGATTGCACTTGTTATCATGGGAGTGTAAATAAGTTTTATCCGCTAACCTACCTTATCTCAATGGGATAAGGGAGGCTCAATGGGATTTACCTGTATAAATAAAGGTTGATTGATTATCTCCTATAGGAGGTGCTGTAAATGAATGTAACTAGGGGTGTCAGTTCAGCAGAGCTATATTAAAGCCTCAAGCATACTCGTGCGTACGTCAATCCGCAGAGGTCCATGCGTACCGTATTAGAGTTGAAGCGGACACCCGCAGGGCATGTCTGTGCAAAGCTCAATTTTTATGACAGCGTACGTGCACTCAGTGTCGCACAATAAACTGCCCGGCGACGGACTGTTTTGTATGCGACACAAATGTATTAAATTTCCCTTCTTCATCCCTGATCTGGTTTAATGGTCTTGTGATTTTTTTCCAAGAGGCAAGCGATCTCTTCTTCCTCCTCCGTTGACGCCATGACTGAAATTGTGAGAAATTAAGGAATTTGTCACGAGCGAATTAAAATCAGGTCCAGCATGGCTGCTAGAGGGTCTGGAGATTTCCTCGTGGGCTGGTCTGATGTGTGGGCTGCAGGGCCAGCGCTCCCTGTTTTTAAATTTTTTTTGTTGAACTTTTTAATGAACAACATATAAACACAGAACAACGCTGCGGCTGGAGCTGCCGGTTCTCGCTTTTTTTTTGCAACCTGTCAATCAATCCAGTAGGCGTGTCAGCAAATGACCAACCGATGACCTCAATTTGTCCGGAAGATAAACGCCCCTTGCCTGCGGAGCTAGTATGCAGAGTGGACGCTCGAGTATGAAGTCTCAACCCTCTGCAGACAGTGCGCATCGAGTCAGCGCTGAAAAAGTTCTGTGCGAGTATACTGGAGCCTTAACACCCATGCTGTTCCACCTACATTATTCCTACAGTTATAGCTCAGTGTGAATCTGGTTTTACTTGGAATGCTCCCTCTTTGACACCCTTCACCTAATCAGGATGATCCTGTCTTAAAATACAGATAAGATGGTCTGACTTGCTTTAAAGCGCAAACCGTTTTTGCTGGAGGATGTGGGTGTGGTGGCGTGGCGAATTAAAAAGTGACGCCGTTGCAATACGTTTGGCTCGAAATTGCACAGATTTCAGCCGAGGTGTACCAACATCACTATGATCGATCATTATCCACCCCTTGAACAGGTATCCATGATAAGTGGCCAATAGCCTCCATAGCGACACCTACATTATTCCTAAAGTTATAGTGCAGTGATACATCATCCGATCTGCACCAGATTTATTGTTCGTCATCAGTGAGCACTTGTAGACACATTGGTATTGTTCTTTAACATTTGACTCAAGTGCGCCCCTAGATTCTTTGCGTATATATAATAATGAATATAACAATAATCTTTTATTAAACGATATATATATATATATACATACAGGCCTTGGCTGCCTCCTTGTGGTGTGACGTATTGTGTCATTTCCTGTTTGTCTGTCAGTAGCTCGAGTGAATTGTTTGCCCGAGTCGTCTCTGTTTTCTGGATTTATCCGTCTTTTGCACAGTTTTTCATTCTAGTTCACAAACACTCTTAGTACAGTTGTTTCTCTACTGTTGGATAGTGCTTAAAACACCTCTTATCTTTCAACACTTCTCGGTTTTTATTGGTGGATTTGGCTCTGCTAGCTCCTGCTAGCGTTAGCTTAGCATGGCTGCTGCTTCTCTCCCTGCTTTCTCTGTTTTCTCTTGTTCCGTGTGTCAGATGTTTAGTTACTCCTCTGCCTCCTTTAGTGGTAATGATACATGTAACAAATGTGGTCTTATGGTAGCTTTGGAGCAGAGGCTGTCTGAACTGGAAGCTCGGCTCCGCACTGTAGAAAAACTACTAGCTTGCCAGGTCCCCTTAGACAGCGTGGAACCACAGAGGTTAGCTCCCGTTAGCGGTCCTCCAGCAAACCCCGAGCAGCCGGGACCCCAGGCCGGCTGGGTGACGGTCCTGAGCAAGAGTAGTGCTAAGGCTAAGCCCCCAGTTCACCACCAACCCGTTCACGTTTCTAATAGATTTTCCTCGCTCAGTGACACACCTGCTGAGAAGCAGACTCTGGTTATTGGCAGCTCCATAGTCTGAAACGTGGCTTTAGGGACTCCAGCGGCCATAGTCAAATGCATTCCGGGGGCCAGAGCGGGCGACATAGAATCTTATCTGAAACTGCTGACTAAGGCTAAGGCTAAAAATGGTAAGATTGTTATTCACGTCGGCGATAATGACACCCGGTTACGCCAATCGGAGGTCACTAAAATTTATGTTGCTTCGGTGTGTGACTTTGCTAAAAACCATGTCGGACTCTGTAGTTTTCTCCGGCCCCCTCCCCAACCTGACCAGCGATGACATGTTTAGCCGTATGTCGTCGTTTAACCGATGGGTGTCCAGGTGGTGTTCTGACAATGACGTGGGCTACATAGATAACTGGAGTTCTTTCTGGGGAAAAACTGTTCTGATGCGGAGAGATGGCATCCATCCCACTTTGGACAGAGCTGCTCTTCTTTCTAGAAATATGGCTGATTTTCTTTATCCCCAAATTATTGACAACCCAGGGTCCAGTCCAGGAAGCAGAGTTGTAGTCCTCCACACCTCTCTGCTGCTTCTCCTCTGTTACCCACCCACACCCCCATTGAAACAGTGTCAACTCGCCCACGGCTCAAATTAAATAAACCAAAAATCAGCTCTAAAAATATAAACCATAAAAATCTGATTAAAATAAACACAGTTACTTTACCAGAGCAAAATCATAAAATCATTAAATGTGGATTAATGAACATTAGATCTCTTTCCTCTAAATCCCTGTTAGTTAATGAACTGATAACTGATCATCATATTGATTTATTCTGTCTGATAGAAACTTGGCTACAACAGGAGGATTTTGTTAGTATAAATGAATCCACTCCTGTTAATTATTTAAATTTTCATGTTCCTAGAACAACTGGCCGAGGTGGAGGAGTAGCTTCTATTTTTCAGTCAAGATTATTGATTAATGCCAAACCAGTTATTAGTTATGATTCTTTTGAATCGCTGTCCCTCAGTCTTTCTCATCCAAAATGGAAATCAGAAAAGCCACTTTTACTAGTTGTTATATATCGTCCACCAGGTTCTTACTCTCAGTTTTGTCTGAATTCTCAGAATTATTAACAGACTTATTATTAAATACTGATAAAATCATCATAATGGGTGATTTCAATATTCATGTGGATGTTGAGAGTGATAGTTTAAGCATAGCCTTTAATAATTTAATAGACTCATTTGGTTTTACCCAAAACGTCCGCACATCTACTCATTCTTATCATCACACTCTTGATTTAGTTCTGACCTATGGTGTAGAGATTAAGGACTTGGTAATAGTTCCTCAAAATCCTATTCTGTCTGACCATTTTTTAATAACCTTTGAGTTTACATTAAATGACTACACAGTCACTGAGAGTAAATTTAATCTCAGCAGGTGCTTAACAGAAAATGCTGTAACCAAATTTAAACAATCTCTTCCATCATTGTTTCCTCTGTCTTGCAGAGTAATGCATCAGAGAACAGAGACTTAGATCATCTAGTTGATCATCTTACAACTTCAATGCAAACTTCACTTGATAAAATTGCTCCACTGAAAAAGAAAGCAATCAATCAGAGGAAACTGGCTCCTTGGTTCAATTCTGAGTTACGTA
>NC_056499.1:58772025-58789905 GCF_014905685.2 Nematolebias whitei | reverse complement strand
AATCAATCAGAGGAAACTGGCTCCTTGGTTCAATTCTGAGTTACGTACTTTAAAGCAGGCATCTAGAAACCAGGAGAGAAAATGGCGCTCTACTAATGTTGAAGAATATTATTTAACTTGGAAAGATAGTCTGCTAACATATAAAAAAGCTCTCCGTAAAGCTAGAACTTTATATTACTCATCTTTAATAGAGGAGAATAAAAATAACCCTAGGTTTCTGTTTAGTACTATTGCTAGACTAATTAAAAGTCCCATTTCTGTTGAACCATGTATCCCTACAACTATAAGTAGTGATGACTTCATCAGATTCTTTATAAATAAAATTATTTCAATTAGAGAGAAAATTCAAACCATCCTTCCTTCTACTGTCTCTAGTCCCCTGTCCAATGAAGCAACTTTAAAAATTTCACTAGAGCCTGATTTATGTTTGGACAGTTTTTGTCCTGTTGAGCTCTGACTTGTCAAAAATAATAACCTCATCCAAACCATCCACATGCCTGCTAGATCCCATCCCAACCAGACTGTTTAAAGAGGTATTTCCACTAATTAATATCCACATTTTGGATCTACTTAATTTGTCTTTAATGGATGGTTATGTACCACAGTGCTTTAAGGTTGCTGTAATTAAACCTTTACTTAAGAAGTCTGATCTTGATTCAGAAATTCTGGCCAACTATAGACCTATATCTAATCTAACTTTCATCTAAAAAATTCTAGAGAAAATAGTTGCAGGTCAGTTGCGTGAACATCTACAAAGAAATAATCTGTTTGAAGAGTTTCAGTCAGGGTTTAGAGCTCATCATAGCACAGAAACAGCACTAGTAAAAGTAACTAATGATATTCTCATGGCCTCAGACAATGGACTTGTGTCTATACTGGTCCTGTTAGACCTCAGTGCTGCATTTGATACAGTTGATCACAATATTTTACTACAGAGGCTTGAATATGATATTGGAATTACAGGAACAGCTCTAAAATGGTTTAAATCATATCTATCTGATAGATTCCAGTTTGTAAATGTAAATAATAAATCTTCTTCATACACCAAAGTTAGTCATGGAGTTCCTCAGGGCTCAGTACTTGGGCCAATACTCTTTACTTTATATATGCTTCCATTAGGTAAAGTTATTAAACAGCATGGGATAAATTTCTATTGTTATGCTGATGACACACAATTATATTTGTCCATTAAACCCAATGAATCATATCAGCTACTTAGACTACAAGCATGTCTTAAAGACATAAAAACCTGGATGACTCTTAATTTTCTCCTGTTGAACACAGACAAGACTGAGGTTTTGGTTTTTGGACCTGAGCACCTTAGGAATGAATTTTTCAGTCTTTCTCCCTCCTTAGATGCATTAATCTGTCCTCCAGCTCTAATGTTAAAAATCTTGGTGTTATTTTTGATCAGGACATGTCTTTTATCCCCCACATTAAAAACGTTACTAGAACCTCCTTCTTCCACCTGCGTAATATCACTAACATTAGAAACATCTGATCTAAAGATGATGCAAAAAAACTGGTCCATGCATTTGTCACGTCTAGACTGGACTATTGCAATGGTTTATTATCTGGATGTCCAAATACTTCTTTAAAACCTTTTCAGTTGATCCAAAATGCTGCTGCCAGAGTCTTAACTGGAGTTACTGGGAGAGATCATATCTCTCCAGTATTAGTTTCTTTCCATTGGCTCCCTGTCAAGTCCAGAATAGAATTCAAAATCTTACTTCTAACCTACAAAGCTCTCAACAACCTAGCTCCATCTTATATTACAGATCTTATTGTTCCATATTTTCCTATCAGAGCACTTCGCTCTCAGGCTGCAGGTTTACTTGTGGTTCCTAGAGTTTACAAAAACAGAATGGGAGGCAGATCTTTCAGTTATCAGGCTCCTCTCTTGTGGAACCAACTTCCAATCTCTGTCCGTGAGGCTGACACATTGTCCAGTTTTAAAACTAGACTTAAGACTTTCCTTTTTGCTAAATCCTATAGTTAGGGTCGGCTTGGGTTTCCTGAGCTGTCCCTTAGTTATGCTGCTATAGGCTTAGACTGCTGGAGGACAAACTGACCACAGTTTTCACTCTACTTCTGTCTTTACTTACTCTGCTCAACCTGTTTTGTATTTGTAATTATTTTTTCTATCCTTAACATGTGTTTTTGTCTTTCAGATACTCCTGGACCTGGACCTATACCTGGACCTGGACCTGGACCTACCATTCTATGTTCGTTTGTCTCTCCTTCCTGTCCTCTCAACCAGCCGGTCAAAGCAGATGGTCTCTTGTCCTGAGCCTGGTTCTGCTGGAGATTTCTTCCTTTTAAAAGGGAGTTTTTCTTTCCACTGTTGCCACTGTGCTTGCTCAGGATGGGAGACTGCAACGAAGCCAAGATTCATCTTGTCTGCTGGATTCCTTAGATAGAGAACTTTACTAATTGGCTTTTATGTGAATGTTTCTGTAAAGTGCCCTGAGACAACTTTGTTGTGACTTGGCGCTATATAAATAAACTGAATTGAATTGAATACATATATATATTTTGTAATTTATTTATAGACCCTTTCCAAAAAATTTGAATATCATGGAAAAGTTGTTTAACTTCCATAATTCCATTCAAAAAGTTCATCTTTAATAGATGATAGATTCAAGGCCCACAATTTAAATTATTTCAAGTATTTATTTGTTTATTTTTTACATAATTTGAGCTTTCAGCTCATGAAACCCACAAAAGCAGGATTTCAAAAAATTAGAATACTGTGAAGACATCAGCCCACACTACTTCTCAGTTTTTGCAGAAAAAAAAAAGACATAAATTAGGATCACAACAAATCAATTAAAATATGGTACTTTCAAAATGATATGTCAATCTTCAATACTTGGGAATCCTTTGCTTTAATCACCTCCAGGATGCGACGTGGCATTGAGACAATCAGCCTGTGGCATTGACTGGGAGTTATGGAAGTCCAAATGTCCTTGATGCTTGATGTCAGCTCTTCTTTGTTGTTGGGTCTGGTGTCCCTCATTTTCCTCTTGAGAACACCCCATAGATTCTCAATGGGGTTTAGGTCTGGTGAATTGGCTGGCCAGTCAAGCACTGTGGCATGGGCATCAAACCAGGTTTTGGTGCTTCTGGCAGCATGGGCAGGGACCAGGTCCTGCTGGAAGATTAAATCTGCATCTCCATACAGATCCACAGCAGAAGGAATCATGAAGTCCTGTAAAACATTCTGGTAGACTGTTAAGGAGACGTTGGATTTAAGAAAGCAGAGTTTACCAACACCTGCACCGGACATTGCACCCAAATCATGACTGACTGTGGATATTTCACACTGGACCTCAAACAGTATGGGTTCTGTTCCTCACCCTTCTTCCTCCAAACCCTTGGACCTTGATTTCTGCATGAAACACTTTACTTTCATCGGAAAAGAGGACCGATGAACCCGACAGTTGTAGTCCATCTCCCGGATGTGTCTGAATGTGGTGGTTTTTGAAGCTGTGACTCCGCCTCATTCCACTCTTTCTGGATCTCTGCCAGATTCTGGAATCTTCTCTGTTTGATAATCCACTGAAGCCCACAATCATCTCTTTAGCTGGTGCATCTTCTGCCACATTTTGCCCTTCCACTAGACTTTCCATTGAGATGCTTGGACACAGCACTCTGTGAACAGCCAGCCTCCTTAGCTATGAACTTTTGTGGCTTACCCATCCAATGGAGGGCATCAATGATGATCTTCTGGCCAGTTGTTATGTCTGCAGTCTTCCCCATATTGAACCAAACAGAGAATTGAACGAAACTGAAGCAATTTAATGACACCTGGGGAAACCTGTGCAGGTGCTTTGAGTTTAGTAGATGATCAGTGTCACACTCAGTTTAAAACATTCATGCCATGAAAAATTTGGGCCAATTTCTCCACAGTATTCTAATTTTTTGAAATCCTGTTTTCGTGAGTTTCATGAGCTGGAAGCCCAAATTATGTAAAAATAAACAAATAAATACTTGAAATAGTTTTAATTGTGGGACATGAATCTATCATCTATTAAGATTAACTTTTTGAATGGAATTATGGAAGTTAAACTACTTTTCCATGATATTCTAATTTTTTGGAAAGGGTCTGTATATATAGTGTATACATGTATATATAATGTATATGTATGTATGTGTATATATATATATATATATATATTAGGTCCTTCTCAAAAAATTAGCATATTGTGATAAAGGTCATTATTTTCCATAATATAATGATAAAAATGAAACTTTCATATATTTCAGATTCATTGCACACCAACTGAAATATTTCAGGTCTTTAATTGTTTTAATACTGATGATTATGGCATACAGCTCATGAAAACCCAAAATGCCTGTCTCAAAAAATTCGCATATCATGAAAAGGTTCTCTAAACAAGCTATTAACCTAACCATCTGAATCAACGACGTAACTCTAAACACCTGCAAAAGATTCCTGAGGCTTTTAAAAACTCCCAGCTTTGTTCATTACTCAAAACCGCAATCATGGGTAAGACTGCCGACCTGACTGCTGTCCAGAAGGCCATCATTGACACCCTCAAGCAAGAGGGTAAGACACAGAAAGAAATTGCTGAACGAATAGGCTGTTCCCAGAGTGCTGTATCAAGGCACCTCAGTGGGAAGTCTGTGGGAAGGGAAAAGTGTGGCAGAAAACGCTGCACAACGAGAAGAGGTGACCGGACCCTGAGGAGGATTGTGGAGAAGGGCCGATTCCAGACCTTGGGGGACCTGCGAAAGCAGTGGACTGAGTCTGGAGTAGAAATATCCAGAGCCACCGTGCACAGGCGTGTGCAGGAAATGGGCTACAGGTGCCGCATTCCTCAGGTCAAGCCACTCTTGAACAAGAGACTACGTCAGAAGCATCTCGCCTGGGACTGCTGCTGAGTGGTCCAAAGTTATGTTCTCTGATTACAGTAAATTTTGCATTTCCTTTGGAAATCAAGGTCCCAGAGTCTGGAGGAAGAGAGGAGACACAGAGTTCACATTGCTTGAGGTCCAGTGTCAAGTTTCCACAGTCACTGGGGTGTCATGTCATCTGCTGGTGTTGGTCCACTGTGTTTTATCAAGGGCAGGGTCAATGCAGCTAGCAGGAGATTTTTGAGCACTTCATGCGTCCATCTGCTGAAAAGCTTTATGGAGATGAAGATTTCATTTTTCAGCACGACCTGGCACCTGCTCACAGTGCCAAAACCACTGGTAAATGGTTTACTGACGATGGTATTACTGTGCTCAATTGGCCTGCCAACTCTCCTGACCTGAACCCCATAGAGAACCTGTGGGATATTGTGAAGAGAAAGTTGAGAGACGCAAGACCCAACACTCTGGATGAGCTTAAGGCCGCTATCGAAGCATCCTGGGCCTCCATAACACCTCAGCAGTGCCACAGGCTGATTGCCTCCATGCCACGCCGCATTGAAGCAGTCATTCATGCAAAAGGATTCCCGACCAAGTATTGAGTGCATAACTGAACATGATTATTTGAAGGTTGGCGTTTTTTGTATTAAAAACACTTGTCTTTCATTGGTGGGATGAAATATGCTAATTTTTTGGGACAGGCATTTTGGGTTTTCATGAGCTGTATGCCATAATCATCAGTATTAAAACAATTAAAGACCTGAAATATTTCAGTTGGTGTGCAATGAATCTGAAATATATGAAAGTTTCATTTTTATCATTACATTATGGAAAATAATGACCTTTATCACAATATGCTAATTTTTGAGAAGGACCTATATATATATATATAATGTGCATTTTAGCTTATATAACTACCTTTTTAATTATTACCATTATATTCTACCATGTTGTTGTTTACTATCTCTCTTTGGGACCTTCTAAATATAATTACCTTTTCACTTTTTGGTACTTTATTTTTGTACCCTTATTGCAAGCTTTAGTATTTTGTAGTTTGTTTGTTTGTTTAATTTTTAGCGAGTCAAATAAGTTCTTCTCATCCTAAGCATTTCATTGTACTGTTAACCTTGTGTTAACCTTGCATATGACAAATAAACACAACTTGAAACTTAAAGTGAACGGCCACAACTTGAAAGTAGTCTTCATGCACCTTCTGCTGGATACATTGTACAATTACAACAAGCTCCAGCATTTTAGAGGTGAAAATTAGAAGTGTTTATATCGGCCGATAATGGGACCATTATCGGACAATACAGATAGGTCCCCAAATGCCTATACTGGCCAAAATTATCAGCCTTACCAATATATCGGCTGGGCTCTACTTAGGAGTCATTTTGATTCAAAAGTAGGAGGATAACTGCAACTAAGTAAACTCAAAAAGCATAATTTTACTATCCAAACCATTAAAAATTTCTCAATACAGTAGTCCCTCGCAACTTCGCGTTTCAACTTTCACAGACTCGCTCTTTTGCGGGTTTTCACAGTAAGATTAGACATGACATACAATCGGCTGATTGACTGATGAGCCACACCAGTGGCATGGATTGTTTATTTTAAATAAATTATTTTAAATGATTTAGCACCTGTGTGAGGCCCACAGGTGCAGGGAGAACCTCACTCTTACAGAAGTTTGGTCATGATCTCTGCTCACTGCCAGCTGCCATTCTCTGCCACGCCCACTTTTCCGCTGCAATCACACTGATCACCGGTTTCACTCCCAATCTCCCTCCTTCTGTGTAAATAAACAATTTAAATTTAAATACTGTACAATTTTATATAAACAATCCATGCTGCATGAGCAGCAATACTTATTTTAAATAATCAAGCGCAACCACCCCCTTGGCAAATGGCCAGGCCACTGGGAAATGTCCTGATGCTCAGAATGGCCAGTCACCCCAACCTGCAGCAGCAGATGCTAAATCATTTAAAATAATTTATTTTAAATAAATTATTTTGTGCTGTGCTTTTATTTATTTATTTTTGTGTGCTGAGTTTCTTAAGCACTCCCCAGTGTCTGCAGATTGCCTGATCGCCTCATTCCTTAAGTAATTCAGCGTTTTTGTTCCTGCTCCATTCCTGACCAGTTTCAAACATGAATTCCTCCCCTTTGCCTGGCATAAGCTGGATCCTTCTGCCCACGATGGGGTATCTGGACCTCCATGCCTGCTCTGTCTTCAGACTAGAGGATGACACGGGAATGGATTTTCACTCCTGTCCCACTCCTGGTCCAGAGTTAAAAAAATTAATCCTGTCCTGTCCCACTCCTGGTAACATGACTCCTGCTCCTGTTCAGAATCACTCCCACTCCTGTCCTGCTCCTGTTTTTCATTTAATTTTTAGGAAATACATTGAATTTGATTTGATCTTCTACCCATTCCTGTTTAAATTACTTTGTGTTGTGCAGTTTTATTTCAAAAGATATGGCAACAGGAACAGTTCATCTGTGGTGAAATAGAGACATTTATTTCCTTAATCCAAACAAAAACCTTCACTAAACGTCACAAAACAAATAATACATGGCCTGTAATCCATATAAGTTTTCTACGGAGGATCAGCTGCTGAGTCTGTTTCTGGCTCTTTTGAAGGTCAGTTACAGTAAAAACAACAAATCTAAACCAGTCCATGGGTCACACCATGTCTACCTTAGATGAAAGAACCCAAACAGAACAAGTTGCATTTTACTAATTTATTGAACAGTTGTTTCCTTTAAACAGTGACATCACTGTCATGTTTTAAATTGTTTAAATAAACAAACAAAAAAATAATGTACCAAACAGAGAACTCAACAAATAAAAATGTTTAAAGGCATTATTATACATTGGACGACGTCCTCAAGAAGTTCAGTCCATGTGGTCGAGGTAACGAGCTCGTTTGGGTGAAGCATGATGTCGTGAATCTTCCCAGACTCCAGACCATCATTTACAGACAAGAGTCTTTGTGTCTAAAGCTGTTTAACAGCTTGCTTCCAGAGTTAACAGCCTCCTGTGTTAGGTAGAACAATTAAATTAAATTAAAGACAAACAAAAAGCTTAGTGCTACTTCTTGTTGTGACATGCTTTCTAAAACAGTTATTGAATCAAGTATTTACTTATGTAGGTAAACATAGATGTTTTAAACCTGTTAAAATACACCAGAATGCAGGAAATAGCAGCTGCTTTATTCAAAAAGTTATGGGGGAGGACCCACAGACCTCGCACCAATATGTCCCCCCTACAATAATTCTAATGATAATTCACACTGCGTGGTTCAAGCCAGGAGCCATTGTCAACACTGGGGGGCTAAGACTCCTAAACAGGGCTCCTAGAATCACCCCTGGTGTGAAGAAATGGACTGAGAAAAATCAGCTCTTGGCCTAAAATTTAACACAACAGCATAATTGTACACATCATATCTTAAATCTAAAACTGAAACAATTATTATAATATTTATGCAACCAGTCTTTCATATAAAAACTGGGATATTTTTACCGGAGAATGCGTGCACTTTAACCAGGAAGAATTCGGGGTTTTTTTGGGTTTTTTTACATTACAAACAGCGACAGATAATGAAAATTTTAACTTAAAAACCCACATAACAAAGCAGAACATAATTTTTAAATTAAAAGGGACAAGGTGGAGAAAAATGCGCTGTTTGATTCTGTTCATTTACTGACGGTAAACAGCAGCTCCTCACTGCAGCTGAGATGTTTAAAGCAGCACAGCACCAACACAACTCTCATGCAGTTCAGGTTATTTGACACTTTCCTGCCTGTTCTGTGAGTTTAATAGACAGACAGTTACTTCTTACCTTGTGTTGCAAACTATTTTCAGCTACTCCTCGATTTCTTTGCTGGAGACTTCGCTGCTCCGTGAAAAGCTACGGCTGGAACAGTTGACTTTTGGGCAATGTAGTTCTTTTGACTTGTGTTAAAGTGAAGGCTTACTCAAAGAAAACTACAAAAAAGCTGCGCCCAGTTATTTTTTTTGTTGTTGTTTCATTTTCCTTTTTTGTTTTTGATCGGTTCCCGCTCCTGTCTGTTCCCGTTAGCTTCCAGTCTGGTCACGTCCCGGCCATGTGAGTTACATTGAGGTTGACTCCGGTCCCGCTGGAATCCCGCCGGAATCACGTGACCCGCGGTACTCCCGAAAAAATATCCTCTACTTCAGACCATCGATTCTAACTTAAATCCTTGGATATGTTTTGATTTCCTGCCTATGTGTGATGATCCACGCCTGCCTGTCCATTCAGACCTCTTTTCCCTCTGACGTCATCGCAGCTCACTCTGCTGCTGTCATTACTTAATCTACCTGTTTTGTATTTGTATTTTTTTCCATTCTTAACGTGTTTTGTCTTTCTTTCAATAGGGGTACTCCTGCACCTACACCTGTCATTCTGTGCTCGTCTGTCTCTCCTTCCTGTCCTCTCAACCAGCCGGTCAAAGCAGATCGCCGCCTCTCCTGAGCCTGGTTCTGCTGGAGGTTTCTTCTTGTTAAAGGGAGTTTTTCCTTTCCACTGCTCCTTTGTGTTCAGTCAGGGTGGGAGACTGCGACGAAGTGAAGATTCAACGAGTCTGCTGGCTTCCTTAGATAGACAACTTCACTAATTGGCTTTTTAAAATGTATTTAAATGTTTCTGTAAAGTGCTCTGAGACACCTTTGTTGTGATTTGGCGCTATATAAATAAACTGAATTGAAATTGAAATAGGATGCGCACCTTGTCCTTCATCACGTTGAGCTTTTGCTTGAGGTCAACAACTTCTGTTTTCAGTTCAGAGCACTGCTTTTCAAAGCTGCTGCATTTTTTGGTGCTGTTCTCTAGCTGCAAAAAAAATATATACATTCTTAATGAGCAGCATAATTTTATTATGTGAAAAATGAAAAAAAGAGCATTGCTTCTTACACTGTGCGTTGCTTGAAGCAGCTTGTCAGACAACTCTCTGCACTGAATCTCCTTCTGGCTCAGCACTTCTCTGAGGCTATCGATGAGCTCAAGTTTCTCAGACGTCCTGGACAATGTATTCTCCTTCTCAATGAGGGAACTTTCCAGGCACTCTTGTGTGTCAGTCAGTCTACAGCAAGAAAAAAAACCACTATGAATTACATTACAGGACTCATATTCCTCGAAAGAATGAACATTAGCTGCTGCCTTTCATGCTTAAGTTTTACACTAAGACCATCTACCACTTAGAAATGACAATCGTGGGCGTTTTAGTTAAATCTCAAAATTAAAAACACGTGATCCACGTTGTGAGATGTCAGACTCAGAATGTGTGTAGTAACTGACTTTCAGCTACTACTACACCAAATTTCAGCACATTAGCATTGCTCATCAATTTTAAGTTTCCTGTACAGCTACACTTTTCTGTACCAAATACTGAATTTATTTATAGCCCTGCAGTAAAGGAAATTCTAAATTTGTACAGCTAATGTATTAATCCCAACTAGAAAGTTCCTGGAGAAACTTTTTACGGGGACTGCCAGGCTGTTGCCAATTTAAATTTTTGATTTGACAGTACTGTTAAGATATTTTCAATCCAGACTGGTCTTATGATTTTGATCTGCTCAGAGACGGGATTATAATGAAATTGTGACCCGGTTCTGACTGGGTTAAACTGGGCCAGCAAACTCTTAAGAGAGTCTCCCTGATGATTCAATATCTCACAGAATAGAGTTTGATCTGTTTGCCACATCACGTAGAAAGGCTTTGAAGCACCGTCTCATATTTCCTAACACGTCAGTACACATAAGATCCCTGAGATCACACTTAGCCACGCCCCCTCATACACTGATAGGTTGAGCTCCCCTTCTGCAAAAGGCGGAGTCTAGGACCCTATAAATTAATGATGACATGGGACATCGGGGCTCTTTGGGTCTGTGGCGTCACGGACTGAATAGAGTCCAGTGCTGTGAATTGTAATCTTTTACTGCCTTTTCTAATATAATTTGATAAAACTTAATTGACGTTTCCTTGATTTATTGATTAGTATAGTTGCCACTTTTGAGGAAGGTTCGAGCCGGGAGTAAGGACGTGGGCTGGAGGGGGTTTCCAGATCGGGTGGCCAGCAGCCAGCTCCCGTCCTTAACAGTAATATGGCCCTATTTACATGGACACGATGGGGGGGAACAGTTTTTTTCATATGTTAATTAGAGGAAAAGATCCGCGTTGACACGGACGAATTTAGTGTTTACATGCATCCGGAGGAATCCCCCCCCACCCCACTGAATCCGCTGTAGTTACCATGCCGGGTCATTAGTCGGCGCTGTGAATTTTGTACCTTCACCTAATGCGTGCTGCCTCGGCCCGCTCCTTTCCTCTGGGCTAAAAGTTCAGCTAACAACAACTTAGCAACAAGTTAAAGCTGGATTTTGATAAGAGTCGACAGATTTGACGCCAAGTGGCACCGCTTCATCTAACAGCTCCACACCGGTCACTGAGTGGACCAGAACACAGTCGGCGATGTTGGACTTGACTCCGTGATAATCAACAGCTGATTTACAGCAGGTAAATCAACGTTCTTAATAATGTTTGCTTGCGTTTACTTCGATCACACAACAACCAATTGAGTTTTTATTTTTATTTTTCCTGAAAGAAGAAGAAGCTGTCCTCCCACCAAGCGGACCGGTTCTGAATGAGGCTCGGCCCAGGTGCAGTGCAGGAGGATGTCGAAGAGAGAGATGTTGGATGAACTATTTATTTAAAATTCCCCTCAGTTCTTTTATTGAATCCATTTAATGTTTTAAGCTGCATTAATCAAAGGAGTGACAGCCTGAACGAGCCAGATGAACAACGTGGGTCCAGAGTCCAGGATGAAAACAAGAGTCCAGTTCATTAATGTAGTTTACAGTTAACGTGTTTTTAATAGTGTGTTCTGTTTAATTATCAGTGTTTGTGTGACATTGTCAGATATTTATCTAGACTGGTTCTGGGGTTTTGATCTGCTTAGAGACGGGATTATATTGAAATTATGACCCGGTTCTGACTGGGTTAAACTGGGCCAGCAACTCTAAAAAGAGTCTCCCTGGGATTCAATAATAGTCAAGGAATAGAGTTTATTTCTGCGTGCTACATCACATAGAAAGGCTTTTGAAGCACCGTCTCATATTTCCATACATGTTAAATCACATAAGATCCATTGAGATCACACTTAGTCACGCCCCCTCATACACTGACAAGTTGAGCTCTCCTTCTGCGAAGGAGAAGACAAGACCCTATAAATGAGTAATGACACGGGACATCTGTCCCCGTCCAGTTTCTGCTAGCGCCATAGAACGGAGAGACCAGCACTGTAAACTGAAACCTTTTCCTGCCTCGATTTAATATAATTGATAAAACTTAATTCACATCTCCTTGATTTATTGTTAGTGTGGGTTACCGCTTCTGAGGGAGGTTCGAGCCAGGGAAGCGACGTGGCCTGGAGGCGGGTTTCTGGGTCCGGTGACCCACAGCTAGCTCCCGTCATAACAACATACAGTTTGTGGTGTTGAATAAATAAATAAAAAGTAAACCTGATGTCTTCACTTTCAACTTTAGTAACACGCAATATGTTTAGAATCATTTTAATCACATTAGATAGCTTCATTTAGCTCAGAGAGCTTCATTATATCTCTCACACTAATGTAAATACTGTTTATTATTATTAAACTTATTATTTAGCACATTCAGTATGTTATATTGCAGTGCGACGTGTGCGCGTGCCTCGTTCTATAAACAGTGACAGTAGAACTGGATCAGACTGTGTCTCTTCCAACACAGATGTCGGTCACAGCACCTGGAATCTGACGTAGATTAACTACGAGATTAAAAATATATTCCATCAGTCGAGGTTCAGAAAGCAGTGTGTCCGCTGCCATGTTGATAGAAATATCCTGTCGGTCCGGTTTAACACAAAGCCTCAGCAGGAGATGTTTACATTATCAATGGGGGGGGTCAGCAAAAAACCTTCATTCTGGAAGGTGGGTTCAGAAACCTCCGGATTCAAAGAGAGGGGCCACTGGTGTCATGGAAATGAACAGCAGAACCGCAGAGAGGAAGCTGCGGATGCTCTCAAAATATGCGCCGTGTAAACAGCCCCTATGTGTTGGGGTTGGCTCTGAGCTAACACTATGCCAAATTTCAGCTGAAAAGCTCTAAATACGGCTCAGTTATCATACTTTCTCCCTTTTAGCTAAGGCAGCCATCTTGGATATCTGATTTACTGTACATAGGGAATGTATAACAACTCCCTTTCATTTACAACCATACTAAATTTCAGCTCAGTATCTCAAAGAATGACCGAGTTATAGTTAATTTTTTGTTTTATGAGGAAGCTTTGGTAGCCATCTTGAATCAAAATGGCTCCAAACATTAATCAGTTCTAGAGATACATCTGTTCTGTAAAACAAGTCAAGCTGACTCTCCAACTTACCCTTGGAGCTGTTCGTTCAGGCTGTTAACCAGCAGCTGATGCTTCTCAGCATCTTTATTCTGCTGACTTTTAACACTGGCAAGTTGACTCTGGAGCTTCTCTGTTTCACTCTGCAGAGTATAGAAAGTGACATCACTGTGAAATAACAAATTATTAAAGAAAACTGTGCACAGCACACACACACAGATGATAGCAGACTGGCCAGAGAGCAGCATCAAGGCAAACATGTTACTGGAAGTTGTTTCAATGTTGTTTCAAAATATAGTGTATAGGCATTTTATAATCCCTCAAAAATGTTGGAAATGTTATTTTATTAAATCGGTTTTTGTTCAAAATTATACCAATATGTTTTTATTTTATATAGCGTACTTTCCAGTCTATAAGCTGCTACTTTTTTTTCACAGGCTTTGAACCCTGCGGCTTACAAATGCTACAGCTAATTTATGGATTCTTTATTTTTCTGGGACGGGCTAACGAGCTTCTTGCCGCCAAAAGCATTTAGCTTCATCACACCCGGGCAATCACATTCCCCCACTCCCCGTTCTCTCCTCCCCTCCACATTTCATGATTGTGACCTGTTCAGTAATTAGGTCAGATTAAAAAAAAATCTTTATTCATATAGGTAGTCTCATCCATAGACATATACATGTAGACACCTTGTTGAGTGGGCTGGCCCGCTGCAGCGGTACATAAGAACGTCTGCCATATTAAATGTGGCAGTTCTGAACGTCAGCAAGGAAATGGACTGAACTTCATAAAGCACCATTCTACAAAGTGTTTTAAGTTAAACCCTGCCCTTCACACCTTATATATTTGAAAAACAAACACAAAGTCAACATTTTTAACTTTTAATGTGATTATTAAAAATGTTTACTCCTTAAATATTTGGGTAAGCACTAAACCAACATATGTATTCTTTTGAGTGTTTACAACTACTCAACGTGTGTAACACTATAAGTGTGGTAATAAATTTAAAAATATTCATATTCAACTTTTATTCTGTGTCTATAATAACCAGATCCTGACATGTAGATGTGACGTGGATTTTCTGAATAAAGAGCAGTAACGTTCAATTTAACTGATTTGATTAATCATATTGATGATCATATAACACCAGTATATCCTTACAGGAGATGGGGGGGTATTGAATATATATATATACAGTGCCTTGCGAAAGTATTCGGCCCCCTTGAACTTTTCAACCTTTTGCCACATTTCAGGCTTCAAACATAAAGATATAAAATTTTAATTTTTTGTGAAAAATCAACAACAAGTGGGACACAATCGTGAAGTGGAATGAAATTTATTGGATGTGTCAAACTTTTTTAACAAATAAAAAACTGAAAAGTGGGGCGTGCAATATTATTGGGCCCCTTTACTTTCAGTGCAGCAAACTCACTCCAGAAGTTCAGTGAGGATCTATGAATGATCCAATGTTGTCCCAAATGACTGATGATGAATAGAATCCACCTGTGTGTAATCAAGTCTCCGTATAAATGCACCTGCTCTGTGATAGTCTCAGGGTTCTGTTCAAAGTGCAGAGAGCATCATGAAGACCAAAGAACACACCAGGCAGGTCCGAGATACTGTTGTGGAGAAGTTTAAAGCCGGATTTGGATACAAAAAGATTTCCCAATCTTTAAACATCCCAAGGAGCACTGTGCAAGCAATCATATTGAAATGGAAGGAGTATCAGACCACTGCAAATCTACTAAGACCCGGCCGTCCCTCTAAACTTTCATCTGGAACAAGGAGAAGACTGACCAGAGATGCAGACAAGAGGCCCATGATCACTCTGGATGAACTGCAGAGATCTACAGCTGAGGTGGGAGAGTCTGTCCACAGGACAACAATCAGTCGTACACTGCACAAATCTGGCCTTTATGGAAGAGTGGCAAGAAGAAAGCCATTTCTCAAAGATATCCATGAAAAGTGTTGTTTAAAGTTTGTCACCTGGGAGACACCAAACATGTGGAAGAAGGTGCTCTGGTCAGATGAAACCAAAATCGAACTGTTTGGACACAATGCAAAACGATATGTTTGGCGTAAAAGCAACACAGCTCATCACCTTGAACACACCATCCCCACTGTCAAACATGGTGGTGGCAGCATCATGGTTTGGGCCTGCTTTTCGTCAGCAGGGACAGGGAAGATGGTCAGAATTGATGGGAAGATGGATGGAGCCAAAAACAGGTCCATTCTGGAAGAAAACCTGTTTGAGTCTGCAAGAGACCTGAGACTGGGACGGAGATTTATCTTCCAACAAGACAATGATCCAAAACATAAAGCCAAATCTACAATGGAATGGTTCACAAATGAACGTATCCGGGTGTTGGAATGGCCAAGTCAAAGTCCAGACCTGAATCCAATCGAGAATCTGTGGAAAGAGCTGAAGACTGCTGTTCACAAACGCTCTCCATCCAACCTCACTGAGCTCGAGCTGTTTTGCAGGAAGAATGGGCAGAACTTCAGTGTCTTCATGTGCAAAACTGATAGAGACATACCCCAAGAGACTTGAGCTGGAACTGCAGCAAAAGATGGCGCTACAAAGTATTAATGCAAGGGGGCCGAATAAGGTTGCACGCCCCACTTTTCAGTTTTTTATTTGTTAAAAAAGTTTGACACATCCAATAAATTTCATTCCACTTCACAATTGTGTCCCACTTGTTGATTCTTCACAAAATTTAAAATTTTATATCTTTATGTTTTAAGACTGAAATGTGGCAAAAGGTTGAAAAGTTCAAGGGGTCCGAATACTTTCGCAAGGCACTGTATATATTCAAACCGGATTCCAAAAAAGTTGGGACACTAAACAAATTGTGAATAAAAACTGAATGCAATGATGTGGAGATGGCAAATGTCAATATTTTATTCATAATATAACATAGATGACAGATCAAAAGTTTAATCTGAGTAAATGTAACATTTTAAAGGAAAAATATGTTGATTCAAAATTTCAGTGTCAACAAATCCCAAAAAAGTTGGGACAAGTAGCAACAAGTGGCTGGAAAAAGTAAATTGAGCATATAACGAACATCTGGAAGACCAATTAACACTAATTAGGTCAATTGACAACATGATTGGGTATAAAAAGAGCTTCACAGAGTGTCAGTGTCTCTCAGAAGCCAAGATGGTAAGAGGATCACCAATTCCACCATTGTTGTGCAGAAAGATAGTGCAACAATACCAGAATGGTGTTACCCAGCGTAAAATAGCAAAGACTTTGAAGTTATCATCATCAACCGTGCATAACATCATCAAAAGATTCAGAGAATCTGGAACAATCATTGTGCGTAACGGTCAAGGCCGTAAAACTCTACTGGATGCTCGTGATCTCCGGGCCCTTAAACATCACTGCTACTAAAATAGCAAAGACTTTTAAGTTATCATCATCAACCGTGCATAACATCATCAAAAGATTCAGAGAATCTGGAACAATCGCTGTGCGTAACGGTCAAGGCTGTAAAACTCTACTGGATGCTCGTGATCTCCGGGCCCTTAAACGTCACTGCACCTCAAACAGGAATGCCACTGTCAAGGAAATAACAGAATGGGCTCAGGAATACTTCCAGAAAGCATTGTCAGTGAACACAATCCACCGTGCCATCCGCCGATGCCAGCTGAAACTCTACAGTGCAAAGAGGAAGCCATTTCTAAGCAAGCTCCACAAGCTCAGACGTTTGCACTGGGCCAGGGGTCATTTAAAATGGAGTGTGGCAAAATGGAAGACTGTTCTGTGGTCAGATGAGTCACGATTTGAAGTTCTTTATGGAACACTGGGACGCCATGTCATCCGGACCAGAGAGGACAAGGATAGCCCAAGTTGTTATCAACGCTCCGTTCAGAAGTCTGCATCACTGATGGTATGGGGTTGCATGAGCGCTTGTGGCATGGGCAGCTTGCATGTCTGGAAAGGCACCATTAATGCAGAGAACCATGTTCAGGTTCTAGAACAACATATGCTCCCATCTAGACGTCATCTCTTTCAGGGAAGACCCTGCATTTTTCAACACGATAATGCCAGACCACATTCTGCAGCAATCACAACATCATGGCTACGTAGGAGAAGGATCCAGGTACTGAAAAGGCCAGCCTGCAGTCCAGATCTTTCACCTATAGAGAACATTTGGCACATCATAAAGAGGAAGGTGCAACAAAGAAGGCCCAAGACGATTGAACAGTTAGAGGCCTGTATTAGACATGAATGGGAGAGCATTCCTATTTCTAAACTTGAGACACTGGTCTCCTCTGTCCCCAGACATCTGTTGAGTGTTGTAAGAAGAAGGGGGGATGCCACACAGTGGTAGAAATGGACTTGTCCCAACTTTTTTGGGATTTGTTGATGCCATGAAATTTGGAAACAACAGATTTCTTCCCTTTCATTTTTACATTCTCTCAGTGTAAACTTTTGATCTGTGATTTGTGTTCTATTCTGAATAAAATATTAGATGTTGGCACCTTCACATCATTGCATTCAGTTTTTATTCACAATTTGTTTAGTGTCCCAACTTTTTTGGAATCTGATAAATATATATATATATATATATATATATATATAT
>NC_056499.1:58742909-58771925 GCF_014905685.2 Nematolebias whitei | reverse complement strand
TATATGTATATACACACACACACACATGGGCAGCACGGTGGCGCGTAGAACTCTGCCTCTCAAGGAGAAGGTTGCCAGTTCAAATTCAAATCCCGGTCCGGGGGCCTTTCTGGGTGGAGTTTGCATGTTCTTTCTGTGCAAGCGTGGGTTTTCTCCGGGTACTCCAGTTTCCTCCCACAGACCAAAAACATGCATGTTAGGCTGATTGGTAACTCTAAAATTGTCCCTAGGTGTGAGTGAGAGAGTGAATGGTTGTTTTTCTCTAGGTGTCCCTGTAGTGGACTTGCAACCTGTCCAGGGTGCACCCTGCCTCTCGCACAGTGATTGTTGGACATGGGCATTGGCGACCCCCGTGACCCAAAATGGAAGAAGCGGGTAAAAAACAATGGATGGATGGATGTATTTACATACAGACCCTTTCCAAAAAATTTGAATATCATGGAAAAGTTGTTTAACTTCCATAATTCCATTCAAAAAGTTAATCTTTAATAGATGATAGATTCAGGGCCCACATTTTAAACAATTTCAAGTATTTATTTGTTTATTTTTACATAATTTTGGCTTCCAACTCATGAAACCCACAAAAACATGATTTAAGTAAATTAGAATACTGTGAAGACATCAGCCCACACTACTTCTCAGTTTTTGCAGAAAAAAAAGACATAAATTAGGATCACAACAAATCAATTAAAATATGGTACTTTCAAAATGATATGTCAATCTTCAATACTTGGTTGGGAATCCCTTTGCCTTAATCACTACCTCGATGTGGCGTGGCATTGAGGCAATCAGCCTGTCGTATTGCCTGGGAGTTATGGAAGTTCAGATTTCCTTGATGCTTGCTGTCAGCTCTTCTTTGTTGTTGGGTCTGGTGCCCCTCATTTTCCTCTTGAGAATACTCCATAGAGTCTCAATGGGGTTTAGGTCTGGCGAGTTGGCTGGCCAGTCAAGCACTGTGGCATGGGCATCAAACCAGGTTTTGGTGCTTCTGGCAGCATGGGCAGGGTCCAGGTCCTGCTGGAAGATTAAATCTGCATCTCCATACAGATCCTCAGCAGAAGGAATCATTAAGTTCTTTAAAACATTCTGGTAGACTGTTGTGGTGACCTTGGATTTAAGAAAACAAGAGTTTACCAACACCTGCACCGAACATTGCACCCCAAATCATGACAGAATGTGGATATTTCACATTGGACCTCAAGCAGTATAGGCTCTGTTCCTCACCCTTCTTCCTCCAAACCTTGGACCTTGAGTTCTGAATGAAAGTCACATTTTACTTTCATCGGAAAAGAGGACCGAGGAACACAACAGTTGTAGCCCATCTCCCGGATGTGTCTGAATGTGGTGGTTTTTGAAGCTGTGACTCCTGCCTCATTCCACTCTTTATGGATCTCTGCCAGATTCTGGAATCTTCTCTGTTTGATAATCCGCTGAAGCCCACGATCATCTCTTTTGCTGGTGCATCTTCTTCTGCCACATTTTGCCCTTCCACTAGACTTTCCATTGATATGCTTGGACACAGCACTCTGTGAACAGCCAGCCTCCTTAGCTATGAACTTTTGTGGCTTACCCATCCTATGGAGGGTATCAATGAGGGTCTTCTGGTCAGTCATGTCTTCAGTCGTCACCATATTGAACCGATTTGAGACAATTGAACCAAACTGAAGCAACTTAATGACACCTGAGGAAACCTGTGCAGGTGCTTTGAGTTTAGTAGATGATTAGTGTCACACTCAGTTTAAAACATTCGTGCCCTGCAACATTTGAGCTGATTTCTCCACAGTATTCTAATTTTTTTTTAATCCTGCTTTCGTAGGTTTCATGAGCTGGAAGCCCAAATTATGTAAAAAAAAAACAAATCAGCCAGATCAGCCAGGTTTCTGGGCTGTCATTGAGAAACACAGAGTTTGAGCTCCCTCCAAACATTTTTTTATAGGGTTTAGGTCTGGAGACTGGCTAGACCACTCCAGAACCTTGATATGTTCTTACAGAGCCACTCCTTGGTTAACCTGGCTGTGTGCTTTGGGTCATTGACATGTTGGAAGATCCAGCCACAACCCATCTTCAATGCTCTGAGGGAAGGAGGATGTTCCCCAAAATCGTGCAATATCCACATTGCTCTAGAGCCTGTCTTGTGTCTTCCTCTTACAATGCTGTTATTGCTAGTATCACTCAGCCCTCTGTGAATAGTAAACAGCCATCAGGGTGCTAATGATCCATTGTTAGGCTGATGGTCCTTCTTGATCATGTGAGCAGCTGGTTTTGGTTGTCAACAGCAAAACTCGTTGATCCACTCGAAGTCTTTCGGATGAAAGACGAAACGTTTCTACATTTTTTGTTGTTTTACTTTGTTTTGTTTTTTGAATGTCCAGAGGACCAGATTTAACATTTTTAGATTTTTCTACCTGGATTATTGAGCATGCATCAGGATATTTTGAACCACTTTGGCCAGGATTGCCTCAAACTAGTTAGAGATTTTGAGAAAACAGCAAGGAAGAGGGCAGACTACAGGAACCACTTGCGATTCTACCTCATATGTCGACAAAGTGGCATAATTCCCAAGACCTGGAACTAAAATCTTTGGTCAGCGGGCACTGGGCAAGCAAGTTCCTTCAGAAGGCACAGACCCAGCTGCTGAATGAACGGGTGAGACAGACCAATTTTACTATTGAGGCCTTCAAGGCCAAAGAAGAGCACATTAAACAAAAACTAACAATGTGCCTAGATCAGACCACACTTCAGCAAGTGATGGACTGTACAGATCAGGCATGCTTAGCACAGCATGTCAAGTCCAAGACTCGACAAAAAAACAAGTTTAACTTACTAATAACTCATCAACACCATCACGATTCCAATAAAAACACATTCAGTGTAAGACAACACTCCAGTAGACAATTACATGCCAGGGAGACAGAAAAATGGGTGAAGAATTTATCTGACAGACAGCTCACCCAGCTGAAGACAGAGATTCTTGCCAGGGGACTGAACTTTGCGGTTGCACCAAGTAGAATTCCTCTGGTGGAGATGATCACAGCCACAGAATCAGCCATCCGCAACAACAAAATTAAAGAGAGTGAAGCAGAACAACTCAGAATCAAAGTGTCATCCTGCCTCAGCAATGCCAAACCACCACCTTCCAACGTCAGTAGAGGAGAGGGATGCACTCACCACTTTTAGCAAGGACAAAAACATCATCATTCTCCCAGCAGACAAAGGAAGGTGCACAGTGATTTTGAACCAGAAAGACTATCATGAGAAAGTTATGACACTCCTTAGTGACTTAAACACTTATGAACCTCTGAAAAGAGATCCAGGAAGTGGTTACAAGAAGAAGTTGATAGATTGCCTGAAAAATTTGGAACAGGACAAAGCTATTGACCGTTTTCTGTACCACAGACTGTACCCAGGGGAGGCCACACCTAGTCTGTATGGTTTAGCTAAAATCCACAAACAAGGTGGACCTTTAAGACCAATTGTTAGCATGATTAACTCTGTCACTTACAATGCTTCCAAATATCTGGTGTCTGTTCTCATCCCTTTAGTTGGCAGCTCAGAACACCACATACAGAACACCATGGACTTTGTGAATAAGGTGAGGGATGTCATCATGGAGACATGAAACAATGGTCTCTTTTGATATCACATCACTTTTTACGTGCATTCCTGTTGATGATGCAGTAGAGGTGGTCAGTTTAAGATTAAAATCAGACACCACTCTGAGCAGCAGGACCACGCTTTCCACAGAACAACTGTGTCAACTCTTGAAACTGTGCCTGCAGTCAACCTACTTCACATATGGGGAGCAATATTATAGGCAGAAACATGGGTGTGCTATGGGGTCTCCAGATTCTCCTACTGTGGCCAATCTGTACATGGAGGAGGTAGAAAAGAGAGCCTTGATGTCCTTTTCAGGGACACCACCAAGTCATTGGTTCAGGTATGTTGACGACACCTGGGTTAAAATTAAATCTCAGGAAGTCCAACATTTTACTGACCACATCAACTCTGTGGATAAATACATCAAGTTCACACGAGAAGATGTAAAAAATGGCAGGTTAGCTTTCTTGGACTGTGAGGTCTCAGTCTCTGATAGAGGACATTTGCAAACTGAGGTGTACCGCAAACCCAACCACATGGACCAGTATTTACAGTTTGACTCCCATCACCCTTTGGAGCACAAGTTAGAAGTCATCAGGACTCTGTATCACAGAGCAGACAGCATCCCCACGAACTTAGGAGCCAGGCAGAAGGAGAAATCCCACACAAGACAAGCTCTAGAGCAATGTGGATATCCTAACTGGGCCTTCCTGAAAGCAGAGAAGAAACGCAAACTGGACTCCAGTCAGCCATAAGGTGAAAAGAAGGAACCCAGACCCAGAGCAGTGGTCATTCTGTATGATGAGGGAGTATCAGAGAAACTGAGACATTTATTTTCTAAACACAACGTCCCAGTGGCTTTTAAACCCCAAAATACATTGGCCCACTGGCCAAAAGGATGGCCCAGCACAGAAGATCAACAACATCAAGCCAGGACTCTGCAGTCTACACTCATCTCCAGGCCAGCGGTCACTCTTTCAGGGATGAAGATGTTCACATCCTGAATAGATAGGAACAATGGTTTGAGAGAGGAGTAAAGGAGGCCATCTTTGTGAAAAGAAATCGTCCATCATTAAACAGGGGTGGAGGCCTCCATGTTCAACTGTCCCCCTCTTACAATGCTGTTATTGCTAGTATCACTCAGCCCTCTGTGAATAGTAAACAGCCATCAGTGTGCTAATGATCCATCGTTAGGCTGATGGTCCTTCTTGATCATGTGAGCAGCTGGTTTTGGTTGTCAGCAGCAAAACTGGTTGACCCACTCTGAGAAGGTGCTATTTATAAGACTGATCTGAATACAGCACCTCAGACTGAGGAAGTCTTTCGGATGAATGAGGAAGTCTTTCGGATGAAAGACGAAACGTTTCTACATTTTTTGTTGTTTTACTTTGTTTTGTTTTTTAAATGTCCAGAGGATCAGATTTAACTTTTTTAGATAGTAGTTGGAGTCTTCCTGATTGTGTGGGATGGACAGGTGTCTTTATGCAGCTAACGAAATCAAACTAGTGCTTGTAATTTAGAATAATAAATGGAGTGGAGGTGGAATTTTTAGAGGCGGACTAACAAGTCTTTGAGGGCCAGAATTGTTGCTAATTGGCAGATGTTCATATACTTATTTGCAGCAGTAACACACAAAGAAATTATTAAAAAAAACATACATTGTGATTTCCAGATTTTTTTTAGATTATGTCTCTCACAGTGGACATGCACCTAAGATGAAAATTTCAGACCCCTACATGATTTATAAGTGGGAGAACTTGCAAAGTCGCAGGGTGTTCAAATACTTATTTTCAGCACTGTGTATATATATATATATATATATATATATATATATATATATATATATATGTACAGGTGCTGGTCATTAAATTAGAATATCGTGAAAAAGTTGATTAATCTCAGTAGTTCCATTCAAAAAGTGAAACTTGTATATTATATTCATTCATTACACACAGACTGATACACAGCAGTCACTTGATACTTCATGGTTCGTTTCAACGTAAGATTGGACATGACACAATTGGCTGACTGTTGGATGAGCCAAGGATTGTTTATTTAAAATAGATTATTTTAAATGTTTTTGCACCTGTGTACGGCTGAGTACCGAATTTCGGGATTTTTTTATGGTACCGACCGAACTGCTTTGGTGTATGGATCAAAATATGCCTCTTCTTTCTTTGTCAAGTTTTGGTGAATGGCTGTAACGTTACACCTGGTTTCAACCACATATAAAGTTACAGCCAATGCCAACGCTGCAACGCAGGAAAAACTAGGAAAGACACAGACATGGTTACGCCCACAGTTGGGCTCACGTGGTTTTTAAGGCAAGCCTTAATATGCAGCGCCTGACAGTGCACAGAATTTAAGAACGTAAAGTTGCTCCGTGTTTGACTGCAAGGAGAGCAGACTGCAGCCTCCTCCTCTCAGCATTTAAGTCACCCTGTGGGTGTTAGAGCCTGAATGGCCTGATTCAACATTTCCGCGACCAGACTCCACTTCGCACCGAAGACAGAGCTGTGTCTGGAATTTCAACTGGTAAGTTTAGGTTTGTTAACGTTACTGCAGCTTAATACGTGCATTGCAGTGAGTTAAACTAGGATCCATGTAACACTAACTATAAGATATTAGTGTGTAACTCTATTTTATAGCTAACTATGTAGCTAGCTAAAATCAAAAGCTAACTAATGATTGACACTAACAGATGAAGCTTAGCTTGTAAAAATGTGCTCATCCATCGGGTTAGCTGGTTAAGCAGTTCACCTAATGTTCCTTGTTTATGTTAATGTTCTCCTCACAGGAGGCTCTGATCCTGATGTGAGGAGGACAGACAAAATTCAGAGTCAGAGAGATTAATTTGTCATTCTCATCCCATGTGGTAGATGTAGTGGAACGAGATTATGTACACAGGGTCCCAGTTACATCCAACAATAAAATGTAAAAGTAAAATAGTAATAAGATCTAAGATATGAACTAAGAAAAACATCAACTAAATATACACTAAGCACTAGTAGCATAAAAACATTGACAAACAGCAGCACGAACATGAGTCTGTGTGAGCAGATGAGCATGCATGGGTCATAGGACAGTCACAAACTTTGTTGTTAAAAGTTTGCTGCCTTTTTCTACAGTGGAGGCTGCATGGTGGAGATAAGTAAGCTTTAAAGGATATTGTTGACCAGTTAAACCTTTATTTCTCAGACTAGATAATGGTTTTTGATCAATAATAACACAACTATGTTATTGTTGATGTTTTGTGTTCTCATGTCAATTAGGAAGATGATAAGAGCCCTAAACCCCAGAAAACCACAGAGAAGATTCAGGCAGAGACACAGAGGTACAGAAGTCTGCCAACAACCCTAACCTCAGTGAATCTAGTGACCTGCTGGTGGAATGTGAGGGACACTATGCCCTGTTTGCATTGCTTCTACTTCATCCCAACTCTACTCAGCTCGCCACGGAAAGATCCCTATTCCACTAGTATTTTTTTAGCTGATTCGAGGCTGATTCAGGAACTTTTCTTGTCCCTGTTTCTCTGGTGGGACCGTTGGAGCTGAGTTGAGCTGACTCTGGACCGAAACGTGAATGCAGGACACTGACTGGTCAGGGGGACGAGTCACTGGATCTCAGAAACTTTTCACCAACCCACCATTTGCAATTTCTCGGAACGCAGAGCAGCGGCTGGATCTAATAAGATTTTAAAAACAATTATAGCTACAAGCAGCACTGGAGGCCCTCACACCAAAGCGCCGCTCCGGCCTTACGGTGACCGCGGGAACTCAAGTTAGTCCACCCAGTCGCCTTCGCAAAATCTCTCGTGCCAATCCCGCATGCGTTCACCACGAGGCGCATTTACCAAATCTTCGGCATCGCCTTCCGCCCTTGTAATTACTTGTTCAGTTGTGAGTCTTACAAGTATAGGTGAAATCTGACCTTCCAGACGAGTTATGGTGACTTCCTGTTTTGTGGCGAATGTTTGAGAAGCACTTCCTTTATGCTTTTCAACATGTCATGTGTGGTAATCAACAGGTAGTGAACAAAGTTTCAGTCTAATATCTTACACAGTGCAAAGCTGGAAGTGTCATCCAATAATCAACAGTTTTTTCTCTGACTAGGTGGGGCTTAAGTTATGTCATGAATCAACAATACCAATGTGTCTAGAGGTGATCACTGATGAATCACCTAAACTCAGGTTCAGATCGGATGATGTATCATTGAGATATAACTGTTGGAATAATGTAGGGGGCGCACTTGAGTCAAATGTTAAAGAACAATACCAATGTGTCTATACGTGCTCACTGATCACACACCTAAAATCTGGTACATATTGGATGATATTTCACTGAGATATAACTCTTGGAATAATGTAAGGGGCGCACTTGAGTCAAATGTTAAATAACAACACAAATGTATATACAAGTGCTCAATAATCACGCACAAAAAATCTGGTGCAGATCGGATAATATAACATTGAGATATAACAGTTTGAATAATCTAGGGGGCGCACTTGAGTCAAATGTTAAACAACACAACCAATGTGTCTAGAAATGCTCACAGATGATGCACCAAAAATCTTTTGCAGATAGGATGATGCATCATTGAGATATAACTGTTGGAATAATCTAGGGGACGCACTAAAGTAATATGTTAAACCACAATACTGATGTGTATAAGTCCTCAGTGATGACGCACAATAAATCTGTTTCAGATTGGATGCTGTATCACTGAGCTATAACTTTAGGAATAATGTAGGTGGCGCTGTGGAGGCTATTGGCCACTTATCATGGAAACCTGTTCAAGGGGCGGATAATGATCGATCATAGTGATTTTGGTGCACCTCGGCTGAAATGTGTGCAATTTAGAGCCAAACGTATTGCAACAGGTGTCACTTCTTAATTCACTAAGCCACCACGCCCACATCCTCAAGCAAAATCGGTTTGAGCTTTAAAAAAAGTCAGACCATATTATCTGTCTTTTAACACAGGATCATCCTGATTAGGTCAATGGTGTCAATGAGGAGGATTCCAAGTTAAAAAAGAGACTTCCTTTTTCAAGGGGGCAGGGCTTTGATGACGTCAAAATATGACCATAGTGGATCGTTGGGCATCCAACTGGGTTGAGTCATGCCAAGTTTCGTGCATTTCGGTCTTTCAATGTGAAAGTTATAGTGTTTGGAAATTCATGGCGTTAAGCAAAATTTTAAGGCCTGGCCATGCCCCTTTAACATTTATGAAAATGCAAGCTTTAGATAACTTTTACTCTCCAATGTCTTAAGGGCATATCAACCAAGTTTGAAGGCAATCCTTCAAAATTCCTAGGAAGAGTTCGTTAAAATTCGCAATTAGAAACACCCAAAAATGACCATTTGACCCAAAATGGCTGACTTCCTGTTGGTTTTGGACCAGGGCTCCAAGAGACTTTTTCATAGATCCTGAGAAGATACAGATGTTCACTGAGTTTCAGAATTATCGGTCAAAAATGGCTTGGGGCTGAAGTTTTAAAAAATTCTAGGGGGCGCTGTGGAGGAAATTGACCACTTATCACGGCTTCCTGTTCAAGGGGTGGATAATGATCGATCATACTGATTTTGGTGCACCTCGGTTCAAAACTGTGGAATTTAGAGCCAAACATATGGTGATGGCGTTACGTCTTACTTCGCCACGCCGCCCACATGCTCCATCCAAAACTGTCAGTGTTGGAAATCAAGTTACACCAACATGTCTTCGGTCACTGGACACACTATCATGCTGATCAGGTAACAGGAGTCAGATAGGGATCGTTCAACGTAAAACTTTATACTTCCTGTTGTCAGGGGGCATGGCTTAAGTGATGTCATGATTTGACCATTCAGTCTAGCAGGGGACCGGATGTGGATCAATCACTGAAGGTTTGATGTCTCAGACAGTTTTCGTGTAGGAGCTATTAAAGTTTCGTTTTTCATGGTGAGATTTCAAACTTTGAGGTCTGGCCCCGCCCCTTCAGCATGCTCCGAAATTAACCGTTTAGATAACTTTGCGTCCCCCATGCCTTTTGACCAAAATGACCAAGTTTCAAACCGATTGAGCGAAATCCCTAAGAGGAGTTTGTTCAAATGTGGAGGCTGTAAACTGCCAAAAAGGTGTGAAAATTGGGTCAGCATTCCAAGATGGCCGCCTTCCTGTTTATCGCAGAATGTTGGTGCCAGAGGGTTTTCCATGCATCTTGGGGAATTGGACAAGCGTACCAAATTTCATGTTTCTACAACAAACTAAGGTTAATGCGGAGGGTGTTTTGAAATTTCTAGGTGGCGCTCTTGAGCTGTTTCTGTTGCGATTTTTGCAACGCCCTTAAAATACGTCATTTTTCACCAGTCCTGATGTGTCCGCCCAATTTGGTGACTTTTGGGATATGTTAAGGCCCCCAAAACACCAATTTATTGGGCAGAAAAAATCGCAGTTTGGACCTGAACAGAGCGATTACAATAGGCCTTCGCAGCACTTCGCTGCTCGGGCTTAATTAAAGCTGCAAGCAGCATTGGAGGCCCTCGCACCAAAGCGCCGCTCCGGCCTTACGGCACCCGCGGGAGCTCAAGCAATTCCACCCAGTCACCTTCGCAAACTCTCTCGTGCCAATCTCGCATGCGTTCACCACGAGGCGCATTTACCAAATCTTCGACATCGCCTTCCGCCCATGTAATTACTTGTCCAGTTGTAAGTCTTACAAGTATAGGTGAAATCTGACCTTCCAGACAGGAGTTACGGTGACTTCCTGTTTTGTGGCGAATGTTTGAGAAGCACTTCCTTTATGCTTTTCATCATGTCATGTGTAGGGCTGGGTACCTTTCTAAAAAAATCTGTTTCGGTACCGGTGTCGGTACCTTCACTTCGGTGTCGGTTCCTGGACAGTTCTTTTTTCGGTACCAATTTTGTAATTACTATTAATTCTAACAAGAATAAAATTACGTTACACATTACAGTACAAATTGTGAGTTTTATTTTTTAACTTTGGTATTTTTCTATTCCAAGCAGTTTTCTTACATTAAAAAAGAAAACAAATAATTTCCAGGTCAAAAGACCAGTTTCAAACCAGTGACATGTCAGTGTCTAATGCTCACTGCTACACACTGAGGACCTCTTGACTTAACAGTTTTTCTTCAGAAACATCAACATGTCTGTTTTCTGTGGACACAAACAAGCCCACTCCTGGCTGATGGTGTCTCCAGCAGTCGAAAATGTTCACTCTGAGGCTGTAGATGATGATTGTTGCACACACAGATACTTGGTTGTCAGTTTGACAGCACTGACATATTGTCCCTCACATTCCACCAGCAGGTCACTGGATTCAATGAGGTAGGGATGATGCAGACATCTGCACCTCTGTGTCTCTGCCTGAATCTTCTGTGGTTCTCTGGGGTTTAGTGCTCTGATCATCTCCCTAATTGACATGAAAACAAAACATAAACAATAACATGGTTGTGTTATTATTACTCAAAAAACATTATCTAGGCTGAGAGAGAAAGGTTTAACTGGTCAACAAAATCCTTTAAAGTTTAATTTACCTCCAACATGCAGCTCCACTGTAGAAAAAGCAGCAAATTTTTAACAACAAAGTCTGACTGTCCTGTGGCCTCCACCTCGCTTTTCTGTCTGTCCTCACATCAGGGTCAGAGGCTCCTGTGAGGAGAACATGAACATAAACAGTCAACATTAGTGAACTGTTTAAGCAGCTGACTGGATAAATGAGCAGCTTTACAAGCTAAGATTTATGTTGCTGTCAATCTTTAGTTAGCTTCTGAGTTTAGCTAGCCACGTAGATAAAATAAATTTACACACTAATATCTTAAAAGTTAGCATTACACGGATCATAGTTTATTTCACCGCAATGTACGTGTTAAGCTGCAGTTACGCTAACAAAAGTAACTCACCAGCTGAAACTCACAGAGACGTCCTCGGAGTTCTTTGATGAAGAGTCCAGTCGTGAAGATAATAAATCAGGACGTTCAGGCTCTACTCACAGGCTGACTTTAACGCTGAAAGGAGGAGGAGGAGGGGGGGAGGAGGAGGGGGGAGGCTAATGAACTCCTCTCTCCTCGCAGAAAAACACGGAGCAACTTGCAGCGCGTGTTGTCGAAGCCGTTCGACAACATGCTCTGCACACGTGAACCCGACTGTGGGCGTCACCAGCACCATAGACATAATTATACATAGATTAGGTACGGCAGCTCTATACAGCTCTGGGTGTAATCTGGGTGTAGTCTGTTTGTCATATGTCTGGTGTTTTACCAGCCTGCATGCTGAAACCACGTGACACATTACAGCCAATACCGAAACTCGACACCGAAAGAAGAGTGACGTTTCAATACATACACCGACCGGTGCAGTTCGGTCGGTGCCATAAAAGAACCTCGGTTCGGTACTCAGCCCTAGGTGTGGTAATCAACAGGTAGTGAACAAAGCTTCAGTCTAATATCTTACACAGTGCCAAGATGGAAGTGTCATCCAATAATAGACAGTTTTTTCTCTGACTAGGTGGGGCGTAAGTTATGTCATGAATCAACAATACCAATGTGTCTAGACGTGCTCACTGATGAATCACCTAAACTCAGGTTCAGATCGGATGATGTATCACTGAGATATAAGTCTTGGAAGAATCTAGGGGGCGCACTTGAGTGAAATGTTAAAGAAGAATAGCAATGTGTCTACAAGTGCTCACTGATCAGGCACAATAAATCTGGTACATATTGGATGATGTATCACTGAGATATAACTGTTGGAATAATCTAGGTTGCGCACTAGAGTCATATGTTAAACCACAATATCAATGTGTCTAGAAGTGCTCACTGATGACGCACAATAAATATGGTGCAGATCGGATGATGTATCACTGAGCTATAACTGTTGGAATATTTAGGTGGTGCTGTGCAGTTCTATTTCATATAGGCTTCGCCCTTTAAGGCTGTCGCTTAGTGGGTTTTATCCCGTCATGCGAAGCATTACACTGAAAAATTTGGTCCACGCCCACCTGCTGTGTGGGCCCCACCTGGTCCATATAAATTATGTTAAGAGCGGGTAATCGGCTCCCATTTTTCTTCAGTGAGCTAATAGCACTGTCAGAAGAACGAAGAAGGAAAGTTATATAGCTGACCAACCTTTGTTGAGACTGCCTGGCCCGTTATGCCAACTCTCTGTCGTCCCGGTGAGTTCTCCTCCCCGAAGGGAAGCAGATGAGCAGTCTTGTTTCAAGGCAAGCGCCGAGGAGTATAGTATTTCTCAGTGACAGGTTGCTACACGCTGGACAACGCCATCTTGTAATTTTCCTCTTATCGCCGACCCTCTGAGTGAACCGGATGGTTCCTCCGGGACAGGCGACGTCAGCAGCAGCCCCCGCTGCTCATTCCATCATGGAGAGCATAGTGTCGGTAGAGGGGGGCTGAGCACCTTGTTTCGCTCCACTCCGGCTCGTCGCCCTGATTCTCATCTGGCCTCGCTTTCCCAGCAGTGATGTCCTTCTGGGACGAGGCTGCAGCCGGTCCTAGTAGAATAGGGCGCCGGTTCCAACATCCGCACCCATCACCAGAGTGGAGGGGTTCACCAAGCGGAAATTCCCTCAGTGCCCCCGGAAGCCGAGCCTGACGGAGGCTTTTCAGAGCAAAGATGTCCAGGTTGGACCAGCGTCCCGCGCCTCCGGTTACCGTTACCAGACGGTGACATTGCTCTCCAACCGAGCTCACCAGTGTGTGTTTCCAGGCGGCCGCAGCGAACAACACGTTACGCTGTTGGCGTACATGTTCAGAGGCGGGAGGAGACGTACGCTCCCTCTGCAGGGCAGCTGACGCCATCCTCAACCGGTGCACCTCTTTTGCTGTCTGCCGGCCTCGCATCGCAGCTGGAGGACGAGGTTTCCAGAGGTTCTCCTGGCTCGTCACTTCACCTCCCTCTCGGAGGAGCAGCAGACAGCTTTTTGTTGGGGGGCCCTCATCAACGAGAGATCACTTTCAAGATGTTCCATGGCTGCACAACGCCTCCCAGCTCTGCTACGCCAGCCCCGCCTGCCAGACATCCCCGGCATCCGGAAGTTCAATTTTTCCTGGAGATCGCCAACAGGGGGCGCCCTACGACAACAAACCACAGAGGCCAAGGGGAGATGACTGAATGACAGTTTGCTGGATATGTGTGCAGATGACACGAATGAGAGAATAACATCATTTTATGATGTGTCAGCTCGGATGACCTGACAGCGGCTCCGTCACACACACTTCACACTAATGAGCCGGTGGCCTTTTTAAAGGTTGTTTCAATCACTGTCGCTCCAAACAAGGTGAGATGCCTGCATGACACAACAGTCATAAGTGAGTGTGGCCAGCACAACGAGTCATAGTGGAATAACTCGTTTTTAGCCCAAGCTGCACACCCCTCACAAGCGGTGCCAACGCGCGCTCCCGTGGCGCGAGCAGCCTTCACCTATATGACGCTGCTTTATGAGAGCGTGCACGCAGCTCCCAGTGCCTGCCGCTCACGTCAACGTAAACATGAGATCGGGGTACGAGCCCAGTAATGTATCTTGCTCTCGGCAGGAACGACATGCGTCTCACCGCAGTGGTGTCAAACGCGCGCTCCCGTGGCGTCAACAGTTTTTCACACGCCTCACAGCGGCTCCTTCATTCATCCTCGAAGAAGGCTTTCTAAAATAACACTGCAGCTCGATGAATCACTCAAAAGCTCACATGATTCGCAGCTAAGAATGAACGTGTTTTGCAGACCAAGTCCAGTGGAAAACCTCGCCCTTATCCAGCGCCGCGCGCTGCTTCCTGACCACACCAGCGTCAAACGTGCGCCCCCGCAGCAATCCTCGCCTAAGACGTCGCATCGACGAAGGCGCACACACACGACTCTTCAGCGCACGTCGGCTCACATCAACGTAGATGCGAGCCCACAGCCTGAGCACGGCACGGAAACTTTTTTTCAGAGCCTTTTCGTAAAAGTCAAAATGCTTCTTCACTTTCCCTCACTCTCTCTGATATCACGGTTTCTGAACTGAGCTCAGGAGGAGGGACTGACAGCTCTTCTGTCCCAAGCGCATGAATGCATCATGGTTCCCAGTTCTACGACACCTGTTATCGGGGCGCTCGTGGAATCTGCCGTGGAGGGAGGATGCTCTCCTCCAGGCAGGAGGAGCGATCAGGAGTTATCCAGATTAGGCTAGCACCTTTGAGTCTGGCTGCTGAGCGGATGCCACTTAGAGAGGATGGGCCTCTCTCAAGATGTAGTGCGTATGATTCAGTTTTCACGTGCTACATCCACCACAGCGCTGTTCACATCAAGTGGACAGCTTTTCAGCGCTGCTGTACAGAGAAGGTGTAGAGGCCACTTCATGTCCACTAGGTGGTGTGCCGTCCTTCTGCAGCAGCTGATAGACAGAAATCTGGCAATCAGCACGATTAAAACGTACGCTGCAGCCATCTCTTCCTGTCACAAAGGTTTCGGGACAGAACAGTTTTTAATCATCCGCTGATGAAGCGTCTTTTAAAAGGTGTACGGAGAGGTGTAGAGGCCACCTCATGTCCACTAGGTGGCGTGTTGTCCTTTCTGCAGTAGCTGATGGACAGAAATCTGGTGTTCAGCAAGAGTAAACATATGCTGCAGCCATCTCTCCCTGTCACAAAGTTTTCGGGGACAGAACATCTTTTAATCATCCACTGATTAAGCATTTTTTTAAAGGTGTACAGAGAGGTGTAGAGACCACCTCATGTCCACTAGGTGACGTGCTGTCCTTTCTGCAGCAGCTGATGGACAGAAATCTGGCGTTCAGCACGAGTAAACATATGCTACAGCCATCTCTTCCTGTCACAAAGTTTTCGGGGACAGAACAGCTTTTAATCATCCGCCGATGTAGCGTTTTTTAAAAGGTGTACAGAGAAAGGTGTAGAGACCACCTCATGTCCTCTAGGCGGTATGCTGACTTTTCTGCAGCAACTGATGGACAGAAATTTGGTGTTCAGCACAATTAAAACGTACGCTGCAGCCATCTATTCCTGTCACGAAGGTTTCGGAGACAGAACAGCTTTTAATCATCCGCTGATGAAGCGTTTTTTAAAAGGTGTACAGAGACACAGGCCTGTTTCACACCTACTTGCTCCACAGCGGGACTTAACGCTGGTCCTGCGAGCCCTGATCTAAGTTTCATCTGGACTACTGAATCAGGATTCCAATTAAATTGTCTCTTTTAACAGCCCTGCTGCTGGCTTTTACATCCGCTAAGACAGTGCGTGATTTATCTGCCCTCTCTGTCGCTCCGTCATGTCTTGAAATTCAGGCTGATGGCAGCTCAGCTGATCTGAGACTGAATCCAGCTTTATGCCTAAAACATCACGAGCTCTTTTAAATCAAGAGCGATATCGTTGGAGGGCGTTAAGCAAGCCCCCACCCCCCCCCCCCCCACAATCAGAAGAAGAAGTATCTTTCCATCTTCTCTGTCCTGTGCGGGCGTTGACGTGTTACATAGCGCACACAGCTGTAATGCGTCAAACTCAACATTTGTTTGTGCATTATAGGGATGCATCTGCAGGTCGCTCGTTATCCACCCAGTGCCTGTCACACTGGTTGTGTGAGGCCATTTCTGAAGCCTACAGAGCATCAGAGTAAGAACCTCCTGTCAACTTCAGGGCACACTTGACCAGAGGTATCGCATCTTCAACTGCTTTGCATAATGGTATGACAATGCAAGATATTTGCACTGCGGCCGCGTGGTCAACACCCTGCTCATTTATTCGATTTTATCTACGTGATGTGACGGCTCGTTCCATGACACATTCTGTCTTTAGTGTTTTAACAGCATGAATATTGTTGTTTCATGGAACTCTGTTTAACTCGCATCTGTCTGCATTACAGTGCGAGATGTTATCAGTCACAAGTTGTGACTGTTATTTTGGTTCTATGGTCATCAATCAGTTCAAGACTATTGTTACCAATCAGTTCATTTGATTAATAATCAGCTCTATGGTTATTATTAATCTGTTCATACTGTTCAGCCGTAAACCGGTTGGTTCACGGCTGAACAGGAATTTTTCAGTGTAATGCTTCGCATGACGGGATAAAACCCACTAAGCGACAGCCTTAAAGGGCTACGCCTATACTCATAGAATCTGGGGTTACAGTACATAACCAACGGCTATTGGCCACTTATCATGAATACCTCTTCAAGGGGCAGATAATGATCGATCATAGTGATTTTGGTGCACCTCGGCTGAAATCCGTACAATTTAGAGGCAAACGTATTGCAACGGCATCACTTCTTAATTTGTCATGCCGCCACGCCCACAAACTCAAGCAAAAACGGTTTGCACTTTAAATCAAGTCCGACCATATTATCTGTCTTCTAACACAGGATCATCCTGATTAGGTCAATTGGGGTCAAAGAGGGAGCATTCCAAGTTAAAAAAGAGACTTCCTGTTCAGAGAGGGTGGGGCTCGGGCATTCAACAGAGATGAGTCATGCCAAATTTGGTGCATTTCGGTCTTTCAATGTGAAAGTTAGTGTTTGGAATTTTATGGCGTTAAGCAAAATTTTAAGGCCTGGCCATGCCCCTTTAACATATATGAAAATGCAAGCTTTAGATAACTTTTACTCTCCAATGTCTTAAGGGCATATCAACCAATTTTTTAAGGCAATCTTTCAAAATTCCTAGGAAGAGTTCGTTAAAATTTGCAATTAGAAATGCCCAAAAATGACCCTTTGACCCAAAATGGCCGACTTGCTGTTGGTTTTGGACCAGGGTTCCAAGAGACTTTTTCATAGGTCCTAAGAAGATACAGATGTTCGCCGAGTTTCAGAATTATCGGTCAAAAAATGGCTTGGGGCTGAGGTTTTAAATTATTCTAGGGGGCGCTGTGGAGGCTATTGGCCACTTATCATGGCTTCCTGTTCAAGGGATGGATAATGATCGATCATACTGGTTTTGGTGCACCTCGGTTCAAAACTGTGGAATTTAGAGCCAAACGTATGGCGACGGCGTTACGTCTTACTTTGCTGCGCCACCCACATGCTCCATCCAAAACTGTCAGCATTGGAAAGCAAGTTACATCAGCATGTCTTCGGTCACTGGACACACTATCATTCTAATCAGGTAACAGGGGTCAGATAGGGATCGTTCAACATAAAACTTTATACTTCCTGTTGTCAGGGGGCGTGGCTTAAGTGATGTCATGATTTGACCATGTGGATTAATCACTGAAGGTTTGATGTCTCAGACAGTTTTCGTGTAGGAGCTATTAGCGTTTCGTTTTTTATGGCGAGATGTCAAACTTTGAGGTCCGGCCCCGCCCCTTCAGCATGCTCTGAAACAAACTGTTTAGATAAATTTGCGTCCCCCATGCGTTTTGACCAAAATGGGCAAGTTTGAAACCAATTGAGAGAAATCCCTAGGAGGAGTTTGTTCAAATGCAGAGGCTGTAAACCACGAAAAATGTGTTAAAATTGGGTCGGCATTCCTGTTTACCGTAAAACGTAGTTTTTCACCAGTCCTGATGCATCTGCCAATTATGGTGACTTTTGGGATATGTTAAGGCCCCCAAAACGCCAATTCATTTGGCGGAAAAAATTGCAGCTTGGGCCTGAACAGAGCGATTACAATAGGCCTTCGGAGCGCTTAGCTGCTCGGGCCTAAATACGGTATTCAGCTTGAGTGCCCATGTACTGTGTAGTATGATAATAGATTTAATTGGTTTTGTGTGTTTTGGTTGTGATTCACTTTTTACTCTAGTCTTTTGACATTAATTGGTATATGAGTGATATGGGATGACAGGTCAGAAGACACTCATACGCTATGACCTGCTGTTTAACTGTGTGTTAATTTTTGTTTCGAAGATGCACTTATAAAATTTACTCCTGTTGGTAGATTACTTTAGAGGATGGTTGTAAAGGTTGATGTTAAAGTTTGAAACCAGCCACTAGGGAGCACAAGACAGTGTATCTCTTGTGCCAGTCCCAAGTGCAGGTACCGTAATTCTCAGACTACAAAACGCACCTGTGTATAAGCCGCACATATTAAATATAAGATAAATCATAATTTGGTACATAAATAAGACTCCCCCGTCTGTTAAGCTGTGGGTATCCACTGTACAATGAAAAACAGAGCCCAGCTTTGTCTGTGCTGTACTTGTTGTAGTACAAGAATCAGCCACTTGATGGCGTTCACAGACTATAGCTTGCTATTAACATACACAAAGCTTGAGTGGTGATCCTAAGTATACATAAAGCTTCAGTATTTAACTCATGGTAACAACCATTATTCCTTCAAAATGAACAAAATACCAGTAAATATCTACCAGTAAGCATAATCACTAGAAATTAAAGTGCCAAACTCCTACGTAACTGAAATTATTTAAAAATTATATACTGGGAAATATTAGCCAGAAGTCTTAAAGGGGTCATGTGACAGGAAGTAAAATACCGTAGTACAGATAAAATGTGGTAAATATTCATTAAATCACTGGTAGAACCACTGATTTTTATTGTTGAACAGTTTTGGTATCAGCTGCTGTTTTTAAATCTACCTTTACTTTCTAAACTATCTTAAATAAATATGACGGGATTTCTCTTCAGCGCTAATGAGCAGGGGAGGGAGTAAGGGAGAACAGTACCCCTCCCTCTCCTCAACTTAGTTTCATGAGTGAGATGAGCTTAAATGAGATACGCACATTTACCGCAGACAGAAATATTTTTTTTAACTTTGTACCAGTCTTGACTGACTGACTGCTTTAAAATAAAATCTTGATTTCACTGAGCTCACATGAGGGGGGTGGAAGAGTGGGAACAGCCCCTCCTGTTTAATGTTTAGATGTGAGCTTAAAATTATGGTAGATCTCTGTATTTAAACACACATGTACCGTACACAGAAAGATGTCACACAAAGAATTAAAAAACTTTTGTTAAAATATGCACAGACTTCTGCTCAGCTGAGCTCACATCTTGAGCAACTGGAGGAGGGGGACAGCTTTAACACGGCTAAAAAAAATGTTTAAAGCACAGTCGACCAGAGTCACTCATTGCTCTGTTCACCGTCCTCCTCTGCACTGAAACCATCAAAGTCCTGTTCTTCAGTCCTGTTCTTCTTCAGGACCCACTGGCAAACTTGAGCAAAAGTTGCTTTGTACATGCGGCCATTAAATACAGTAACTCATCTAAAGAATCTGAAGAATTTAGCAGTTTTTTTTTTACCTTTGCTTACTGTAAACAGGAAGCCTCATAAATGCATGTGTGTCTTGGAGGATGGGTCAATGACAGTATCTCATTGGTCATTAAGGGTACACTTCTGGTCACATGATGACAGAGTAGGTGGAGTTATGGTAGTGAATTTGAAACCATAACCACATCTGATTACCTGCGGGCATTCTCCCTGTGTTGCAAATGCCTGCCCCCAAGATGGGTGGGGTGTTGGGAGCCAAGAGCACCCATAGACAGTGGCAGGAAGCTGCCAAGAGATGGCAGGAAGTCTTTCAAAATAAAATAAAATATTATAAATTTTGAAAAATATGAAAAAAAAAAAATACATAAGACGCTCCTGCATATAAACGGCAGGGTACAAAGTGTGAGACAAATGTAGCGGCTTATACACTGACAGTTACGGTAAATGGTGAGAGTTGTGTCAGGAACGACATCCAATGTAAAAATCAGTTTTTCCAAAACCATATTGCCAGTTCATCAAAGCGAAACCATAACGAATCGGTTGAGGCCCGGGTGAATAACGACCGCCACCAGTGACGTTGACAAACAGGGTGCTGGTGGAAATTGTGCTACTGTTAGACCACGAGGAGGGAAATGTGTCAGCAGACAGAGGGAGAAGAGGAAAGTGAAGAATGTAAGACTGAGGGTTGCAACTCTAAATGTGGGACAATGACAGGCAAAGGTAGAGAGCTGGCTGACATGATGCTGAGAAGGAAGGTAGATGTTTTATGTGTCCAAGAGACCAAGTGGAAGGTCAGCAAGGCTCACAGCATTGGAGCAGGGTTCAAACTGTTTTACCATGTTGTGGATAGAAAGAGAAATGGAGTGGGGGTGGTCCTGAAGGAGGAGTTGGCAAAGAATGTAGTAGAGGTGAAGAGAGTGTCAGATAGGGTGATGTGTCTGAAGGTAGAAGTAGAAGGTCTGATGCTAAACATCGTCAGTGGCTATGCTCCACAGGTTGAAGATCTGGGAGAGTTGTGAAAACTCCTACATCTTGTGTTATTGCTTTGGACCGATCTGAATTACCTGATAAAGGTTGTTTAAATGCTGCTGTTATCGGTCTTTGCACCAAGCTGCTTTTCTTCCTTGTAGAAGAGACGTTCACATTCGGATGATGTCGTTTCAAGTACGTTAACAAGTTAGACATGTTGCCTTCTGCAGATCAAATCTCCATGAAACAACGTCAACACACAGCTTTGGACTTGTAAATTGTCTTTCCCCATTGTTGAGTTTTACTCAAAACCGCAATCATGGGTAAGACTGCCGACCTGACTGATGTCCAGAAGGCCATCATTGACACCCTCAAGCAAGAGGGTAAGACACAGAAAGAAATTGCTGAACGAATAGGCTGTTCCCAGAGTGCTGTATCAAGGCACCTCAGTGGGAAGTCTGTGGGAAGGGAAAAGTGTGGCAGAAAACGCTGCACAACGAGAAGAGGTGACCGGACCCTGAGGAGGATTGTGGAGAAGGGCCGAATCCAGATCTTGGGGGACCTGCGGAAGCAGTGGACTGAGTCTGGAGTAGAAACATCCAGAGCCACCGTGCACAGGCGTGTGCAGGAAATGGGCTACAGGTGCTGCATTCCCCAGGTCAAGCCACTTTTGAACCAGAAACAGCGGCAGAAGCGCCTGATCTGGGCTACAGAGAAGCAGCAATGGACTGTTTCTCAGTGGTCCAAAGTACTTTTTTCGGATGAAATCAAATTTTGCATGTCATTTGGAAATCAATGTGCCAGAGTCTGGAGGAAGACAGGGGAGAAGGAAATGCCAAAATCCCAGAAGTCCAGTGTGAAGCACCCACAGTCAGTGATGGTTTGGGGTGTCATGTCAGCTGCTGGTGTTGGTCCACTGTGTTTTATCAAGCGCAGGGTCAATGCAGCTATCAGGAGATTTTGGAGCACTTCATGCTTCCATCTGCTGAAAAGCTTTATGGAGATGAAGATTTCATTTTTCAGCACGACCTGGCACCTGCTCACAGTGCCAAAACCACTGGTAAATGGTTTACTGACGATGGTATTACTGTGCTCAATTGGCCTGCCAACTCTCCTGACCTGAACCCCACAGAGAACCTGTGGGATATTGTGAAGAGAAAGTTGAGAGGCGCAAGACCGAACACTCTGGATGAGCTTAAGGCCGCTATCGAAGCATCCTGGGCCTCCATAACACCTCAGCAGTGCCACAGGCTGATTGCCTCCATGCCACGCCGCATTGAAGCAGTCATTCATGCAAAAGGATTCCCGACCAAGTATTGAGTGCATAACTGAACATGATTATTTCAAGGTTTGCGTTTTTTGTATTAAAAACACTTGTCTTTCATTGGTGGGATGAAATATGCTAATTTTTTGAGACAGGATTTTTGGGTTTTCATGAGCTGTATGCCATAATCATCAGTATTAAAACAATTAAAGACCTGAAATATTTCAGTTGGTGTGCAATGAATCTGAAATATATGAAAGTTTCATTTTTATCATTACATTATGGAAAATAATGACCTTTATCACAATATGCTAATTTTTTGAGAAGGACCTGTATTGCAGGAGCAGTTCACAAAATAACTAAATAAAATTAATCTTAAGATCTGATGAGCATAAATGTAACAAACAAAATATACGTTAACTTTAAATGAGCTATAACTTCCAGAACTTGTGACAAGGTGATCAGCTGAGCCTGAAGCTTGTGGTGTTTCAGCTTCCTCTGTTCCTGCAGGAATTATACTATTTCTCTGATGCTCTGTCTCTGATCACCTGCCTCTGTTCTTGGTCTACAGACTGTGGAACTCGAGACAGACCTGCGCGTGTTTGTACCGGCAGTTGAGAGCAGGGTGGACCCAGGAGCTGCGCCTGCACCAGAAGCCCAGGGTGGGGGGAGAGAAAAAATGGACTGTTCTATCTGATCAAGATACTCAAAACCCTTTACAATACAATCTGTGCCTCATTTACCCATTCATACAGCACTCTACTAGACCTCTACAAAGTTAATTGAACAAATCATTCTAAAGAGACTAATCAGAGCTTTATCACATACATACAGATGGTACACACATCGGAGGCAATGAGGGTTCAGTGTCTTGCTCAGGGACACTTTGGCATGTGACTGCCAGTGGATTCGAACCCCCAACTCTTGCATTGGAGGACGACTGTTCTAACCACTCAGCCACAGCAGCCCAAAAAAAGACGAGCTGCGCTGGTTGGGGGGAGGGAGAGACAGTTGAGATGTCACTGTCTGTACCCGCAGTTTAAAGCTGGATGGAGAGATGCAGCTGAGCTGCGCGTTTTTTGCTTCTAGCATTTTAGCTAGCTAGTATTGTGCACAGTTAATTAGCATTACGCCAGTACCAACAGGTGGGGGGTGCGCAGTTTGGTTCAGTAGTTCGGCACGCTCGGTTCTGTTAACGGGGCAAACACTGACGTAATGTCATGAAATTAGCATATCATGATATTTACTTTCCCGGGCAAGCTTTTGTTTTTTTACCGGTATTATCATGAACAATATGATATAGCCCAGCCCTAGAATGAACTCAGATTTTTTTTTTCTATTAATGATAAGAAGCTTTTAAGCACATCAAAAGTGTGTACTACAAACCGGATTCCAAAAAAGTTGGGACACTAAACAAATTGTGAATAAAAACTGAATGCAATGATGTGGAGATGGCAAATGTCAATATTTTATTCGTAATATAACAAAGATGACAGGTCAAAAGTTTAATCTGAGTAAATGTAACATTTTAAAGGAAAAATATGTTGATTCAAAATTTCACAGTGTCAACAATTCCCAAAAAAGTTTGGACAAGTAGCAATAAGTGGCTGGCAAAAGGAAATTGAGCATATAACAAACAGCTGGAAGACCAATTAACACTAATTAGGTCAATTGACAACATGATTGGGTATAAAAAGAGCTTCTCAGAGTGTCAGTGTCTCTCAGAAGCCAAGATGGTAAGAGGATCACCAATTCCACCATTGTTGCGCAGAAAGATAGTGCAGCAATACCAGAATGGTGTTACCCAGCGTAAAATAGCAAAGACTTTTAAGTTATCATCATCAACCGTGCATAACATCATCAAAAGATTCAGAAAATCTGGAACAATCGCTGTGCATAAGGGTCAAGGCCGTAAAACTCTACTGGATGCTCGTGATCTCCGGGCCCTTAAACGTCACTGCACCTCAAACAGGAATGCCACTGTCAAGGAAATAACAGAATGGGCTCAGGAATACTTCCAGAAAGCATTGTCAGTGAACACAATCCACCGTGCCATCCGCCGTTGCCAGCTGAAACTCTACAGTGCAAAGAGGAAGCCATTTCTAAGCAAGCTCCACAAGCTCAGACATTTGCACTGGGTCAGGGGTCATTTAAAATGGAGTGTGGCAAAATGGAAGATTGTTCTGTGGTCAGATGAGTTACGATTTGAAGTTCTTTATGGAACAATGGGACGCCAAGTCATCCGGACCAGAGAGGACAAGGATAGCCCAAGTTGTTATCAACGCTCCGTTCAGAAGCCTGCATCACTCATAGTATGGGGTTGCATGAGCGCTTGTGGCATGGGCAGCTTGCATGTCTGGAAAGGCACCATTAATGCAGAGAACTATGTTCAGGTTCTAGAACAACATATGCTCCCATCTAGACGTCATCTCTTTCAGGGAAGATCCTGCATTTTTCAACATGATAATGCCAGACCACATTCTGCAGCAATCACAACATCATGGCTACGTAGGAGAAGGATCCGGGTACTGAAATGGCCAGCCTGCAATCCAGATCTTTCACCTATAGAGAACAATTGGCACATCATAAAGAGGAAGGTGCGACAAAGAAGGCCCAAGACGATTGAACAGTTAGAGGCCTGTATTAGACATGAATGGGAGAGCATTCCTATTTCTAAACTTGAGAAACTGGTCTCCTCTTTCCCCAGACATCTGTTGAGTGTTGTAAGAAGAAGGGGGGATGCCACACAGTGGTAAAAATGGACTTGTCCCAACTTTTTTGGGATTTGTTGATGCCATGAAATTTGGAAACAACAGATTTTTCCCTTTCATTTTTACATTCTATCAGTTTAAACTTTTGATCTGTGATTTGTGTTCTATTCTGAATAAAATATTAGATGTTGGCACCTTCACATCATTGCATTCAGTTTTTATTCACAATTTGTTAAGTGTCCCAACTTTTTTGGAATCCGGTTTGTACAAAGAAAGTTCAACAGAGCAGGGCTTTCTTTCCTTAGCCAGGCATAATAAAGCCTAAAGAAAAATAAAAAAAATTCAATTAAACATTTCCAGGTAAGGTTCTGATGTTACTTTGTTAACATCGACAAAGTGATTTCTGTCTTAACATATCACAGTAACCTATGTGATAGAACATATAAATATTAAAATAATGCAGTACACATACACACCCACACAAACACACAATATTTTTTTCCATTTACCCTTTATTTATACAGGTAGTCTCATTGATCCACGAGAACTCATTTTCAAGAGTGACCTGTTTAGGGAGCAGATGGTGGGGGTTAAGGGCCTTGCTCATGGGCCCAGAGTGGGGCGAATGAGGGTGGGGGAAAGTGTGGGTACTTCACCTGCCCCACCTACATTTTTGATGTTGTCGGTACCGGGGCGTGAACCGGCGATCTACCGATCACAGGCCCACCTTATACCTCATACCACCTTATACATGTCAAGTCAAGTCAGATTTATTTATAGAGCACATTTAAAACAGAAACTGTTACCAAAGTACTTAACATCAATATCACAGCGTCAAATAAAAAGTAAGATATATTTACAGCACATTTAATAAAAATATAAAACACAAACCATAATTAGAAACAATGAAATACTAAATCAGATCACCTTGTGTCAAAAGTCAAGGAATAATAACAAAAAAGCATAAACTCAGTCAGAAACAAGGAAATATTTTTATAATTTTAAAATTCCCACATAAAGGGCCACACTTTGGACTTATTATGCTGCTCTGGACTCTCTCCTCTCAACTGTTCATCTGATGAACTTCCATTTACTGATCACCTCATGATCTCATTCAGTGTCAATCTTAAATTTTCTTCAGAGAAACCTCAACGCACTCTTTCCTTCCGTAATATTAAGAATATCAACCATGACATTCTTTTGTCTCATATTAATAATACCATCTTCACCTTCAATTCTTTTAACCCAGATGACCTTGTCACATTCTACAATAACAGCCTCACCAACATTCTTAACTCTGTCGCTCATCTGAAAACCCGGTCTGTCTCCTTCTCCAACTCTGCACCCTGGTCTCCAGAACTCCGTTCTCTGAAATCCAAAGATCGGAGGTTGGAGCGACTATAACAAATCCGGTCTCTCAATTCACAAGGAACTCTATGCGAGCCACGCCATCCAGTATAAGGACAGTATTTCTCAAACCAAATCCAGCTACTTCTCTGACATCATCAGTTCCAATGTTGGCAATTCAAAGACTTTGTTCTCTCTCCTTAACCGTTCAGTCTCATCTCCTAACATTACCCTCTCACATGGTTTCCACAGAATTTTGCAACTCTCTGATGGCCTATTTCAATGAAAAGATTATTTCAATTCATAAACACCTTGGACCTAATACCGCCCCCAGCATCTATGTTTAACTTCCCCCTCCCTCCCCTTCTCTGTCTTCTCCCTCCCCTCTGCTGATGATATTGCTGACATTATCAACAAGTCTAAGTCCTCATCCTGTCAGCTCAATCCATTTCCCACAGTTCTTATTAAATCCTGTCTCCCGTCTCTGCTTCCCATCATCACTAACATCATCCACTCCTCCCTAACATTGTGGCATTGTTCCCACAGCTTTCAAATCTGCTGCCATCACCCCCATCATCAAGAAACCAGGTCTTGACTTTACCAACTTCAGTAATCTTCGTCCAATCTCTAATCTGCCCTTTATTTCCAAAGTTCTTGAAAAAGCCGTTGCTAGTCAACTTCACACTCACCTATCCAACAAAAACATTTATGAAGAGTTTCAATCTGGTTTTCGCCCCCACCATAGCACCGAAACAGCTCTAATAAAAATAACTAATGACCTTCTTCTTGCTGCTGACTCTGCTCTTCTGTCTATCCTCGTTCTACTGGATCTAAATTCTGCCTTCGACACAATCTGTCATTCTATCCTCCTCAACAGACTAACCTCCATTGGCATCTCAGGTAATCCGTTAGACTGGTTCAAATCATATCTCTCTGACTGCACTCAATTCATTCAGCTCAAATCCTTTCGTTCCCAGTCTTCCCACGTCTCCACGGGTGTCCCCCAAGGCTCTGTCCTTGGACCCCTCCTCTTCATCATTTACTTCCATCCTCTAGGTCACATCTTCCGTAAATTTGGTGTCCATTTTCACTGTTATGCTGATGACGCACAGCTCTACTTGTCAACAAAACCAAACTCCACCCACCCACCCTCCATCCTCACCGACTGTCTCAATGAGCTAAATCACTGGTTTTCTAACAATTTCCTACAACTAAACAGTAACAAAACAGAAATCATTCTTGTCGGTACCAAAAACTCTCTTTCAAAATCAGAAAATCTTCTCATCCCCCTTAACAACTCTCTGCTATCCCCCTCGCCTCAGGTCAAGAGTCTTGGTGTCATCCTCGACATCACTCTCTCCTTCACTTCACACATCAACAATGTCACTCGGTCTGCCTATTTCCATCTCCGAAATATTAACCGTCTCCGCCCTTCTCACACACCCCGCTCCACAGCCATCCTTGTGCACAGTCTTGTGACTTCTCGGATTGACTACTGCAACTCCCTTCTTTATGGCCTCCCCAACAAATCTCTCCAGAAGCTGCAATTGGTCCAGAACTCAGCTGTCTGTGTCATCACTCAAACCTCCTCCTATAACCACATCACTCCAGTCCTGCAGCAGCTCCACTGGCTCCCGGTTAAATCACGCAAGGTCTTCAAAATTCTTCTTCTCACTTTCAAAGCTATCCACAACATTGCCCCTCCGTACCTATCTGACCTCCTACACATCCCCTCTCGCTCTCTCAGATCCTCCTCTTCACTACACCTCCATGTACCCTCTGCCCGCCTTTCCACCATGGGGAGCAGGGCCTTCACCTGCTCTGCCCCTCATCTCTGGAACTCTCTACCCCCTGACTTAAGAAACACCACCTCTCTTTCTCTATTCAAGACTGCTCTGAAAACACATCTCTTTAGACTCGCTTATCCTTAACTTTGCTGTATGTATTTTATATTCTTTATACATTTTATATTCTGTATGTATTTTATATTCTTTATGTAATTTATTCCTGTTGATCTTTGTTCTTACTGTAAAGTGTCCTTGGGTGTCATGAAAGGCACTTTTTAAATAAAATTATTATTATTATTATTATTATTAAATACTAAATCAGATGTGATCACTCTGTGTTAAATGTCAATGAGTATAGGCATATCTTAAGGAGAGATTTAAAAGCAGAGACTGAAGTGACCTGTCGAATGTTGATGGGCAGATTGTTCCTGAGTTTAGGGCCCATGACTGAAAATGCTTGATCTCCTCTGTAGTGAATTAGACCTCTGACATCAATCTGTCTCTGAAGACCTTCAGGGGACAGGAACTGTTATTTCATTGATTTGAATCCAGAAATACAAATTATCTCATCAAGAGACTATTTAATTGTATCCTGAATTAATCAATTGAAAGAACACTTTTCTTTTTATATTATCATTACTATTTTACAATATCTTGATAATCAAAAGTGTGTTTAGTTCATACCATTTCTAATGTTGAAAGTAAACCACTCATTTAAATCCACTGTGAAACAGTATTAATGATTTTTAAACCTCATTAGACTTGGATCATACAAGTTATTATTTACATTTTCATCGGGGAAACAAAACAGCCACTGGCCAAAAGGATGGCCCAGCACAGAAGATCAACATCATCAGGCCAGGACTCTGTGGTCTACACTCATCTCCAGGCCAGCGGTCACTCTTTCAGGGATGAAGATGTTCACATCCTGGACAGAGAGGAATGATGGTTTGAGAGAGGAGTAAAGGAGGCCATCTTTGTGAAAAGAAATCGTCCATTGTTAAACGGGGTGGAGGCCTCCGGGTTCAACTGTCCCCCTCTTACAATGCTGTGATTGCTAGTATCACTCAGCCCTCAGTGAACAGTAAACAGCCATCAGTGTGCTAATGATCCATTGTTAGGCTGATGGTCCTTCTTGAGCATGTGATCAGCTGGTTTTGGTTGTCAGCAGCAAAACTGGTT
>NC_056499.1:58726414-58727909 GCF_014905685.2 Nematolebias whitei | reverse complement strand
TTCCATCTTACACCTGTTTCTAACAAATATGCCTCACAAATTCCCTGATACAGGTGTATTCGCTGACATTTTAAGTGATCATTGTGTAAAAGTGGCTCTTAGAGATATTAAACTTCCACCTTTAAAAGCCCAGATTAATTCAAAAATGGGATTTGAAACGTTTTTGTGAACAGTCATTCCTCTGGGATCTATCCCACTTTGACTGGCATCGTATTCTACTAACTGAAAACGTGAACACCACTTGGAACTATTTTCATAATAGTTAGGCCCAAGCAGCGAAGGCCTATTATAATCGTTTTGTTCAGGCTCAAGATGCAATTTTTTTGGCAAATGAATTGGCCTTTTGGAAGCCTTAACATATCACAAAACTCAACAAATTGGGCGGACGCATCAGGACTGCTGAAAAATTAGGTATTTTAAGGGCGTAACAAATATCACAACAGAAACTACTCAAGAGCGCCACCTGGAAATTTTCAAAATACCCTCCGCCTTAACCTTAGGTTGTTGTAGAAAATGAAATTTGGTACAATTGTCCAATTCCCCAAGATGCATCATCATCCACCCCTTCAACAGGAATCTAGGATTATTGGCCAAAAGCCTCTACAGCGCCTCCTAGAATATTTTAAAACCTCAGCCTCAAGTCATTTTTTGACCGATAATTCTGAAGCTTGGCAAACATCTGTATCTTCTCAGAACCTATGAAAAAGTCTCTTGGAGCCCTGGTCCAAATTCAACAGGAAGACGGACATTTTGGGTCAAAGGGTCATTTTTGGGCGTTTCTAATCGCAAATTTTAACAAACTCCTCCTAGGAATTTTGAGTGATTTTCTTCAAACTTGGTTAATAAGCCCTTAAGACATTGGGGAGTAAAAGTTATCAAAAGCTTTTGGTTTCGTTTATGTTAAAGGGGTGTGGCTAGGTCTCAAAGTTGTGCTTCACGCCATAAATTTACAAACGCTATAACTTTCACACTGAAAGACCGAAAAGCACCAAACTGGGCATGACTCATCCCTGTTGGATGCCAGACGATCCTCTGTGGTCATATTTTGACGTCATCAAAGCCCCGCCCCCTCAGAACAGGAAGTCTCTTTTTTTAACTTGGAATGCTCCCTCTTTGACCCCATTGACCTAATCAGGATGATCCTGTCTTAGAATACAAATAAGATGGTCTGACTTACTTTAAAGAGTAAACCGTTTTTGCTGGAGTATGTGGGCGTGGCGGCGTGGCGAATTAAAAAGTGACACTGTTGCAATAAGTTTGCCTCTAAATTGGACAGATTTGAGCCGAGGTGTACCAAAATCACTATGATCGATCATTATCCACCCTTTGAACAGGTATCCATGATAAGTGGCCAATAGCCTCTACAGCACCACCTAAATATTCCTAGAGTTATAGCTCAGTGATACATCATCCGATATGCACCATATTTATTGTGCGTCATCAGTGAACACTTATAGACACATTGGTATTGTTCTTTAACATTTGACTCAAGTGC
>NC_056499.1:58713605-58726404 GCF_014905685.2 Nematolebias whitei | reverse complement strand
CACTTATAGACACATTGGTATTGTTCTTTAACATTTGACTCAAGTGCGCCCCCTACATTATTCCAACAGTTATAACTCAGTGATACGTCATCCGATCGGAACCAGATTTTTTATGCATAATCAGTGAGCACATCTAGACACATTGATAATGTGGTTTAACATATGACTCAATTGCACCCCTTAGATTAATTAATCAGTTAGATCTCAGTGATATATCATCCGATCTACGCCAGATTTTGGGTATGTAATTAGTGAGCACTTGTACGCACACTGGTATTGTTGTTTAACTTTTGACTCCAGTGCGCCCCTTACATTATTCCAACAGTTATATCTCGGTGAAATATCATCCAATATGTACCAGATTTTATGTGCATGATCAGTGAGCACTGATAGACACATTGGTATTGTTCTTTAACATTTGACTCAAGTGCGCCCCCTACATTATTCCAACAGTTATATCTCAGTGATACATGATCTGATCTGAACCTGAGTTTAGGTGCTTCATCAGTGAGCATGTCTAGACACATTGGTATTGTTGATTCATGACATAACTTAAGCCCAGAGGCACTAATCATGGTAGCACAAAAACAGAACCTCAGAAAACACAGTAGAGGTGAAACACCTTTGGAGATGACTTATGGAAGAGAAATGAACAATCAATTCATGGGCAACAGCTCTGGTGGACATTTCTGCAGTCAGCATGCCAATTGCACACTCTATCAAAACTTGCAACATCTGTGGCATTGTGGTGTGTGAGAAAACTGCATGTTTTAGAGTGGCCCTTTGTTGTGGTCAGCCCAAGGCACACCTGTGTAATAATCCTGCTGTCTAATCAGCATATTGATAAGCCACACCTGTGAGCTGGATGGATTATCTTGGCAAAGGAGAAGCTCACCAACACCGGTTTATTTATATTTGAGAGAAAGACACATTTTGTGTACGCAGAAAACTTTTAGATCAGGGCTTTTCAACTGGTGGCCCGTGGGCCGGAAGTGGCCTGCGGGTTACTTCAGTCCTGCCAGCCAATGAATTAAAAAAATTAAATTAAATAAATAAATAAAAAATTATATATGTATATATATATATATATATATATATATATATATATGGTAGAGAAATGAACAATCAATAAAGAAAAAAAACTTGAAAGAGACCTTTAAATTTGTTTATGTTAAGAGGCAATCCTTTTATATAAAATGATCTATGATAGGGTTTGAAAACTCAGTCTGCCTGCCAATGACGTTCTTTAATATAAAAGTACATTTGAATCCTTGAAACAAAAAAAAGGCAGAATAACAACAAAATCTGAAACAAGAAATATGTTCATACAAGAGGCGATCGTCTTGTATAAAAGATCTATGATCCCGGGCAGTCAGTTGGAACAGCCAATCGTCAATTAGTATTCCTGATGTCCAAAAACCCTCTGGACTGGTGACATGTTATAGGCTTGTAGTGCTTAGTAACAACACTAGTTAGAAAATGCAGTAACATAATGTCATTCACAAAGCTGAAAATAAAAAATAGAAAGGTCAACATCTGTTTCAATGTTGATGTGTTCATGCGTGCACATCTGCTCACAGACTCATGTTCATGTTTGTGCTGATGTTCAATGTTTTATGTTATGAGTGCTTAGTGTATATTTAGTTGATGTTTTTCTTAGTTCATATCTTAGATGTTATTACTGTTTTTCTTATACATTTTATTGTTGGATGTAACTGGGACCTTGTGTACATAATTTCGCTCCACCACATGTACCACATGAGGTGCGAATGACAATAAAGAAACTCTGACTCTGACTCTGAAAAATCTTAAATTCAATAGTGAGTGAGCAGAATATGTTTTCAGTGAAAAAAGTGTTTTTTTCTGCACTGCGCTTCTTAAGCGCTCCCCAGTCTCTGCCAGATTGACTGATCGCCTCATGCCTGAAGTAATCCAGCGTTCTTGTTCCTGCTCTCATTCCTGACCCACTTCATGACCACAGATTCCTCCCCTTTGTCTCGCCCAAGACGACATTTCCGCCCATCGGATCTCTGGACCTCGACTTCTGCTCTGTCTTCAGACCACGAATTCCAGATAAAACCCTCGGATAAGTTTAGCTTTTTTCTGCCTATATGTGAATGACCCACGCCTGTATTTTTGATCACAAACTCAGACCCCGGACTCTAGGAGTTGAGCTCTCAGAACCAAGCTCCACAATCTGAAGAGAGTGTTTGTTGGACTTTCACTCACATATCACTAAGGCTGGGTACCTTTCTAAAAAAATCGGAATCATGTTGGTGTCGGTACCTTCACTTCGGTGTCGGTTCCTGGACGGTTCTTTTTTCTGTACCAAGTTTGTAATTAATATTAATTCTAACAAGAATAAAATTACATTACACATTATGCTGGTGAAGATTTTCAGTCATCTAGAGCATGATAAATTCAAAAAACGTTCAATACAAAAAACAACTGGACTTGTAACAGAAGACGTTTTGCTCCTCATTGAATTGCTCTTTGAATTGAGAAAGCTCCTCGGATGAAGAGCGAAACGTCTTCTGTTACAAATAAAGTCCAGTTGTTTTTTGTATTGAACGTTTTTTGAATACATTACATATTACAGTACAAATCTTGAGTTTTATTTTTTAAATTGGGTATTTTTTCATTCCAAGCAGTTTTCTTACATAAAAATAAACAAATAATTTCCAGGTCAAAAAAACAGTTTCAAACCAGTTACACGTCAGTGTCTAATGTTCACTGCTACACACTGAGGACCTTTTCACTTAACAGTTTTTCTTCAGAAAAATCAACATGTCTTCTTTCTCTGGACACAACCAAGCCCGCTCCTGGCTGATGGCGTCTCCAGCAGTAGAAAATGTTCACTCTGTGTGGATGATGCTTGTTGCACACACAGATACCTGGTTGGCAAGTCTGATATCACTGACATATTGTCCCTCACATTCCACCAGCAGGTCACTGGATTCACTGAGGTTAGGGTTGATAGCAGACATCTGCACCTCTGTGTCTCTTCCTGAATCTTCTCTGTGGTTCTCTGGGATTTAGTGCTCTGATCATTTCCCTAATTGACATGAGAACACAAAACATCAACAATAACATGATTTTGTTATTACTGATCAAAAACCATTATCTAGGCAGAGCGATAAAGGTTTAACTGATCAGCAATATCCTTTACAGCTTACTTACCTCCACCATGCAGCCTCCACTGTAAAAAAAAAGGCAGCAAACTTTAACAACAAAGTTTGTGACTGTCCTGTGGCCCCCATCTTGCTTTTCTTTTGTCTGTCTCTGTCCTCACATCAGGGTCAGAGGCTCCTGTGAAGAGAACATGAACATAAACAGTGAGCATTAGGTGAACTGTTTAACCAGCTGACCAGATGGATGATCAGATTTTTACAAGCTAAGCTTCATCTGTTACTGTCAATCTTTAGTTAGCTTTTGATTTAGCTAGATACATAGATAGCCATAAAATAAAGCTACACACTAATATCTTAAAATTTGTGTTACATGGATCATAGTTTAACTCACCGCAATGCACGTATTAAGTTGCAGTAACGTTAACAAACGTAAACTTACCAGTTGAAATCCCAGACACAGCTCTGTCCTTGGAGTTCTTTGATGAAGAGGAGTCCGGTCGTGGAGATGTTGAATCAGGCCGTTCAACACTCACAGGCTGACTTTAACGCTGAGAGAGGAGGGGAAGCTGCGGTTCTCTTTCCTTGCAGACAAACACGGAGCAACTTTCTGCTTGTAAACTGAAGCCATTCAAAGGCACGCGCTGCACACGTGAAACCCATCTGTGGGTGTAACCACAGCCATAGACATACAGCTGTACGGCAGCTCTATACAGCTCTGGGTGTAAACATGTAGTCTGTTTGCTATATGTCTACGTTTTACCTGCCTGCGTGCTGAAACCACGTGTCAAGTTATAGCCAATACCGAAACTTGACACCGAAAGAAGAGTCAAGTTTCAATCCATACATTGACGGACACAGTTCGTTCGGTGCCATAAAAGAACCTTGGTTCGGTATATAGCCCTAGATATCACGTGATCTATCCAAACCTCCTTTCCCTCTGACGACATCGCAACTTTGGCTTTTCCACCGCTGATCAAGCGCTACAAAAAAAAGAATGACAGCTGACTTTCACCTCCTGATAAAACTTTAAATAAATGCTTTTGTTTCCTCCTGTTTCCTCAGAATCAGTCTCCCCTCCATCACAGACATCTACACCTCCAGATGCAGGAAGAGGGCTACCTGAGTCATGAAGGACCCCACTCACCCAGCACACACAGTTTTTGCCCCACTCCCCTCAGGAAGGAGGTTAAGGAGCATTAAGTGTAGAACCACTAGACTGAGGAACAGCTTCTACCCTGAGGCTGTTAGACTCATGAATCTCTAACTAGAATAATCACTGTGAAAAACCATATCATGTTGCTGCTGATCTGTTTCATGTTGCTGCTGATCTGTTTCAATGTTGATGTGTTCATGCGTGCACATCTGCTCACAGACTCATGTTCATGTTTGTGCTGATGTTCAATGTTTTTATGTTATGAGTGCTTAGTGTATATTTAGTTGATGTTTTTCTTAGTTCATATCTTAGATGTTATTACTGTTTTTCTTATACATTTTATTGTTGGATGTAACTGGGACCTTGTGTACATAATTTCGCTCCACCACATGTACCACATGAGGTGCGAATGACAATAAAGAATCTCTGACTCTGACTCTGACTCTGTGTGTGTTTCAATTTCCGGGTCCCCCTCATAATTCATTACACTGCAAAAGAGAGACAGAAAGAGACTATTTTTCTGTGTAAAGAATTATGAGGGGGACCTGGAAATTGAACCACACACAGGAGGGAACAAAATATGTATTTAAAATTTTCTCAGGGTGAGAAAGTCAGCTGTGACTTGTAGCACTCGAGCAGTTTGCTTTCAGTAACTGTGGGCCCCTGAGCAGTTTAGTTGAATAGCCCTGTTTTAGATCTTTGAGTTCAGCTCATGAAATATGGGAGCAAAAACAAAAGTGTTGCGTTTATATTTTTGTTCGGTATATGTGTGTGTGTATGTACAGTATGTACACACATACACACACACATTTACATACATCATCAACACTTGTTCTTCTCAAAGGCGGACGTCTCCTCCTCTCCCTCTCCACTTTGCTTTTGCTCTGTTCTGTCTGTGAAACTACTTTGGAGCCTCTCTCCTACAAATCTTCCTAATCATAACTATGGACTTGGATTTGATCAGTTGGTCCCTCAACACAATTGATAACATTTCTTTGAAGAGAAGACAGGCTTTAGGCGAGCTGATTTGCCCTGTTGGCACGCACGCAGCTGGATATCTCATCGACTTAGAAGACTTGATGACGTGTCTATCTCTGATGTCATATGTGGATTTTATAATTGGATTTATGATAACTGGTTCCTGCTTTTTGGATTTGGCTGGTTCCCGGTCTATCAACAAACAAGGAAGTCGTGGGCAGCAAATCTGGACCTGGTCAGGCTGCCTGCCTTACATGATGGCTTGGTTCGTGCCTTGAGCACCCAGACTCTTGGAAAAATGGATCAGATCTCGAGGATTATTCTCAGGCACGTTCCATTGGTATGGCCATTTAATTTGGACATTTCGGAAGCGAGTGGACCGACACAGACTCAAGGTAGATGCCATTAAGTTCTGCCTGTCCCCAAAACAATCGTGTTTATCTGAATTCAGCTCCCTGACTGGCCTTGACAGGCCATCTTATCTCAACCCGCCTGGAAATTTTTGTAAACCTGATGCTCAGCCCCTCTCTCCCCTCCTTCTGAGGAATTTACATGGACTTTTCAGAGGAGCCCAGCTGAATAAACATTCTGTCATCATTTCAGAACTCTGGATTTGTATCTGGTTGTCCTCAGCACCCCCTGAGTGTGCACGGATCTCTCCAGAGGGAACGATTTGAACTGAGTGATTGTATCTGAACTCTGCAGTACCTATGTGTGTTGTCTCTGGCTGCTCACCGCCCTTGTGTACACCGCCCCCTGCATAATATCGGCGTCATTATATGCTACTGCGCAAGATTTTTTTTCATTATCACACTGTTGACCTTAAAACAGAAGTTAAAAATGTGTTGGGATTTTTTTGGTCTCCAAACCCCATGTGTCATTTTTCACCACTTTTGGTGAGAAATGACTCTGTCCAAACAGGTCTCACTTGTAAATGAGCCTTCGAGGCTCAATGTGACTTATCTGTTTAAATACAAGTTGAATGAATAAAAAAAAATTATATATATATATATATATATATACAGTATATAGACCCTTTCCAAAAAATTAGAATATCATGGAAAAGTTGTTTAACTTCCATAATTCCATTCAAAAAGTTAAACTGTAATAGATGATAGATTCAGGACTCACAATTTAAACAATTTTACATAATTTATTTGTTTATTTTTACATAATTTGGGCTTCCAGCTCATGAAACCCACAAAAACAGGAATTCAAAAAATTAGAATACTGTAAAGACATCAGCCCACACTACTCAGTTTTTACAGAAAAAAAAAGAAAGAAATTAGGATCAGAACAAATCAATCAAATATGGTACTTTCAAAACGATATGTCAATCTTCAATACTTGGTTGGGAATCCCTTTGCCTTAATCACTGCCTCGATGCGACGTGGCATTCAGGCAATCAGCCTGTGGCATTGCCTGGGAGTTATGGAAGCCCAGATTTCCTTGATGCTGTCAGCTCTTCTTTGTTGTTGGGTCTGGTGCACCTCATTTTCCTCTTGAGAATACCCCATAGATTCTCAATGGGGTTTAGGTCCGGCGAGTTGGCTGGCCATTCAAGCACTGTAATGACATGGGCATTAAAAACCAGGTCTTGGTGGTTCTGGTGGCATGGACAGGGGCCAGGTCCTGATGGAAGATGAAATCTGCATCTCCACACATATCCTCAGCAGAAGGAATCATGAAGTCCTCTAAAACATTCTGGTAGACTGTTGTGGTGACCTTGGATTTAAAAAAGCAGAGTTTACCAACACCTGCACTGGACATTGCACCCCAAATCGTGACTGACTGTGGATATTTCACTATGGACCTCAAGCTGTTTGTGTTCTGTTCCTCACCCTTCTTCCTCCAAACCCTTGGACCTTGATTTCCGAATGAAAGGCACACTTTACTTTCATCAGAAAAGAGGACCTTGGACCACTGGCCAACGGTCCAGCCCTTCTTCTCCTTGGCCCAGTTGAGACGCTTCCTATGTTGGCTCAGGTTCAGAAGTGGCTTGACCCAAGGAACCCGACAGTTGTAACCCATCTCCCAGATGCGTCTAAGGGTGAATTCACACCAGATAGTCCGGTAGACTCGGTTCGGTTGGGGACCAATATTCATGACATTTTGTTACATTTGAGCTGGTGCGTTTGCATTCACACTGCACTGTGCAGTCGAGCCAACCTGTTGAACCAACCTGTCCCCCCCGCTCGCCTGTGGTGGCGCTGCACAAAGAACTACTGAAAGAAACAACACAAAAACCTCTGAAGACACTTCTTCTTTTGGAAATAAAAACAAAAATGGAGTGGCATCAAGTTTTAGCAGTTTTAAGAGTTAGATTTTGTCATTTTTCAAAAATGGACTCAGCATGAGCAGAAGATGAGGCAGAAGACCATGGAGAATATTGTTTTTCACACAAGTCAGCTGACGGCTCCATATAAGGTAAGAGAAATGCACATTTGTTTGCCCTGTGTTGTACTCCACTTCTTGCTTGTGGAGCGGGGCCCGGTCTGTTTAGATTCACACTGTACTCGAACTGCGCTGGAGTTTTCTTCTACCGGACCGAGACCTAGGTTTTAGCCCGGGCCAGAGTTCGCCTTTTTGTTCCGTGACAGAGTTCGATTGCACGTTCACACCTCCCCAAACGAACCGGACTTTCTAGGAAAATGAGCTAGAGTTCGATTAAAGCGGACTAAACAGGGCTGGTGTGAATGCACGCTGAATGTGGTGGTTTTTGAAGCTGTGACTCCCGCCTCATTCCACTCGTTCTGGATCTCTGCCAGATTCTGGAATCTTCTCTGTTTTGATAATCTGCTGAAGCCCACGATCATCTCTTTTGTTGGTGCATCTTCTCCTGCCACATTTTGCCCTTCCACTAAACGTTCCATTGATATGCTTGAACACTGCACTCTGTGAACAGCCAGCCTCCTTAGCTATGAACTTTTGTGGCTTACCCATGCTATGAAGGGCATCAATGATGGTCTTCTGGACAGTTATGTCTGCAGTCTTCCCCATATTGAATGGAATGCAACAATTGAACCAAACTGAAGCAATTTAATAACACCTGGGGAAACCTGTGCAGGTGCTTTGAGTTTAGTAGATGATCAGTGTCACACTCAGTTAAAAAAACATTCATACCCTGCAAAATTTGGGCTGATTTCTCCACAGGATTCTAACTTTTTTAAATCCTATTTTTGTGGGTTTCATGAGCTGGAAGCCCAAATTATGTAAAAATAAACAAATAAATACTTGAAATCATTTAGATTGTGGGCCCTGAATCTATCATCTAGTAAAGATTAACTTTTTGCATGGAATTAAGGAAATTAAACAATTTTTCCATGATATTCTAATTTTTTTGGAAAGGGTCTGTATATATATAATATATATATATATATACTGTATAAGTACATATATTATATATACACACATACACACACAATGTTTTTAACACTTTTTAACTATTTTTCCAGCTTTTTAATCTTTTTTGTTCCCATTTTCCCTACTTTTTCTACTTTTCTGTTGTGTGTACCGGAAATGCCGGTGTACAAGCTTCTACTTTTTTCTGCATGCTTCCACCCACACTTAAAGAACCTCACAAGAACTGAAAGTTCTGACAGAACTCACAAATGAATACTTGTCACCTCAACCATCATGCAGTTTTCAAGCAACCTTGTGAAACTACAGGTCTCCAAAGTTGTTTTTTTTTAGTGAAAAACAAATATCAACAAGATTAACAAGACAAAATGCTTTTTGTTGTTGGAAGGAAGGAGGGAGGGAGGTTGGGAGGGAGGGAGGGAAGAAAGGAAAAAGAAAGGAGGGAAGGATGGATGGATAGATGAACGAATACCCCAACTTAAATATCCTTGGAACGAAAACAACAACCAACAATCCAACACTGAGTTATGGTGTTATGGAGAACAAAAAACTAAAAGACAACTCAAGTTTCCCAAAAGCATGTGAAGGTGATCCGAGTACATGCTGGTGAAAACTGTCTAGTGGATCTCACACCTGTGTTTGGAGTACTGTACTCGGGCCACCAACCTCCCATGTTCTCTCCACCCATTGGGGTTGTGTTCTCTGAATTGCACTGAAGGTCAGGGAAGTGGGGCTGGGCATCAAACTCAAAATCCTCCTGCAATACAGAAATACAGTTTGTAAAGTACAGGAGAAGCACAAAAACATGCAATTTTTAATGTGAAACACTTCAAAACAAGACTGTACATGTATATTTTTAGGACAGAAATACAAACGAAGAACGCAGACCTCCAAGGATATCACAAAGTCCAAGAACTAATTTAAAAGACTTACAAAGATATATTAAGACCACTCAGGAAAAAATAAAACACTATATATATATACATACATATGCATATATATATATATATATATATATATACAAAAAATATAGATATACATATATATAGATATAAATATATACATACATAGTCATATGCATAAATATATATACAAAAAAATATATATATACAGGTCCTTCTCAAAAAATTAGCATATTGTGATAAAGGTCATTATTTTCCATAATGTAATGATAAAAATGAAACTTTCATATATTTCAGATTCATTGCACACCAACTGAAATATTTCAGGTCTTTAATTGTTTTAATACTGATGATTATGGCATACAGCTCATGAAAACCCAAAATGCCTGTCCCAAAAAATTAGCATATTTCATCCCACCAATGAAAGACAAGTGTTTTTAATACAAAAAACACAACCTTCAAATAATCATGTTCAGTTATGCACTCAATACTTGGTCAGGAATCCTTTTGCATGAATGACTGCTTCAATGTGGCGTGGCATGGAGGCAATCAGCCTGTGGCACTGATGAGGTGTTATGGAGGCCCAGGATGCTTCGATAGCGGCCTTAAGCTCATCCAGTGTTGGGTCTTGTATCTCTCAACTTTCTCTTCACAATATCCCACAGGTTCTCTATGGGGTTCAGGTCAGGAGAGTTGGCAGGCCAATTGAGCACAGTAATACCATGGTCAGTAAACCATTTACCAGTGGTTTTGGCACTGTGAGCAGGTGCCAGGTCGTGCTGAAAAATGAAATCTTCATCTCCATAAAGCTTTTCAGCAGATGGAAGCATGAAGTGCTCCAAAATCTCCTGATAGCTAGCTGCATTGACCCTGCCCTTGATAAAACACAGTGGACCAACACCAGCAGCTGACATGGCACCCCAGACCATCACTGACTGTGGGTGCTTCACACTGGACTTCTGGCATTTTGGCATTTCCTTCTCCCCAGGCTTCCTCCAGACTCTGGCACCCTGATTTCCGAAAAAAGTTATTTGGACCACTGAGCAACAGTCCAGTGCTGCTTCTCTGTAGCCCAGGTCAGGCGCTTCTGCCGCCGTTTCTGGTTCAAAAGTGGCTTGACCTGGGGAATGCGGCACCTGTAGCCCATTTCCTGCACACGCCTGTGCACGGTGGCTCTGGATGTTTCTACTCCAGACTCAGTCCACTGCTTCCGCAGGTCCTCCGAGGTCTGGAATCGGCCCTTCTCCACAATCCTCCTCAGGGTCCGGTCACCTCTTCTCGTTGTGCAGCGTTTTCTGCCACACTTTTCCCTTCCCACAGACTTCCCACTGAGGTGCCTTGATACAGCACTCTGGGAACAGCCTATTCGTTCAGCAATTTCTTTCTGTGTCTTACCCTCTTGCTTGAGGGTGTCAATGATGGCCTTCTGGACAGCAGTCAGGTCGGCAGTCTTACCCATGATTGCGGTTTTGAGTAATGAACAAGGCCGAGAGTTTTTAAAAGCCTCAGGAATCTTTTGCAGGTGTTTAGAGTTACGTCGTTGATTCAGATGGTTAGGTTAATAGCTTGTTTAGAGAACATTTTCATGATATGCTAATTTTTTTGGGACAGGCATTTTGGGTTTTCATGAGCTGTATGCCATAACCATCAGTATTAAAACAATTAAAGACCTGAAATATTTCAGTTGGTGTGCAATGAATCTGAAATATATGAAAGTTTCATTTTTATCATTACATTATGGAAAATAATTACATATATAAATATATACTTATATATACATATATATATATATACATATATGTAAATATGTATGTATATGTATATCGATATTTGTATGTATATACGTATGTATATGTATATTTGTATACAGTATATACAAACCGGATTCCAAAAAAGTTGGGACACTAGACAAATTGTGAATAAAAACTGAATGCAATTATGTGGAGATGGCAAATGTCAATATTTTATTCGTAATATAAAATAAATGACAGATCAAAAGTTTAATCTGAGTAAATGTAACATTTTAAAGGAAAAATATGTTGATTTAAAATTTCACAGTGTCAACAAATCCCAAAAAAGTTGGGACAAGTAACAATAAGTGGCTGGAAAAAGGAAATTGAGCATATAATGAACAGCTGGAAGACCAATTAACACTAATTAGGTCAACTGACAACATGATTGGGTATAAAAAGAGCTTCTCAGAGTGTCAGTGTCTCTCAGAAGCCAAGATGGTAAGAGGATCTCCAATTCCACCATTGTTGCGCAGAAAGATAGTGCATCAATACCAGAATGGTGTTACCCAGCGTAAAATAGCAAAGACTTTTCAGTTATCATCATCAACCGTGCATAACATCATCAAAAGATTCAGAGAATCTGGAACAATCGCTGTGCGTAAGGGTCAAGGCCGTAAAACTCTACTGGATGCTCGTGATCTCCGGGCCCTTAAACGTCCCTGCACCTCAAACAGGAATGCCACTGTCAAGGAAATAACAGAATGGGCTCAGGAATACTTCCAGAAAGCATTGTCAGTGAACACAATCTACCGTGCCATCCGCCGTTGCCAGCTGAAACTCTACAGTGCAAAGAGGAAGCCATTTCTAAGCAAGCTCCACAAGCTCAGATGTTTGCACTGGGCCAGGGGTCATTTAAAATGGAGTGTGGCAAAATGGAAGACTGTTCTGTGGTCAGATGAGTCATGATTTGAAGTTCTTTATGGAACAATGGGACGCCATGTCATCCGGACCAGAGAGGACAAGGATAGCCCAAGTTGTTATCAACGCTCCGTTCAGAAGCCTGCATCACTGATGGTATGAGGTAGCATGAGTGCTTGTGGCATGGGCAGCTTGCATGTCTGGAAAGGCACCATTAATGCAGAGAACTATGTTCAGGTTCTAGAACAACATATGCTCCCATCTAGACGTCATCTCTTTCAGGGAAGACCCTGCATTTTTCAACACGATAATGCCAGACCACATTCTGTAGCAATCACAACATCATGGCTACGTAGGAGAAAGATCCGGGTACTGAAATGGCCAGCCTGCAGTCCAGATCTTTCACCTATAGAGAACATTTGGCGCATCATAAAGAGGAAGGTGCGACAAAGAAGGCCCAAGATGATTGAACAGTTAGAGGCCTGTTTTAGACATGAATGGGAGAGCATTCCTATTTCTAAACTTGAGAAACTGGTCTCTTCTGTCCCCAGACATCTGTTGAGTGTTGTAAGAAGAAGGGGGGATGCCACACAGTGGTAAAAATGGACTTGTCCCAACTTTTTT
>NC_056499.1:58700523-58713205 GCF_014905685.2 Nematolebias whitei | reverse complement strand
ATATATATATATATATATATATATATATATATATATATATATATACAGTGAGTAAAATAAATATTTGAACACCCTGTAACTTTGCAAGTTCTCCCACTAAGAAATCATGGAGGGGTCTGAAATTTTTGTCTTAGGTGCATGTCCACTGTGAGAGATAATCAAAAAAAAATCCGGAAATCACAATGTATGATTTTTTAAATAATTTACTTGTGTGTTACTGCTGCAAATAAGTATTTGAACACCTCCAATCAGCAACAATTCCGGCCCTCAAAGAGCTGTTAGTCCACCTGTAAAAAGTCCACCTCCACTTATTATTATTCTAAATCAGAAGCACCTGTCTGAGGTCGTTAGCTGCATAAAGACACCTGTCCACCCCACACAAACAGTAAGACTCCAACTACTAACATGGCTAAGACCAAAGAGCTGTCCAAAGACACCAGAGACAAAATTGTAGACCTCCACAAGGCTGGAAAGGGCTACGGGGCAATTACCAAGCAGCTTGGAGAAAAAACATCAACTGTTGGAGCAATTATTAGAAAATGGAAGAAGCTAAACATGACTGTCAATCTCCCTCGGACTTGGGCTCCATGCAAGATCTCACCTCGTGGCGTATCAATGATCCTGAGAAAGGTGAGGAATCAGCACAGAACTACACGGGAAGAGCTGGTCACTGACCTGAAGAGAGCTGGCACCACTGTTTCCAAGGTTACTGTGGGTAATACACTAAGATGTCATTGTTTAAAATCATGCATGGCATGGAAGGTTCCCCTGCTGAAATCAGCACATGTCCAGGCCCGTCTTAACTTTGTCCATGACCATTGATCTAGAGGAGTCATGGGAGAAAGTTCTGTGGTCAGATGAGACCAAAATATAACTTTTTGGTCTTAATTCCACTCGCCGTGTTTGGAGGACGAAGAATGATGAGTACCATCCCAAAAACACCATCCCTACTGTGAAGCATGGGGGTGGAAGCATCATGCTTTGGGGGTGTTTTTCTGCACATGGGACAGGATGACTGCACTGTATTAAGGAGAGGATGCCATGTATTGAGAGATTTTTGGGAACAACCTCCTTCCCTCAATTAGAGCATTGAAGATAGGTTGTGGCTGGGTCTTCCAACATGACAATGACCTGAAGCACACAGCCAGGAGAACCAAGGAGTGGCTCCATAAAAAGCATATCAAGGTTCTGGAGTGGCCTAGCCAGTCTCCACATGTAAACCCTATAGAAAATCTTTGGAGGGAGCTCAAACTCTGTGTTTCTCAGCGACAGCCCAGAAACCTGCTGATCTAGAGAAGATCTGTGTGGAGGAATGGGTCAAATTCTCTGCTGCAGTGTGTGCAAACCTGGCAAAAAACTACAGGAAACATGCTGGTGAAGATTCTCAGTCATCCAGGACATGATAAATTCAAAAAATTGGGGACGTTATCAGTAGGCAGGGCGCTTGATTCAGTTGACAGGGCGGGACGCCCTGCTTGTATAATGGTAGGGGAAACAATGACGTATATATTAGGGTAGCTATGTGGGGTTGCAGTGGCTGAGTGGTTAGAGCAGTCATCCTCCAACTGGACAGCTGTGGATTTGATTCTACCACATGTTGAAATGTCTATGGGCAAGACACTGAACGTCTCATTGTCTCTGATGTGTGTCCCATCGGTGTATGAATGTGAACTAATTAGATTCTACAGATTCAGATTATCGTTATAGAGATGTAGTAGAGTGAATGGTAAATGGACTGTACTTATATAGCACCTTTCTATCTTATTTCAAGATACTCAAAGCGCTTTACACTACAATCTGTGCCTCATTTACCCATTCATACAGCACTCTACTAGATCGCTACAAAGCTAATTGAACAAATCATTCTAATGAGACTAATCAGTGCTTTAGATCACATTCATACACTGATGGGACACACATCAGAGGCTATGAGGGGTTCAGTGTCTTGTCAAGGGACACTTCAGCATTTGACTGCTGGTGGATTCGAACACCCAACTCTCGCATTGGAGGACGACTGCTCTAACCACTCAGCCAAAGCCGCACCAAACTCAGCCACAGCCGCCGTATGTGCTGTATGAATGTGTGGAGGTAAAAGAGGGCACAAATTGTGTTGTAAAGAGTTTTGAGTATCTTGATAAGATAGAAAAGCGCTTTATAAGTACATGTGTTCATATTTATAATATTAACATTTTGTTTAGCATCATAGAGCAAAAATCAATCTAAAAAGGAAATGCTGTAATATCCACCACCAAAACACAGTAGCCCCCATCATATCAGCCTGTCCACCTACCTGCAAGCTTCGCTGGGCCGGTATTGACAACTTCTTGGCCCTGTGTTGACCAAGCCCCCGATCTTGGGCCAGCTCCTCCTCCAACTCCTGCTGTCGAGTGGCCAGTGCTGGATCAGAGCAGCCAGGAAAGAACCAGTCATCCTCAATCAGTTTTGTGTCACAAGGAAGGGGGAGTAGTCAGGTTGAAGGATATGTTTTTGTATGTATGGTGAAAATAAAGTGAATTGGACAAACGTAGAAGGAAGATAGTTTTTGATAAGATGAATAAGAGGAGAAGTTGGGAGAATGCATGTTGGCAGAAATGATGATGGTGGTGCAGAGTATGAGGAACTTTGAAAAAACCCAAACATATTTTGCAGTAAAGGGATGGATTGATGCAGCAGTGGAAGCAATCAGAGAGAATGTTGAATGTGGAGGCAGAAAAGAAGAACCAAGGATGGAAACAGTTACCATATTTTTCACTGTACAAGTCATGTTTTTTTTTGTGTGCATAATATTCATGCCCTGCAACTTATACACCAAAGCAAAGATTTTATGGATTTTTTCCCATATTTATAAACCAATTTTTGGCTAAGATATGACCATTTTCATTAATTCTGACTGAAAATATTGAACACTACGATTTTCAGACGCTAGATAACAGTCGAGTAGTATGGCATGCCGCTGTGTCATGCAATAAGTGGCTATTAATGACACCATCGGCTTGCCATATCAAGTCAAGTCCGTCCAGCTCACCTGGAGCAACCATCAAATCAGCTTCATTGCGCTGTACCGCCCCGGCAAAATGCAGCTAATTTGACCACTGAAGTGCATTTATTAAGTAAATGTTACACTGAGACACACCTTTGTTATAATGTTGAGACAACAAATAATTGTTTTAGGTGCTTAGCTTGTAAAATTTCGAAGAAATGCACAGCAAGTAGTCCCTCTGCGCTTTCCCGCAGTCGCGAATCGGCTTTTGAAATAAAGCTGATTTGACCATCAAAGTGCATTTATTAAAGAAAAGTTACACTGAGACACAACTTTATTATAATTTCGAGCAAAAATTAATTGTTTTTAGGTTAACTTGTTAAATTTCAAAGAAATACACAGCGAGTCCTGAAGTGCATGTGCTTAATTCTGTGTATCGGCTTTTTAAATACAGGTGATTTGAACATCAAAGTTCATTTATTAAGGAAAAGTTAAACTGAGACACACCTTTACTATAATTTGGAGCAAACAAATAATTGTTTTTAAGTGTTAATCTTGGTAAATTCTTGCTTAAATCCTCCCTGCAGCCACCATTTGGTAGCCAATTGATTATTGGCACAACACCAGCCCACATTTCCAGGTTGGCAGCGGTGACGCATAATAGATGCAACTTATATGGAGAAGCAACATATTTATGGATTTTCCCACTTTATTAGACTTATTTGGACGGATGCGACTTATAAGGCTGTGTGACATGTACAGTGGAAAATACGGTATTCAGATTAGGTATGCATTTGCATTGTGTGTGTGTGTGTGTGTGTGTGTATGTGTGAATACTTCAAATGCAACATTCTAGTCCAGAGGTGGGCAACATTTTTTTCCAAACCAGCTGATCACATGCTCAAGAAGGACCATCAGCCTAACAATAGATCATTAGCACACTGATGGCTGTTCACTATTCACAGGGGGTTGAGTGATACTAGCAATCACAGCATTGGAAGAGGGGGACAATTGAACACGTAGGCCTCCACCCCTGTTTAACAATGGACGATTTCTTTTCACAAAGATGGCCTCCTTTACTCCTCTCTCAAACCATCGTTCCTCTCTATCCAGGATGTGAACATCTTCATCCCTGAAAGAGTGACCGCTGGCCTGGAGATGAGTGTAGACCGCAGAGTCCTGGCCTGATGATGTTGATCTTCTGTGCTGGGCCATCCTTTTGGCCAGTGGCTGTTTAGTTTCCCCGATGTAAGACTGATCACAGCCCTCCTGACACTGAACAGCATACACAACATTACTCTGTTTGTGCCGGGGGACTGGATCTTTGGGATGAACCAGTCTTTGCCGTAATGTATTTTGGGGTTTAAAAGCCACTGGGACGTTATGTTTAGAAAATAAACGTCTCAGTTTCTCTGATACTCCCTCAACATATGGAATGACCACTGGTCTGGGTTCCTCCTTTTCACCTCATGGCTGACTGGAGTCCTGTTTGGGTTTTTTCTCTGCTTTCAGGAAGGCCCAGTTAGGATATCCACATTGCTCTAGAGCCTGTCTTGTGTGGGATTTCTCCTTCTGCCTGGCTCCTGAGCTAGTGGGGACGCTGTCTGCTCTGTGATACAGAGTCCTGATGACTCCTAACTTGTGCTCCAAAGGGTGATGGGAGTCAAACTGCAAATACTGGTCTGTGTGGGTGGGTTTGTGGTACACCTCAGTTTGCAAATGTTCTCTATCAGAGACTGAGACCTCACAGTCCAAGAAAGCCAACTTGCCATTTTTTTCATCTTCTCATGTGAACTTGATGTATTTATCCACAGAGTTGATGTGGTCAGTAAAAATAAGGTCCTTCTTGAGCATGTGATCAGCTGGTTTTGGTTGTCAGCAGCAAAACTGGTTGATCCACTCTGAGAAAGGTGCTATTTAAGAGACTGAGCTGAATACAGCGCCTCAGACTGAGGAAGTCTCTCGGATGAGAGACAAAGCGTTTCTACATTTTTTTTTGTTGTTTTGCTTTGTTTTGTTTTTTTGAATGTCCAGAGGACCAGATTTAACTTTTTTAGATTTTTCTAAATGGATTATTGAGCATGCATCAGGATGTCTGATAATAATGCTGTTATTGTTGTCAGGGCTTGAGCCCAACCCTGGACTCCCCACTAATTACAGCACATCAGATGACTTCAAATACGTGTCAGTATTTCATTTTCTGCATGTAAACGCACGTAGCCTTCTGAGAAAACTTGATGCTTTTAAAATTCTGGTCAGTTCTTCTGGGGCAGATGTAATCTTCATCTCTGAAACCTGGCTCAACAAATATGTACTCGTCAAAAAAAAAAAAGGGGGGGGGTGGAGTCGCTATTTACATCAGAGATTCTCTAGTTTCTAGTCTTGTGTCTGCTAAAACAATCCCAAACCAGTCTGAGGCCTTAGCTGTAAACATCACTTTGAATGGAGGCCAGATCTTATCTGTAGTGGGTTGTTATCGTCCCCCCCCCTTAGCAACACCTGAGGCGTTGTCCTCCCTGATTGAATTCTTTGGAAATTTAAAATTCAAAGAGATTTTTTTGGCAGGAGATTTCAACATTGACAAGGATAAGTTGACAACCCCCCCCCCCCCCCCAACCGTGATAAATTCAAGGAATGTTGCTTGTCACTCAATCTAACCGAATTGATCGACTTTCCCACTATACCAAACAAAAATCGTCCTGAAAAATCTTCCATCTTACACCTGTTTCTAACAAATATGCCTCACAAATTCCCTGGTACAGGTGTATGTGCTGACATTTTAAGTGATCATTGTGTAATAGCGGCTCTCACCGAGATATTAAAATTCCACCTTCTAAGCACAGATTAATTTAAAAAAGGGATCTGAAACGTTTTTGCAAACAGTCATTCCTCTGGGATCTATCTCACTTTGACTGGCATTGTATTCTATTAACTGAGGATGTGAACACCTCTTGGAACTATTTTCATAATATTTCAAAATTTCCAATGAAAGACGAAACGTTTCTACATTTTTTTTTATTTTATTTTTTTTGCTTTGTTTTATTTTTTTGAATGTCCAGAGGACCAGTTTGAACTTTTTTAGATTTTTCTACCTGGATTATTGAGCATATATCAGGATATATTTTCATAATAGTTTCATTTAATTTGTAAACAAACATGCGCCTTTTCATGAGTTCAGAATAAAGGGACGAGACAGCCCCTGATATAGTCCAGAGCTAGCTGACCTCCTGCACAGGAGAGATCATCTTTGGGCCGCAGCAAGAAAATCTGGCTGACACTGATTGGTTGAGTTTTCGGCAGATGAGGAATAAATGCACAACTGCTGTCAAAGCAGCAAAACGCAACTCTTTCTTATCTCAGACCTCCAAAAATCTAAATGACCCTAACAGAATCTGGAAAACCATCAAATCTCTCAGGCACACCCCAATCATCTGACCTCCCATCACAACTTCTCATTAACTCTGTTCCTGTGTCAAATAAGCACGAGATCCTGAACTGTTTCAACAAACATTTTGTTGCTTCTAGTTCTTTATTTGACACAGTTACTAATGGAAAATCAGCCACTTCACTTAATAACCAAACTTCTACAAATCAAATCCCTCCTACAAGTCAATCCTCAGTTAAGCACAGCTTCTCTTTTTCTCCATTCTCAGTCAGTGATGTCAATAAACTGTTAAAAGATCTTGATCCTAAAAAATCTGCAGGTCCAAATGAACTTGTACCTTATTTCCTAAGGCTGGCTGCTCATATCATCACAGTCCCTGTGACCCATATCTTCAATCTCTCCATAAGACAAAACTCTATCCCAGACACTTCGAAAACAGCCTTTGTTCTTCCTTTGCTGAAGGGAGGTGCCCCCACCTCACTGAACAACTATCGACCAATCTCTAAACTCTGCATTTTAGCCAAGGTTCTAGAAAAACTGATAAACTCTCAAATCAAAAATTACCTGGACTCATTTAACATCTTACATCTCCATCAATCTGGTTTCAGGAAACAACACAGCACGACTGCTTCACTGAAGGTTCTTAATGATGTTGTTGAAGCACTGGATGCTAAGGATTATTGTGCTGCACTTTTCTTAGACCTGTCTAAAGATTTTGACACTGTGGATCATAGCATCTTGTGTCATAAGCTCTCAGAAATCGGTTTCTCAGAACACACCATTGGTTGGTTCTCTAACTATTTCTCAGACTGGAGGCAATGTGTTCAACATAATGGTACTTCCTCCAGTTATTTAACAGCCAACAGTGGTGTACCACAAGGCTAAGTCTTAGGACCCACCCTCTTTACAATCTACATAGGTAATGTAGGTCAGAGCATCCCTGATGCATCCATACATTTCTATGCTGATGACACAGTTGTTTATTGTCGAGCTAAAACAGTTTATAAGACTTTCCAGCTTTTGCAATCTGCCTTTAACATCATCCAGTCAGATTTGTTCCGCCTCAATCTTGTCCTAAATGCCGACAAAACCAAAGGGATGCTTTTTTCAAACAGGACGTTGGTCCCAGCAGTTCTTCCTCTGATTTTATCCTCAAATGGTGTCCCCATTGAGTTTGTCGATTCCTATAAATATTTGGGTATCTTGGTCGACTCGTATCTCTCTTTTAAGCTTCACGTGGAAAACCTAGTGAAGAAACTGAAAGTTAAACTGGGTTTCTTTTTCAGAAATAGATCCTGTCTAACTTTGAATGCTAGGAAACGCCTTGTATCTGTGACCTTCTTTCCCTCCATTGATTACGGTGACATTATTTACATGAACGTTCCTACAAGAACTTTGCAGATGTTGGATGCTGTCTATCATGGTGCACTAAGATTCATAACTGGCTGTGCTTATCGTACCCATCACTGCACCCTGTATTCACTGGTTAACTGGACATCATTAATCCAACATATTTCAGTCAGGTCATCTGGACAGTTTCTTTTTGTGCTGAAACGTTTCGCCTTCGATAGGGAAGACTTCATCAGTCAAGGAAACACACAACACAAAACTGATTCTTCCCCCAACAGCTTACTCCAAAGTGGAACAAACCAGTTATGTTGGTGCTAAGATGGTTTCTTTGTCACGCCCCCTCCTCCATTGCCGGCCCTATTCCTTGTTGACAGTCGTGTCAAACTGGTTGAAAACAACAAAGAAACTGTCCAGATGACCTGACTGAAAAATGTTAGATTGTATACCTGGATTATTGAGCATTGACTTTGTTGTTTTCAACCAGTTTGACTGGACATCATTAACTTCACGCAGACTCTCTCACTGGTACATTTTCATCTTAAAATCACTTCTTGGTCTGCTGCCTTCATACATCTCCTCCTACATGTCTCTGCATGAGTGCAGCTACAATGTGCGCTCTCAGGACATTATTACCCGCAGTGTTCCCTCATTGAGGACTAAACTTAGCAAGAGGGCCTTCTCCTACTCTGCTCCTGTTTCCTGGAATATCTTGCAAAAAGACCTGAAGCTCTCGACCTTGACCTCTCTAAGTGGCTTTAAGAATCTGTTGACTCATGGCAGGGACAAATGCAGACATGTTCCTTTTTTAGTTTTCTATATTTGCCTTATAATCTAGCTGTTTTTGTTACTTTTTTTTGCCATCTTATTTGTAAAAAATAAAAAATCTGTATGCCTTTTTATACCTGTCTATTGTTGTTGCTGTTGTCCATTGTTGTCATCATTCTTTGCTGAAATCAGGTCTCTCTTGTAAATGAGTCCTGGTGGTTCAATGGGATTTACCTGTCTAAATAAAGGTTGAATGAATGAAAATTCCAGTGTATTAATATTTTTTAGTTGTTGAAGTCCCATTCCTATATAGCTTTAAAATTAAAGTATATTGACAAGCTCTGATGATGATGATGATAAGTTTTAGACATTGAAAACACAAGAGGGACTTCATTGTGTGAATGCTTATAGGCATTCACACTACTGAGCTCCACTTTTTCTTCCGTACTTTTTTTGACATCTAACTATTGGTACAGTTTTTGTGCTATTTCAACAAATCATATATCAGAATGTTCATCCGTTTCAGGACATGACTGATATGACTTTTGGTATGGTGCAACTTTATCTTTTTGCGATATTTAGCATTTTCTGCCATTTTCTTCCCAATTAAAAATGAATTGAGCTCATTTTACATCTTTCATAACTTTTGTTCTGTTTACAACCTTTTACTACTACTTTCACATTTAGATCTGATAAAACTTTTTTCAGCTTCCTCGTGCAAATTTCCATAAAAATTCAGCTAGTTCAGCTAATTTCAGCTTTTTTTTTTCCAGCTGTTTTGTGCTCCTTTCAGCTTCATTCAGGTAACTTCAAGATTTTTATGCTTCTTCTAACTTGTTAGTGTGAACCAGTGGTTAATTTGAGCCGGATCCTGCTGGAACAAGATCCAGGAACTCCCTCATTTTCACCATGTGCATTTGGGCAACTTCAATCGGATCCGTCAGCTCATATCTCCGCCCATAAAAGTCCAAAGTCATTGCGCATTTTTATTTTGATTATTTATTAAAAATACAATGAGAGGAGACGTTGTCCATGTCTGTGGAGTGGATGTTACTGCTGGAGCGGGCGCAACAGCTCGCGCACACACTGCTGCCAGCAGAGACGCTGACCGCATGTTCCGCGGGGATGAAGCGTCTTCATCCACCTTCAGCTGTGTCTCAGAAACCAAAGCAGCACAAATGAACATTTTAATGGCACAAACCAGCACAAACGCAGCACTAACCGCTCATTGTATTTACTGGAATTTTTGATGTGGGTGGGGTGTCAGCTTCACCTCGCTCAGCTGTGCCCCTACAGACTGTGCACGCTTTACACACAGGAGCGTCTCCAGACAGCTCTGCAGAGCGTGCACAACTGCCAATGTGTCAGAACTCCTGCATACATTTCAAAGATATTAAATGAAAAAGCTTAACGTGAAAAAAATATGAGTAAAATGTTTGAGGTGTATTATTCACATCACATTTCAAAATTAGTCAAAATAACAGCTATCAAAATGTCAAAGACAGTTCAGCTGAGAAGAGTTCGGGTCGGACATTGAAGTTTGTGTGTGTGTGGGGGGGGGGGGGGGGGGGGGGGGGTTGGGGTGTTTGGACGCTTGACAGAATCGGAGCTGTATAATTCACTGCTCTCTAAAATAGTAATTTCAATTCAACCTTTATTCATACAGGTTAATCCCATTGAGCCTCGAGGACTCATTTCGTCCATCGTCCAGAAATCGTCCATCATTAAACGGGGTGGAGCCTCCGGTTCAACTGTCCCCCTCTTATAATGCTGTTATTGCTAGTATCACTCAGCCCTCTGTGAATAGTAAACAGCCATCAGGTGCTAATGATCCATTGTTAGGCCGATGGTCCTTCTTGATCATGTGAGCAGCTGGTTTTGGTTGTCAGCAGCAAACTGGTTGATCCACTCTGAGAAGGTGCTATTTATAAGACTGAGCTGAATACAGCACCTCAGACTGAGGAAGTCTTTCGGATGAAAGTCGAAACGTTTCTACATTTTTTGTTTTGCTTTGTTTTGATTTTTGAATGTCCAGAGGACCAGATGTAACTTTTTTAGATTTTTCTACCTGGATTATTGAGCATGCATCAGGATATGTTAAACATCTCTGTTTTCCTACATAAGTAACTTGATTCAATAACTATTTTAGAGAGCAACAAGAAGTAGCCTGACCAACAGCTCTCCTCGTGTGAATAAAGCACACACTGCTCACCTCGAGCATCCTAACATCCCCACCCCGGTTGACAACTGCCGGCACTAACATAGTGCTAAGATAGCACGCAACACAGAGGCGTCTCCCCCTCCTCCCCCAACCCTGTCCACAAAAACCCCGAAGAGATGAGTGTCCCCTGCCAAGACAAGTAACCTGGGGAAACACTGCATGCAGTGTGGAGAGTTGTTGAAAACCCAGAGTGAACTTTTAGTGCTTTGAGTATTCTTCTAGTAATCAAGTGGAATGGATTTGTTCACAAAGAAATGCAAACAGCACTAGATGAACTATTTCATGGTAAATGTTGGGGCTGCAGCTTCTCACTGTAACATGCTTGAGATTTTACATTTTCAGAAAAAAGACGTGGCGTGGATTATTTATCTTAACTCTGAGATTACTTGGCCTTTAACTTAATTTAATTTAAAAACAGTTTAAAATCTGTAGTTTTGACACAAATTTAAAGGGAGTCACTGAGACGCTGTCGTTCCTGCTAGCGACTGAAATCAATCATTTGACCCACGCGCCTGAGCTTCGATTCGCTCCAAAGGGGACACATCATCAGTCAGAGTAGGAGGTGCCGGACACTTGAGTAGGAGGAGAAATCACCTCCTGTTATGGAGGAGGCAGAGCGCCACTTGTTTCTCCAGTAAAACTATATTTTATCCCGGTGTGATTAACTTGATTTTCAGCGTTGACTGTGAAGCCGCATTACATACTTGCTTGCTTTTCCCACCTTCCTGTTAGTAATTGGTCGAGACAACACGAGCTTCAATGTGATTGGATGTAATCCCGTCTATCAACCAAAGTTAAGTTGAGGCGGACTCAGCGGGCTGTCTCGCTCTCAAGCAGGAAAGCCGCCCCCCGGCCGATGCGTTTTAAGCCCTGTGTATGTATTTTTGTGTACATTAATTTTTTTGTTGAAGCTATTTGACAAACTTTTTATTTCTTATTATTCAATATTTTACTAACAGAATAGTCAAGTAGCAATCTGGTTTTTTTTTGTGTGACTTGCTATGTCAGTCAAATGTTCAATTTTGAAATAAAGAGGTGGAAATTAAAACATTTGGAGGTTTATGCGGCAGCACAGTGGCGCAACTAGTAGAGCCGCTGCCTCTCAGTGCGCAGGTCCCTGGTTCAAATCCTGGTCCAGGGGCCTTTCTGGGTGGAGTTTGCATGTTCTCTCCGTGAATGCGTGGGTTTTCTCCGGGTACTCTGGTTTCCTCCCACAGACCAAAAACATGCATGTTAGGCTGATTGGTAACTCTAAATTGTTCCTAGGTGTGAGTGAGAGAGTGAATGGTTGTTTGTCTCATTTGTCTCTATGTGTCCCTGTGATGGACTGGAGACCTGTCCAGGGTGTACCCCGCCCCTCGCACAGTGATTGCTGGACATGGGCACCGGTGACCCCCGTGACCCAAAATGGAAGAAGTGGGTAAAAGATAATGGATGGATTTTTTTTTTTGCCAATGCATCGATTAATTGAAAAACAACAACAACAAAAAATAAAAAATAATCAACAGATTAATGGATTATTAAAATAACTGTTAGTTGCAGCCCTAATCCTGATCTCCTGTGAACATTTTTGAGACAAAGAGTACTTTAAACCCTGCACTTTCCGGTTTTGCTTTATTTATAGAATTGTTTCAAGGAAGTATTTGGTCTATTTAAATTAATTAATCCTGAGTATTTTGTATAGGTTCAATTTTTATAATCAAACTGAAAATTCATTTAGAGTCCAGGTTGTAAGAAAAGGAAGAATCCCAAGGGGCTAAAAATATATTAGCAGCATCCTTATGTTAGTCCTAATATATCAAGTCAACACACATAATGACACAAAAATTATTAAATTATTTTAGATGTTGCACTTTGAGCTTGAAAACAATAGAAGAATATTTTGCATTTCCAGACAACTACTGGTCACTTAAAGAGGGAAAAGCAAAAAAAAGTATATATATATATATATATATATATATATATATATATATATATATAT
>NC_056499.1:58686435-58700513 GCF_014905685.2 Nematolebias whitei | reverse complement strand
TTAAAGTAATGTAAAAACAAGATCAGAAAAGGGGGGAAAGAGAAAGGTTGACTCTTTGGTGCACCATGCCACTGTACTACCAGCAGCTCACCCCAGCAATAACAAAGTTTGGGGAAACTGAAGACAGTGCAGTGAAGCACAAACTGTACCAAAGGTTTTTATGGAGCCTGCATGCACAAAACTGATGGGAAACTGATCTGTGTGGCTGCTCCCATCCCTGGAGCAGGGGCTGGAGAGGGAGTCAGGAGCGAGATGAAAGTCCACGAGATGGGAGGAAGCACAATGAAAACAAAATCTCCCACATGACATTGGTGATGACAAGGGGAAAAAAGAAAGTAATGGTCAGTCAGACAACAGAGGACAAAAATCTAAACGTCTCCTGTTAAGTTTCATAAAGTTTACTGTGATACACTAGTGTTCCATACCAGCTCATTAAGTTCCTGAGACATTTGCATAATATACTAAAAAAATAGAACAAATTGCAGCCTAAAATACCACAAAGCACTGATCATAATTTTACAGTTGTGTGGTTGTATGATTTCTTTTGGTACTCACTAAGAAACATAACTATCTTGTTGTCTTTTAAAGTGACCTTGATCTTTAGTTCTCCAGACATTCTGAAAGTCATTCCAAAAGGTTTTGTACGGACTCTAGTAATTTTTTACGCTCAGTTGTAGTTCTTGTATCTGACCAGGAAAGCATACCATATTGCGCAGTGTAGAGCTTTCTGGTGAGGAAAAAGGCTGAGATAGCAGACCTGCTGCTGTGAATAGGAACAACGGAGGATACGAATTGTAACAGTGTAACGATGAACAGAGCAGACCAACAGTTCCTCAGGATGAATCGATTAATAACAATAAAATCAGCAGTCATGAAATTGTGAATGATAATAAATATCTCACACTGCGACTGCATGCAGGCAGGTGTGAGCTCAAAAGTGAGGCTCTATGAAACAAATAATCATTCTGTCAGAACCCTGAGAACAGAAAGGGTCATGGAGGAAGTAGAAACATCACGTAGATAAAAACAAATAATTGAACATGGCGATGACCAGGCAGCCGCCATACAATCATCCTCCACTGTCATCCCTCCACGCAGAGCCATGGAGGATGAAAACCCTCTGGTGGAATGTGCTCTGAGATTCTCTGGAGGATCCAGTCCAGATGAACTGTAAGCTTCAGAAATAGCCTCACACAACCAGTGTGAGAGGCGCTGGGTGGATAGAGGGCGTCCTGAAGAGCTGTCCCTGTAATGCAGGAACAGACACAGAGCGGTGCAGTGCGGCCGTATGCACCACGTAACACGAAAACGCGCGCATGGGACAGAAAGAGCTGAGATGTTGCTTCCTCCTCAGAATTATGAGGAAGAGGATAAAACCCATCCAAGGTTATCACTCTCGATCTGAATGAGCTTGTGATGCTTTTCAGAGCAGGGTTAAAACACAGTACAGCTGAACTGCCATCAGCTTGAATTCCGAGACATGAGGGAGCAACAGAGAGAGCAGATAATCACTCACTCTCTTTGCCGATGTCAGAGGTAACAGCAGGGCTGTTTTAAATGACAGAAATTTAAGAAAAACCTGATCTAAAGGCTCAGAAGGAGCTTTGATCAGAGCATGCAGGACCATCATTAGGTCTCACTGTAGAGCTAGTGGACGTGACACCAGTCTGTGTCTCCATACACCTTTCAGAAAACGCTTCATCAGCAGGTGGTTAAGAACTGTTCTGTCACCGAAAAACAGGAAGAACTAGCTGCAGCATAAGTTTTAATTGTGCTAAACGCTAAATTTCTGTCCATCAGTTGCTGTAGAAATGACAGCACGCCACCTAGTGGACATGAGATGGCCTCCACGCCTTTCTCTGCGCACCAGCACTGAAAAACTGTCCACTTGATGTGTACAGCGTTGTGGTGGAAGCAGCTCGTGTGCCCTGAAACGTACGCACCACATCATGTGGGAGGCCCATCTTTTCTAAACGGATCCGTTCAGCGGACAGACCCAAAGATGGTGACCTATTTCTGGGTAAATTCTGATCGCTCTTCCTGCCTGGAGGAGAAGCTCAGCTGTGATAAACGTGCTCTCATTGTGGTTGATTTTAGCTCCACTTCCAGATAAATAATCATCTGGGACAGACTAACGGAAATTTTTCCCAGTTTATAGAAAATCCCAAGTTTAGCAGGTGTAACTAGCATTTTGGTCTGTACGACTGCTTCCTATCTGGACCGAGCTAATAAAAGCAGGTCATCCAGATAAAAAGAATTCTCATTCCTGCCATGTGTAATGACTGCAGAGCCATCTCCACGCATTTCGAGAACGTGCGTGGGGTGTTTCAGAATGATGGAAAATGTGAAAAAATGCACCCTTCCGATCTATGGAGGTGAACCAGTCGTTCTGGTGAAGTTATCTAGCAGTTGTTTGATTGTCAGCATGTGGAATTGTCTCCCCATGATCGAGTTGTTGAACTGGAACAGGTCGAGAATGGGTCTCATACCTGTTTCTTTTCAGAACTAGGTAGCGGGAGGAAAAAAAAAAGTATTTTCCTCTCCGTTGGGAACTCTGGAAATCACGTTATTTTTGTCAGAAAATTCCTGAACTTCTGACTGGAGAGACGAGCTCTGTTCTGGAGAAGACAGAATCATCTCTATAATCCCTCTGAACGGTGGGGGTTGAGCTGTGAACTGCAGCATGTAACCCCTGCTGATCAGACGGTCCGTCCATCTGTCCAGGGAACACTTGCTGCCACTCTGAGTAACGCTCAGAGAGCGGGCACGCATTTTGTGCTGTGTCATGTTTCTCATGAACATCAACCAGACTAAAAACCCTTACTGTCATCACTCGCTCCGGAGATTCTCTGGGGGGAACCCAAGGGGGGCTCCAACAGAAAAAGTCTGTATGTGTGCATCTGTGCTGAGCCCAGGCTGCGGTCTCACATTAGATCTGAGGTGAGCCGGCGCGCACTGAGAGGAGGCGTGAGCGCTTTCTGAGTGAGACACCGTTTTGGTGGAGGCTGCAGCTGTCGTGGAGAGAACACGTTTACTCCCGCTGCACTGTGAGTGGGCAGAAGACAGCAGAAATTAAAAACGGGCTCTGGCTGAAAACGAGGGATTTTACCAGACTTGGTCTGCTAAAAAAACATCATTTTAGTTGATGTGGCAGACGAGTGTTTTGTGAACTGCGGTGCCATTTAAAATGCTGTTTAGAGGTTACTGGCTCGTTCTGTGAGGGGAATGTGTGAAGAGAGGCAGCTGTGAGATCAGCTGATCTGACAGTCTCAGATGAAACTTTACTTTCAGAGATGTTTCTGTTTTATTTCAAAACATACATAGTCAAAAAACACACACATTCCTCTCAAGGAGCTGTTCCCTGGTGGCGGGGTCCAGCAGAGGAGCAGAGCATGCAGTCACTGTTGCAGCTGTGGAGCACCTCTGCTGCTGGCCAAGGCGGTCCCTCCAGCGGCCGGAGGGGCGGGAGGAGGACTGTGACATCACCAGATGGTGTACAGTCTCTGAGACCTCCTCGGACCTCTGCGATTTCTCAAGGATGGTCCTGAAGTTGGCCCCGAACAGCGCCTCTGGAGTGATGGGGCCCTCCAGCAGGTCTTTCTGCAGCCTCTCGGACAAGGATGGCGAGAAGCGGAGCCAGGTGGTTCTCTGGATCATGGTCATACAGGCAGCAAAGCGGGACAGGCAGACCGCAGAGGTGGCGCACATGTTTAAGATGACAGCAGCGGCTTTACAGAGAGAGCTCTTTGTCTCCTCCAGCAGGTCTGCTTCCTCCAGCCTCTTTGAGATGCTGTAGGCCAGCAGAGTGATGTTGTTGTTCGCCGCGACCGCCTGGGATGTGCACTGGTGAGCTTGGTTGGAGAACTTTGTCACACTCTGGTCATGCTTCCCTGGAGAGATAGGTTGCCGGTCCATCTTGGAAGCTTTTGGCCCAAGCGCCTCCGCCAGGCCGAGGGAAAGATACAAATCGGTAAAACCCTCCACTCTGGAGATGGAGGCGAAGGTAGAGACGGATGTCTTCAGCTTGCCAGGCCCAGCTGCAGCCTCGTTCCAGTGTAACGTCACAGCTGGACAGTGAGGCCAGATGGGATCAGGGCGACGAGCCAGGGCGGAGCCAAACCTTCCCGCCAGATCATCCGATCAGGGCAGAGGGAGGCGAGGGACGGAAAGGTCCCTTTGTGTTAGCAGCCTCCTGGATTATGCCGGGCAGCTCCGAGAGGAGGGCACCGACAGCTGGGAGCGGTGTGGTCGTTGATGTGGGAAGACCCGAGGTAGCTAAGCATCTGCTCGGCCGCTCTTTGTCCATCACTATGCTCTCCAGGAGGGAAGGGGCAGCAAGGTTGTTTCCAGCATCGCCTTTCTCAGAGGAGTCAATCGATTCTCTGCGTGACTCTGCGTCAAAGAAAGGCGGTGGCGTCATCCCGCGCATAGCGTCCCGCCATGGAAAAAACACAGCATAGCTGCTGCCCGCATCGCCTTTTTCGAGGGAATCATCCGATTCACCGTGAGGAAAAAACGTTAGAAAAGGCGATTGTGTCGTCCAGCGAGTAGCGACCCGCCATGGACAAACACTCAGCGGAGCTGCTGCTAACATTGCCTTTTTCGAGGGAATCATCCGATTCACCGCAAGGAAAAAACGTTAGAAAAGGCGATGGCGTCGTCTAGCGGGTAGCGACCTGCCATGAAGAAACACTCCTCGGCACTTACCTTGAACAAGGCTGCTCGTCTCTGCTTCTCCTCGGGAAGGAAGAGCTCACTGGGACAGCAGGAGGTTGGCGTGGCGGAGACCCAGGCATCCTTAGCAAAGGTTGTGCTGGTCAAAGCTGGACATCTTTCCCCTTCTTCGTTCTTCTGACAGTGCTAGCTAGCTGGCTTAAGAAAAAATGGGAGCCGATTGCCTGGTCTTACAGACTGGGGGTGAGGCCCACAACGCCGGTGGGCGTGGACTAAAGTTTTCAGGGCTGCGCGCAACGGGATAAACCCACTAGCGATAGCCCTAAAGGGCGAAGCCTATACGAAATAGATCTGAGCTAAATACAGCACCTCAGACTGAAGAAGTCTTTCGGATGAAAGACAAAAAGTTTCTACTTTTTTGGTTGTTTTGTTTTTTGAATGTCCAGAGGACCAGACTTAACATTTTTTGATATATCTTAGATCCTTATATACTGTTTCTTTTTACACATTATATTTTTGCTATTGTTAGATGTAACTGGGACGCTGTGTACACAATTTTGTTCCACCTCATGTACCATGTGATGTGAATGACTATAAAGAACCTTGAACTTGAAATATCAGTAGGACTGATAATTTTGGACAATATAGGCATTTGGGGCCCTATCGGTATCGGTGATAATGGTCCCATTAAGCACCAATATAAACACTTCTAGTTTTCACCCCTAAAATGCTGGAACCAGCCGTAGTTGTACAATGTATCCAGCAGAGGGCACATGAAGGCTACTGTCAAGTCATGGCCGTTCATTTTAATTTTAATTTTTGATGTTCAGCACAGACGAAGCAGGGAACAATACTGTGTAGAGTATTTTGCTAAACAGACCATGGTAAATTTATTTTAGCTGATCTGTAAAATAAAACAAAAAATCCACAGTAATAAATATTTTTCAATCTTCCAACCTGCTTGTCATTAGCTTTGTGCCTCTCAAGTTAGCAAGCTAATGTTAATGTGGGTATGCTGTCCTCACAACACGTGACTGTGAAGCTAGACAGCAAACAAAATAAAATAAGTCCTCAGACAAGGCTTGCTTTATTGATTTTACAAAAAACTTTTTATTTATGAATTTGTAAAAAGACCTAAGTCTACCAAGGCACAAGCGAGTAGGACACATTTAGCAGGTATATGAGCTGTTTGCTCCCTTATTTTCTGAAGCTCTTGTTTTACCGGAGCAAAGACGTCAAATATTGTTCTGTGGTGAGAGCACTCACTACCTCACGTGCTATATGTAGAATACAACGAAGCTCAGAGGTCTCACTCTGATTAGAATTCAAACCCAAAACATTTTAAAAGTTTTTTGCATGAATTTTTTATGTTAATTTTTTAATTATGAACTTATCACCTCATGTATGTAACTTACTCATGTGGCAGCACAGTGTGACTAATTAAGTCCCAAGCCTCTAAGTGGCTTCAAACATTTGCTAAGTTCATGGCAAAAACCAATACAGACATACCATACCATACCAATTTATTTATAGAGCACTTAAAACAGCAACAAGGCCAACCAAAGTGCTGTACAAAAGAACCAAACATGCACAGCAGACAGGAAAACATAAAATAGAAATACAGATACAAATAGCAGCAGAAGCTAACTAAAATGGCCAACAGAGTAGAGAACAGACCGGACCAAAACAAATCACACCGTGTTAAAGGCAAGCGAATAGAAGTGGGTCTTCAAGCGAGACTTAAAGACTGAGAGTGTGGGAGCCTGCCGGACACTCAGTGGCAACTCATTCCACAGTCGTGGACCAGCAACAGAGAAAGCCCTGTCACCTCTGAGCTTACGACGGGTTTCTGGGACTGAGAGAAGCATCTGGTCTGCTGACCTCAGAGAGCGCGGTGGGACATATGGCTGCAGAAGATCAGTGAGATAGGATGGGGCGGAACTGTTCAGTGATTTAAAAACATACATGAGAATTTTGAAATGGTTCCGAAGGTGAATGGGTAGCCAGTGCAGGGAGGCCAAAACTGGCGTGATGTGCTCTCTATAGCCTGTACCAGTTAAAAATCGGGCTGCAGCATTTTGGACCAGTTATAGACGAGCAATGGAGGACTGACTGATTCCAAACGGAAGTGAATTGCAGTAATCAAGCCTAGATGTTATGAAGGCGTGGATCACTGTCTCGAGGTTCTTTTTGGAGAGTATAGGCTTCAGCTTAGACAGCCGTCTCAGCTGAAAAAAACAGGATTTGACCATCATGTTTACGTGACTGTTGAGTTTTAAGGACGGGTCCATTATCACCCCCAGATTAGTCACCTTTTGTTTCTCTAGCGGGGCTAGAGAGAAAAGGTCAATGTCATGGTTCATGAGTGAGCCACTGGGATGGAACAGCATGACTTCAGACTTCTTCTCATTGAAGCTTAAGAAGTTTAAAGCCATCCAGTCCCGGATGTCAGCCAGGCAGTCAAGAAGAGGCTGAATAGAGCGTGTGCCTCTGTGCCTCAGGGGGAAGTAAATTTGGCAATCATCGGCATAGAAATGAAAGGGTATGTCGTGTTTGCGGAAGATAGCACCTAGTGGCAGCAGGTATAAAGAAAAGAGAAGGGGACCGAGGATGGACCCCTGCGGTACCCCCCACTGGAGTGCGGTCGATGCCGAACTAAAATCTTTGATATTGACACAGAAGGTTCTGTCAGAGAGGTAGGACCCAAACCATTTAAGGGCTGACCCTGTGATGCCCACCCACTGCTCCAGTCTAGAAATGAGGATATTGTGGTCGATGGTGTCAAAAGCAGATGTAAGGTCCAATAGGACAAGCAGCACAGAATCACCTGCGTCTGTGGATATGAAAATGTCATTAAAAACCTTCAGTAGAGCAGTTTCAGTGCTATGGAGAGATTTGAAGCCAGATTGGAATAACTCAAGGATAGCGTGATCCCCCAAAAACTGTTTCAACTGAGACTCCACAATTTTTTCCAGTAGTTTAGAAGTGAATGGGAGTCTGGAGACAGGCCGGAAGTTGGACATGACTCAGGGGTCAAGGTTAGGTTTTTTCAGGAGGGGCTGGACAGCAGCATGTTTAAAAGTCTTTGGCACCACACCTGAGGATAAACTGCTATTCAGAATAGCGAGGATAAAAGGACCCAGGGTAGGAAAAACTTCCTTTAGCAGTCAAGGGGGGACCACATCAAAGGGGGAACCAGATGGCTTCATGCTGCACATTACCTGCTCCAGAGAGGACAGAGAGATGGGCTCAAAGTGGTCAAACACAGCCACACACTGAGATGGGATGGACAGATCATGAGCTGGTGGAGAAATGAGTGCCCGGGTGTTTGCCACTTTTTCTAAAAAGAAATGGAGGAAGTTCTCACACAGCTCAGTTGAGGCTTCCAGAGGTGAAGTCTCACTGAGGTGTAGAACTGAGTTCAGGGTGGAGAAAAGAACTCGGGGGTTGTGGGAGTTGGAGACAATTAAATCAGAAAAGAATTTACATTTGGCAACTTTAACGGTTTTCTGATAGTGACGCCAACTCTCCCTTAACATTTGAAAAGACACCTGGAGCCTGTCCTTCCTCCACTTTCGTTCAGCTTTGCGACACTGCCGCCTGACGGCTCGCGTGACGTCATTCAGCCAAGGCTCTGATTTAAGTTTTGTTTTTCTGGTCTTAAGGGGAGCAACACGGTCCAGAACATTTAAACAGGCAGAGTTGAACTGAGAGGTTAGCTCCTCAGTGGTAAGAGACACCGGGAGCTGTTCGATCCTCTCAGAATTAAAACCTTCATTAAAACGAGCAGCAGTGAAACGGTTAATGGAACGCGTACGTGCAGGAACGCACGTCTTAGCAGTATGACAAGGGGGGTGAAGTCAAACAATACAGGCATGTGATCTGAAAAAACATTGTCACCGATTTTCAAATTAGAAACAGAGACATCGCATGTTAAAACGAGGTCCAGCGTGTGACCATGTTCTTGGGTGGGGCCGCTCACCTGCTGAGCTAAATTAAAAGAGTCCAATAAATCCAGAAAGTCCTTCACTAAGGGCTTCTCCTGACAACACACATGCAAATTAAAGTCACCAATAAGCAAAAAGTGAGTGTATCTCTGTGTGATATCAGCCAAAAAGTCAGTGAATTCATTTATGAAGTCCTTAGAACGAGGTGGGCGGTAGACGAGCGCACACAGGACCGGAGGAGAGTGTCCAAGTTCAAAGGCGCTCAGCTCGAAGCTGGCGCGGGACACCGGGATGGACAACGGTTTACACGCAAAGTTTGCTTTAAAAACTGTTAATAATCCCCCCCCGCGCCGACCTGATGGCCGCGGGGCATTGAAACATACACAGTCCGGAGGAAGTAGTTCCACCAAGGCGCTGGACTCACCATCAGAAATCCAAGATTCTGTGACGAACAGAAAATCCAACTCCTCATCTTTAAAAAAGTAATTGAGGATAAACGTCTTGTTGGACATGTTCATGTTTTTAGTATTGTACATCACTTTACAACCTAGTTGTTTTTGTCTAGTTTTTTTAAATACTATTTACTTTCATTTGGTCTTCTCAATTTGTATGCTTTGTTTTATGATTATCTACTGTTGTCTTTGTTGTCTACTCTTATAATCACTCTTTGTTAAAATCAAGTCTCTCTTGTGAATGAGTCCCTGAGGCTCAATGGGCCTTTCTAACCTTTAACAGGTTAGTCCCATCGAGGTTGAATGAATTAAAGGTGGATCTGATTAGCTTTGCTTCAAGGTTGCCAACAGCTGCATTAAATAAACAAGCTCCGCTCCACTCACTGTTTTGGTCACCCACCCCTCCCAGTATTGGTATGGGCGATATCAAAAATTTCCAAACGGGTCGGGCTCTAGTGCAGTGAGCTTACAAAATGAAAATTGAACCAAAGGAGCACAAAAAAGTGTTCAAGCTGAAAACTCAAAAACAAAAACTGAAATCTTGATTAGTTGGCTTGTAAACGGTTTGTTGCTGCATACTGTTCTGGTTCTGACTGTTCTTGTACTTAGTAGGATTTTTACAATTGTTAGTATAGTTTATTTATTGTAAAGAGGGACATTTATTTAAAATATCATCCAAATGGGTCACTTTGACTTATCTTTATACAAATGTATTGTTTACTTAGCATTTGTTCAAAATAAACAATTTGTAAGTCTTAATAATGGCCATTTTTCTAACAAAAAATAAACGAACCGAGCCCTCCTTGAAACTGAACAGAACCTAAATGTGATTTTAGCGTACCATTACATCCCTAGTTTGTACATAATACTTTCAGTTTACAATCTACTGTACGTAAAGCTTTTTAGCTAACTACTCCTTAGGAATATCCTGATGCATGCTCAATAATCCAGGTAGAAAAATCTAAATATAAACATATATATACATATACATATACATATATATATATACATATAATATACATATATATACATACATATATATACATATACATACATACATATTCATATATATATATATATATATACATATACATATATACATATACATATAATATACATATATATACATACATATATATACATATACATACATACATATTCATATATATATATACATATACATATATACATATATAAATATATATATATATATATACATATACATATATATATATATACATATATACATATATATACATATACATATAAACATATATATACATATACATATATACATATATACATATACATATATACATATATATATACATATACATATACATATAAGGCCTATCTGAACGACCTTGACTTCCAATTAAGAATATATCCCAACGCTACAGTTGAGGATAAAGTAGGTTTAATCAGGCTCACTTCAGCCAGGACTGTGTTTTCCTTCATAGAGCGTCAACCTGATGCCACATGAAAGGATTACCACCTGTTATGTGCTGCTCTTATGAAAGAGTATAGCCCTTGCGTGGGACCTAGCAGATATCCAGCCGCCGACGAGGTCATGCAAGGTAAGAATGAGCACCAAAGGGCATATTATTCCAGAATTTTGCAGGCTTGTTTTGGTTCCAGGAACGAAACCGGCATGGAGGAGGAGGAAGCATTTAAGTTCGTTTTCAGCAAAAATCTCCACCCTGACATAAGAATGTCAGTGCAGATGATGGCTAATTTCAAAGAGAAATCCATCAGTGAGATAAAAAGTAGTGCTGTGAATGTCTTTGAGGCCCGTTCACAGGCCAAAACACCCATTGAGGTGTTCCCAGGTGAGAGGATTCCTGTCCAGTCATTAGAATTGGAAGGGACGAGAGCTTCAGCTCCCCCTCCCAAAAAAGGCGAGAGGAAACGAGGTTTCCCAGCAGCCAAACCACAACAACAGGTGAGTGCCCCCTGGTCCAGACAGGATCCTAAATGGTTTCCCAGGAAACCAGAGGATGAACGAATGTACCAGAAGGGGGGCGTGCGCCCTAAGTGTAAAAAGTATGGCACCAAAAGTGACCCATACAACCAGGGATCCCACTGGGAACCCCAGAGGAGGGGACCTGCTCCCCCACCACATCGGCCTGAACAGCCTGAGACGAAAAAGAAACAGCAGCTCCCTGTTGGTTGTTTCAACCAATCAGGAAGTACCAAGTGACCGGAAGTGAGGACTCTTTAAAAGTCAACACTTCCTGGAACTATTCAGTCTTCCTGGAGTCTTCTTCAGTCTTCTGAGTCTTCTCGAGTCCTCTCGAGTCTTCAGTCTTCTTCAGGCTTTGACCGAAGTTTTACTGAGTCTTTCTTGGGACTATGGAGTCTTCCTGAGAGTTCCTAAGGAACTTTCAGATTTAATCAATAGCTGATGGATTTGACCGTGAGACGAGGGTCCGTCCATCCCAGCGGAGTCACAGTGCCTGGCTGTGAACTCACCTGGGCGTAACGCCCTACAACTTCGAAGGAAGCTTGTCTGTTGGACGGAGTAAATCGTCACGACTTCTGACGATGCCCAACCACCTTGACCGGAGACGCTGGAAAGGTAGCATTGAAATGGACCTCTGTACCGGAGTTGATTTATCTTCTGCAAAGGTGACGAGTCGTCACGCACCGAGTGTACCGGGGGTTTGAGCTGGTGTTGAAAGAAGCGTGCTAATTCTGGTCAACAAACATACGTCTTTCCTTCATCCATCTAAATCCTCCTCTTTAAACCTCTAAATCTCTCCTCTTGTAAACCTCTTCGCCAGTAAATCAATCTAGATGCCTTCAGAAATGTTATGTTGTCTTGTTAGTAAAGTGTGCCAAGTTTTTATTAATCAGAACCAGATCAGCAAATCAATGTGTACATGTTTTGATGTTAAATTTTGATTCTGTTAAATAAATGACCGCATTTATTCTGATGGGTCAAAGAAAAATGGCGTCTCATGTCACCGATTAAACAATCCTCACAGTTATCTTGGTCACATGGCATTAATTAACTTGAAAAAGAAAGAATCCGTTGTATTTGAATAATTAATATTCTTTGTGCTTGAACTAGCTTTAAGAATAATTAATTAGTAGTGAAGCTGACCACCACATTCACTACAGGCGGATAGGTGCAGCGTCGGCAGTGAAGCGGGCGCTATACAGGTCTGTCGTGGTGAAGAGAGAAGCTGAGTCAAAAGGCGAAGCTCTGAATTTACCAGTCGATAAACGTTCCTACCCTCATCTATGGTCATGAGCTTTGGGTTGTGACTGAAAGAATGAGATCTCGGATACAAGCAGCCCAAATGAGTTTCCTTTGCAGGGTGTCTGGGCTTTCCCTTAGAGATAGAGTGAGAAGCTCCGTCATCCGGGAAGGACTCAGAGTAGAGCAGCTGCTTTTCCACATCGAGAGGAGCCAGTTCAGGTGGCTGGGACATCTAGTTAGGATGCCTCCTGGACGCCTCCCTGCTGAAGTGTTCCGGGCACGTCCCACTGGGAGGAGACCCAGAAGGAGACCCAGGACACACTGGAGGGACTATGTTTCTTGGCTGGCCATTGGGATTCCCCTGGAGGAGCTGGCCCAAGTGGCTGGGGAGAGGGAAGTCTGGGCCTCCCTATATAAGCTGCTACCCCCGCGATCTGACCCCGTATAAGCGGAAGAAAATGGATGGATGGATATATACAGACTCTTTCCAAAAAATTTGAATATCATAGAAAGGTTGTTTGACTTCCATAACTCCATTCAAAAAGTTAATCTTTAATAGATAGATCCAGGGCCCACAATTTAAATGATTTCAATAATTTATTTGTTTATTTTTACATAATTTGGGCTTCCAGCTCATGAAACCCACAAAAACAGCATTTCAAAAAATTAGAATACTGTGAAGACATCAGCCCGCACTACTCAGTTTTTGCATGAAAAAAAGAAAGAAATTAGGATCACAACAAATCAATCAAAATATGGTACTTTCAAAATGATATGTCAATCTTCAATACTTGGTTGAGAATCCCTTTGCCTTAATCACCTCCTCGATGTGACATGGCATTGAGGCAATCAGCCTGTGGCATTACCTGGGAGTTATGGAAGCCCAAATTTCCTTGATGCTTGCTGTCAGCTCTTGCCTTAATTTTCCTCTTGAGAATACCCCCCAGATTCTCAATGGAGTTTAGGTCCAGTGAGTTGGCTGGCCAGTCAAGCACTGTGGCATGGACATCAAACCAGGTTTTGGTGCTTCTGGCGGCATGGGCAGGGGCCAGGTCCTGCTGGAAGATGAAACCTGCATCTTCATACAGATCCTCAGCAGAAAGAATCAAGAAGTCCTCTAACACGTTCTGGTACTGTTGCGGTGACCTTGGATTTACTCCAGACTCAGTTCACTGCTTCCGCAGGTCCCCCAAGGTCTGGAATCGGCCCTTCTCCACAATCCTCCTCAGGGTCCAGTCACCTCTTCTCGTTGTGCAGCGTTTTCTGCCATACTTTTCCCTTCCCACAGACTTCCCACTGAGGTGCCTTGATACAGCACTCTGGGAACAGCCTATTCGTTCAGCAATTTCTTTCTGTGTCTTACCCTCTTGCTTGAGGTTGTCAATGATGGCCTTCTGGACAGCAGTCAGGTCGGCAGTCTTACCCATGATTGCGGTTTTGAGTAATGAAAAAGGCTGGGAGTTTTTAAAAGCCTCAGGAATCTTTTGCAGGTGTTTAGAGTTACGTGGTTGATTCAGATGGTTAGGTTAATAGCTTGTTTAGAGGACCTTTTCATGATATGCTAATTTTTTGGGACAGGCATTCTGGGTTTTCATGAGCTGTATGCCATAATCATCAGTATTAAAACAATTAAAGACCTGAAATATTTCAGTTGGTGTGCAATGAATCTGAAATATATGAAAGTTTAATTTTTATCATTACATTATGGAAAATAATGACCTTTCTCACAATATGCTATTTTTTTTAGAAGGACCTGTATATACAGTATATACATGTATATATACATATATATATACATAT
>NC_056499.1:58673253-58686035 GCF_014905685.2 Nematolebias whitei | reverse complement strand
GGGAGAATGTGGTGTGTATGAGTGAAAAGTGTTGACAGGACGACACCCTCCATCCGACCCAGCTTTTCCTCGGTACGCTCAGTAGTGGACTAGACTCATTTACCTCTCTGACGATGAATCAGAAGAAGAGGAGCTCCAGTTAACGCTACCTTTCAGCGTCTCCATAGGATGGCTGTGACTCGTCCGAAGTAGTGACGATATCCCGTCTGACACAAGTTCACCTCAGCCAGTGGACCTCACATGAGTGGGGTTCGTCCGAGTTCCACTCAGAGGTGAAGATGTTATAATCCCATAAAACTCGGAAGAGCTCTATCATGTCAGGGTTTTCCTGTTTCCCAGCCAGACTCCAACAGAACTTCACAGAACTCACAGAACTGAGAACTGGGCACATCACAGAACTGCCACTTCACCGAACATCTCCGAACTGCTACCACACAGAACTACGATCATCTCAGCACTAGGAGAACTAGGAAGTACCGACATTTTAAAGGCTCTATTTCCGGTATATTTGAGAGTTCCTGATTGGTCAATATCAACCAGACAGGGGTGTGTTTTGTGATGTAAGGTGTTATGGAAAGTCAGAAACCAGCAAGAATGTTATGGAACAGATTGAAAATGTTTCCCAGACAGGCGAGAGAAATGTTTTGGCGAGTTTGGAGAAACAGGTGCCAACTTCTCTGCTTACGTCTGAGAGGATTTAAAAACAAGACAGTTGTTCCAACACATGTCTGCTTCGACTCCTGACCTTGGAAAACGTACACTGCTCATTCAAAGACAGAAATCAGAAAATGCATAATTACTCTGTAACAGGCCTTAACATGAATTCTACTTTGCATAAGCAACTAAAAAATCATTGTTACTGTTTTACAGTTAATAAAATTGATTAGTTCACTGTAACATCTAAAATGTTTGAACTAAAACACTTTGATTATCAAACATTTGTAAAACATGTAATGATAATAGAAAAGAGAGTGTTCTTTCACTTGAATTTTCAAGAAAGAAAGTCTCAGGATGGGTGAACCTGTATTTCTGGATTCAAATCAATGAAATGACAGTTTCTGTCCCACAAGGTTCTTAAGGTCAAGGATTTTGACCTTAGGCTTAGTTTTGACATCAGGTCAAGTTCACTACATATGTATATATATATATATATATATATGTGGTTTTTTTGTCAACCACGATTGTCCATTTCTTGAGTTTAGGAGCTTTTTTTTACGTTTGGCGATGTTTTAAAAATTCAGAGGTCAGAAGTGGCTCAACAAACACGCAAAAAAGAACATTCCTCTGAAAATGGTCAGGTACAAGCACAGAAACTGAGTGAACATACAGAGCAAGGCCAAAAACATTTTAAAAGACCTTAAGAAAGTATTCTCCAGTGGTCTCAATAAATTAGATCAATCTTCTGCTGCATTTGATACAGTTGATCACAATGTTTTACTACAGAGGCTTGAATATGATGTTGGGATTACAGGAACAGCTCTAAAATGGTTTAAACCATATTTGATAGATTCCAGTTTGTAAATGTAAATAATAAATCTACTTCATACACCAAAATTAGTCATGGAGTTCTTCAGGGTTCAGTGCATGGGTCAATACTCTTTACTTTGTATATGTTTCCATTAGGTAAAGTTATTAAACAGCATGGGATACATTTTCATTGATATGCTGATAATGCTCATTTACATTTGTCCATGAATCATGATGAATTAAATTAGTTACTGAGATTACAAGCATGTCTTAAATACATAAAACCTGGATGACTCTTACTTTTCTGCTTTTAAACTCAAAGACAAGGGTTGTGGTTTTTGGAACAGCATATTGGGAATAAATTTTGCAGTCTTTCACTTCCTCTGGATGGCATTAATTTGGCCTCCAATTATAGTGCAAAACACCTTGGTTGTTTTTGATCAGAATATGTCTTAACCACAATATTAACAAAGTTAGCAGGACCACCTTTTCCACCAGCATACTATCACTAAGATTAGAAAATTGTCCAAAAATGATGCAGAAAAACTGGTCCATGCATTTGTCACGTCTAGACTGGACTATTGCAATGGTTTATTATCTGGGTGTCCAAATACTTCTTTAAAACGTCTTCAGTTGATCCAAAATGCTGCTGCCAGAGTCTTAACTGGAGTTACTGGGAGAGATCATATTTCTCCAGTTTTAGTTTCTCTCCATTGGCTCCCTGTCAAATTCAGAATAGAATTCAAAAATCCTACTTCTAACCTACAAAGCTCTCAACAGCCTAGCTCCATCTTATATTACAGATCTTATTGTTCCATATTTTCCTAACAGAGCACTTTGCTCTCAGACTGCAGGTTTACTTGTGGTTCCTAGTTTCCAAAAACGGAATGGGAGGCAGATCTTTCAGTTATCAGGCTCCTCTCGTGTGGAACCAACTTCCAGTTTCTGTCCATGAGGCTGACACATTATCCAGTTTTAAAACTGGGCTTAGTTAAGTCCTTCCTTTTTGATAAATCCTATAGTTAGGGTTGGCTTGGGGTTCCTGAGCTGTCCCTTAGTTCTGCTGCTATAGGCTTAGACTGCTGGAGGACAAATTGACCACATTTCTTCACTATGCTGCTGTCTTTACTTGCTCTACTCTACCGGTTTTGTATTTGTAATTATTTCTATCTTAACATGCTTTTTTTCTTTCCTCCTATAGAAAGTTCACCTAGACCTGTCATTCTGTGCTCATCCGTTTCTCCTTTCTGTCCTCTCAAACCCCAGCCGGTCGAAAAAAATGGCCGCTTGTCCTGAGCCTGATTCTGCTGGAGGTTTCTTTCTGTTAAAAAAAGTTTTCTTTTCCACTGTCTCTTTTGTGCTTGTTCAGGATGGGAGTCTGCGACGAAGTGAAGATTCATCGCATCTTCTGCTTCCTTCATTAGAGAACTTTAATAATTGGTGCGTATGTGAATGTTTCTGTAAAGTGCCCTGAGACGACCTCTGTAGTGACTTGACACTATTTAAATAAACTGAATTGAATTTGAATTAAATTATGTTGCCTTCCCACTTCAAAAAAAATTTTTTTTAAGAAAAATATAAATAAATGAGGACTGAATCTGCAGTTTTAAAGAAAAGTAAATACTGGCTGCTATTTTAGACGAAAATGAACAAGAATATCAATTAACATAGCTTCTTCTTGCTCATTTTTATGAATAAAGAAGACCAGGTGTGTTTGTGGTGGGGAGTGTCTGTACACCTTCAATGCCATCTTTCCTACCCATTTATTTGGAAGGAAAAAAAAGTCAACATGTCTAAGCATGTCTAAACCTTCGATCCTGTGCATAAAACCTATCAAGCTCAAACCATCTTTTTCTTTAGATTTTCAAGTGGTCTAGCTTTCTTTTGAATTGTCAACCTTACATTTACTCCAATTGTTCTTACTGTTGGTTCCAAGTCTAGATGTGTTTATGTGTTATCATCCTCCAGCACAAGCCTTACCCTCTCTTTCCTCCTCCATGTGGCTGATTCGGAGGGCCATGACAGCCTTTTCTTCTCTGGCCCGATCCCTGGCACTGACTGCCTCAGCAACCATCTCCTGCCACTCCAGGCACTGAGCGTCATCAGCACTGCCAGATTCACTAGCCTGTGATTAGAGCAGAGCAAGAACAGGAAGTAATTTATTTTTATTTTTGCTCATTCTAAATAAAAGTCACAGAGGAGAAAAGTTTACCCATTTTCAGTTCTGTGGTTTTACATGCCTAGGTACAGTATGAGTGGGAGAGTGAAAGTTTGATTGTCTCGTTTGTCTCTATGTGTCCCTGTGATGGACTTGCGACCTGTCCAGGGTGTACCCCGCCCCTCACACAGTGATTGCTGGACATGGGCACCAGCGACCCCCCACAACCCAAAAAAGAAGAAGTGGGTAGAAGATGATGGATGGATGGATGGATGGATGGATGGAACTAATAAATTATGCTGTTGTTTTTTTTTTACTCAAGTTCTAGTCTAACCGAAAGTGTACAAAAGTACACATTAGATTCCATCATGTCATTAATTATGAGGAGTATAATGATTATTAGTGGGAAGCCCTAAGGTAGCTGGTCATATATAAAGTGGCAATATTTTGTGAACTATACTTGACTATAATAAAATAAAAGTTAGATTATATCTTTATCATCTAATTTTCATGATATATAAACAATATCCTATATGATATGTGCGCCCCCCCCTCCCCCCGAGTTCCCTCTGGAGAATCTCCAGAGCGGGTGATGGCAGTAAGGGTTTTTTTAGTCTGGTTGACGTTCATGAGAAACATGACAACACAAAATGCGTGCCCACTCTCCGAGCGTTACTCTGAGTGGCAGCGAGTGTGTTCCCTGGACAGATGGACGGACCATCTGATCAGAAGGGGTTACACGCTGCAGTTCACAGCTCAACCCCCACCATTCAGAGGGATTATAGAGACGGCGCTGTCTTCTCCAGAACTGAGCTCGTCTCTCCAGTCAGAAGTTCAGGAATTTCTGACAAAAAACGTGATTTCCAGAGTTTCCAACGGAGAGGAAAATACTTTTTTTTTCTCCTCCCACTTCTTCCTGTTTCTGAAAAAAAAAAACGGAGGGATGAGTGCCATTCTTGACTTGTTCATGTTCAGCAGTTAGATCATGGGGAGACAATTCCACATGCTGACAAACAGCTGCTGGAGAACTTCACCAGAACGACTGGTTCACCTCCATAGATCTGAAGGGCACATTTTTTCACATTTCCATCATTCTGAAACACCCCACACACGTTCTTTAAATGCGTGGAGACGGCTCTGCAGTCATTACACATGGCAGGAATGAGAATTCTTTGTATCTGGACTTTCTGCTCTTATTAGCTCGGTCCAGATAGGAAGCAGTTGAACAGACCAAAACTTTAGTGTTACACCTAAGGTTTTCTATAAACTGGGAAAATTTCAGTTTGTCCATCCCAGATGATTGTTTATCTGGAAGTGGAGCTAAACTCAACCACAATGAGAGCCGTTTATCACAGCCGAGAGCCGAAGCTCTGTCAGCTCAGCTCCGCCATGTCAAACCCTGCAGCATATTGACAATTCTACCTGTCAGGCGACTCCTGGGACGATGTCAGCGGCCCACATCATGGCTCCGCTGGGCCTACTTCACATGAGATGCCTTCAGAGATGGTTCGCCCGCCTGCGCATAGATCCTGAGCGCCAGAAGAGGGGGATCATCTTTGTGCCCCCCTCCGTGAGAACCGATTTGAATCAATGGGGAAACCCCTCATTCTGTCAGAGGGAGTTCCCATCAGCAGGCCTACGTCACACGTCACAGTTTTCACAGACACGTTCCTGTCAGGATGGGAGGAATGTGTCTGTCCCAAGCAGTGGGAGCACAGTGGCTGGACCACATGTCGCTTTACATAATGTACTAGAATGTTTTTCACGGTCTGAAACGTGACTCAGCATTTTGCCCCCTGCTGCGGGATCAGCATGTTCTGATCCACACAGACTACAAGGTGACAGCAGTTTACATAAACCGTCAGGGAGGCGTGCGCTCTGTCCAACTGTTACGCATCGCGAAACAGCTGTTGTGTTGGCCACACAAAAACCTGCTCTCCATCAGAGCAGTGTACTTTCCCAGCGTCCTGAACAGGCGAGCGGATATCATGTTGAGGGGCGGTCCCCGCCACAGAGACTGGAGCCTCCATCCTGAGCTGATTTCTCGGATTTGGACCAGGTTCAACCGAGCAGCAGTGGATCTGTCCGCCACACGGGAGAACGCCCAGTGTCAATTATGGTTCTCACTGAGCCCACGAGACTACCCATCATTAGGAGTAGATGCCTTCGCTCACAACTCGTGGTCAAAAATGCTCCTTTATGTGTTCCCTCCAGTCCTACTGATATCACGGACCCTGGACCGGGTCCGGGAGGAAGAACCGTTGGTCATCCTCGTAGCTCCCGAACGCATAAGCGCTCCGTGGTTCCCGAATATGCAGCAACTGATATTGGGTCGGCTGTGGAAACTGTTGTGCGGGGGTGCTCTCGTTCAGGCAGGAAGAGCGATCAGGAGTTACCCAGAAATAGGTCAGCATCTTTGGGTCTGTCCGCTGAACGGATCCGTTTAGAAAAGATGGGCCTTCCACAGGATGTGGTGCGTACGTTTCAGGGCGCACGAGCTGCTTCCAACACAACGCTGTACACATCAAGTGGACAGTTTTTCAGCGCTGGTGCGCAGAGAAAGGCGTGGAGGCCATCTCATGTCCACTAGGTAGCATGCTGTCATTTCTACAGCAACTGATGGATCGAAATTTAGCGTTGAGCACAATTAAAACTTATGCTGCAGCTATTTCTTCCTGTCGAGGTTTTTCGGTGACAGAACAGTTTTTAACCATCCGCTGATGAAGCGTTTTCTGAAAGGTGTACGGAGACACAGACTGGTGTCACGTCCACTAGCTCCACAGAGGGACCTAATGATGGTCCTGCACGCTCTGATAAAAGCTCCTTCTGAGCCGTTAGATCAGGATTTACTTAAATTCCTGCCATTTAAAACAGCCCTGCTGTTAGCTCTGACGTCGACAAAGAGAGTGAGTGATTATCTGCTCTCTCTGTGGCTCCCTCATGTATCAGAATTCAAGCTGACAGCAGTTCAGCTGTACTGTGTTTTAACCCTGCTCTGAAAAGCATCACAAACTCATTTGGATCGAGAGTGATAATCTTGGATGGGTTTTATCCTCTTCCTCATAATTCTGAAGAAGAAGCAGCAACATCTCACCTCCTCTGTCCCATGCGCGCGTTTTTGTGTTACGTTGTGCACACGGCCGCACTGCACCGCTCTCAGCGTCTGTTCGTGCATTACGGGGACAGCTCTTCAGGACGCCCTCTATCCACCCAGCGCCTCTCACACTGGTTGTGTGAGGCTATTTCTGAAGCTTACAGTTCTGGACTGGATCCTCCAGAGAATCTCAGAGCACATTCCACCAGAGGGTTTTCATCCTCCATGGCTCTGCGTGGAGGGATGACAGTGGAGGATGATTGTATGGTGGCTGCCTGGTCATCGCCATGTTCAATTATTCGTTTTTATCTACGTGATGTTTCTACTTTCTCCATGACCCATTCTGTTCTCAGGGTTCTGACAGAATGATTATTATTTGTTTCATGGAACCTCACTTTTGTGCTCACACCTGCCTGCATGCAGTCGCAGTGTGAGATATTTTTTATCGGTCACAAGTTCATGACTGCTGATTTTATTGTTATTAATCGATTCATCCTGAGGAACTGTTGGTCTGCTCTATTTATCTTTACACTGTTACAATTTGTATCCTCCATTGTTCCTATTCATAGTAGCAGGTCTGCTATCTCGGCCTTTTTTCCTCACCAGAGATCTTTTCTCCGGTGCGATCCTGCGCATGGAACGTGTATTTGTGCAGCGCCTAATTACGCACACAGAAGGCTGAGTGATTACATTTTTTTTTAGCAAGCAGGTGCTTCATGTTTTTGTCTGAATGGACCCAGTGAGGCATAGACTACATCCTGCTTTGCCTTTAACCCACTAGAGACAGCCTTAAAGGGTGAAGCCTATACGAAATAGAACATTGGTTATGTACTGTAACTCCAGATTTTATGAGTATAGGCGAAGCCCTTTAAGCTCTGGGCCTCACTGGTTCTTAAATGGCTGAAGAAAAAAGCTATTTGGGAGCCAATTGTCTGGTCTCACTGTAATTTATACGGACCGAGGGTGGGGCCCACACAGCCGGTGGGCGCGGACTAAAGTTTTCAGTGCTGTGCTGCGCGTGAAGGGATAAACCCACTAGCGATAGCCTTAAAGGGCTGCGCCTATACTCATAGAATCTGGGGTTACAGTATGTAGCCAACGATTTTATTTGTCTAACAGAAACGTGGTTACAACAGAATGACTTTTCTCATCTGAATGTATCTCCCCCATCGGGGTTTGTTTACATAGCCAAACCCCGCGAGTCTGGCCATGGAGGAGGTCTCGCGATAATTCACCACGAGAACTGTAAGGTCATGCTGGTCCACACACCTCTTTCCTCTGCCTTTGAGCACACTGTGTCTACTCTCTGGCCCTACCCTCACCGTTGTTGCCGCTTTCTACAGCCCACCAAAAATTAACAACTCTTTTACAAATGTCTTTGCTGCTCTAATTGCCCATCTCTCAGCTCTTTCACCCAACATTATTCTGCTTGGAGACTTCAACATTCATATGGATGAAGACAACAACCCCCTCACCAGAGACTTCACATCCTGCCTCGACAGTTGTGGCTTCCAGCAGCTCATTAACTTTCCAACCCACATAAAGGGCCACACTTTGGACTTATTATGTTGCTCTAGACTCTCTCCTCTTAACTGTTCTTCTGATGAACGTCTTTTTACTGATCACCTGATAATTTCATTCAATGTCAATCTTAAATTTTCTTCAGAGAAACCTCAACGCACTCTTTCCTTCCGTAATATCAAGAATATCAACCATGACATTCTTTTACCTCATATTAATAATACCTTCTTCACCTTCAATTCTTCTAACCCAGATGACCTCGTCACATTCTACAATAACAGCCTCACCAACATCCTTAATTCTGTTGCTCCTTTGAAAACCCGGTCTGTCTCCTTCTCCAACTCTGCACCCTGGTTCACTCCAGAACTCCGTTCTCTGAAATCCAAAGGTCGGAGGTTGGAGCGACTCTATAAGAAATCCAGTCTCACAATTCACAAGGAACTCTATGAGAACCACATCATCCTGTATAAGGACAGTATTTCTCAAGCCAAATCCAGCTACTTCTCTGACATCATCAGCTCGAATGTTGGCAATTCAGAATCAGAATAAACTTTATTGGCATTGCACCGAGATACAACGCGAATATTTACGTATAATCGTCAGAAGATGGGCGGAGTGCACAAAGCTGCGGCTACAATAATCAGCGCGGCCTTCTTATTCTTATTCAGAATAATATTTTGCTTAGATAAGAAAAGGAAAGAAAACATGAGGAGAGACGGTATAAAAAAAAGATCTCTCACACCATGTCCTAGACAGGGCACAATTTGAGGCATCAAAAAAACCTACCACAGCAAAGCAACATAAACAGACGTTATACATGAACATATAGGCGGTGAAAACATTGAATTTTAAGGGAAAGTTGTAGCATAGTCCAGAGCCCCCCCTCAGCCATTGTCCAGATAAGAGGTGACGTTCATCTTCAGCTCAGTTGAGGTTCTGTTACATGTCCACGGCCTTGGGGAAGGGAGGGGTGAGGAAACAGTCAAAGCATCTTTGTTGTTTTCTAAATATTCCAGGAGGAGTTGAGATAAGTCCGGCATCAAGGCCACAGTTTGGGTCAGGCAGAACTCGTGAATTGTTTTTTCTGCCTTTAAAGTCTCGCTGGTACATATTCTCTGATGGAAACTCCAAAACAGCTGAATTGATCCTTTACTCCAAAGTCAAGCTCACAGCTTTCTCCAAGATTATTCCCACAATTTATGAGTGCTGCCAGGGAGATCACAGTCCTGATACAGCTGCTCCAAATCCCTGTCACAGCTCCACATTCAGTCCGAGCACTGTCAAGCTTCAACACCTCCACACGAATTTGTAGACAACCAGATTCCACCAATCCAAACAGTAGATTCTAGTCGTCATCATGAATCCAATTTGTTCCTTAAAGAGGTCAGAGGGGTCCTCCTTACCCTGACTCCTGTCGGGAGAAGTTGATCGATTTTGTTGAGAGACCAGCTGATCCTTCCAATTAAGAGGTATGCAGGGAAAAAAAAAGAGGCTTTTTAAGGGTTTACAGGACAAAAGAGCACAGCAGGGAAGCGGGTGGGGGGGCAGAGAGGGAAAACACGTCTGGTTTCACCGTAGAGTAGCAAGGAAAAGAAAAAAAAAGACTCAAAGATTCAAAGACTTTGTTCTCTCTCCTGAACTGTTCCATCTCATCTCCTAACTCTTTACCTTCTCACATGGTTTCCACAGAATTTTGCAACTCACTGATGTCCTATTTCAATGAAAAGTTTCTTTCAATTCATAAACACTTTGGACCGAATACCGCCCCCAGCATCTATGTTGAACTCCCCACTCCCTTACTTTCCCTTATAATGCAGCTTTAGGACTGATACCCAGCCAGTTTCACACCTATCAAATGGGAACAGAGGGGCCTCATCTGTGAATTAGATTAACAAAGACCTTAAGAAACCCCTACTGTTAAGGTGTGAGGTATGATTTGTCAATCTACATATGTATGTGAATTTTATCTCTACTTTATAACCTGAATCCCACACGCTTTGCTCTTTGAATTGAGAAAGCTCCTCGGATGAGGAGCGAAACGTCTTCTGTTACAAATAAAGTCCAGTTTTGTTTTGCCTTGAACATTTTTGGAACTCCCCCCTCCCTCCCTCCCCTTCTCTGTCTTCTCCATCCCCTCTGCTGATGACATTGCTGACATTAGCCCTATTCGCACGGGATTAGTTTTACCTAAGGGCCAGTGTAATCTCCCCAACATCTGCTTTTTATGTGGCACATTTGCACGGGATAACCAAAGCCTGAGATTTAGCTGAACGTTACGGACATCTTTTTGATATGATGTTAACGCGCTGTGTTGTTACGACCAGGCCGGTCCATATAATGTTTTTAATGTACGGTCCTGGACGGTCTCAGGCTTTGATGTGGTTTTTTTTTTTAATCAGAAGAAAGAAAACTAAAGAATGCACAATATAAAATTGTGTTAATCTATGTGTTGAGGAGGAGGCAGGTCCGACCGGCCAGTTTAAGAGGTTAAAAAAAAAGTTGCGTTAAGCTCAGATGGACAGCTGTCACCAAGCGCATGAGCGTCCGCACGTCTGCTGACTCATCAGTTGAAATGGACTTGCGACCTGTCCAGAGTGTCCCCCGCACAGTGACTGCTGGACATGGGCACCAGTGACTCCTGCTACCTGAAAAGGAAGAAGCGGGTAAATATATGGATGATCAGTTGCACGCATCTCCACACCTCCTGTAATCTGCGATGAAGGAAGTAAAAGCCGAAGCGAAAAAGAAAAATACATAAAAATTAAAAAGAAAAGCTGACACGAAAAAGAAACATATGGTATTTAACGACCAGCTGGTTTAAGAGGTATAAAAAAAAAAAAACATGTTACGCTCCGATGGATAGCTGTCACCAGCTGTGCGCATGAGCGTCCGCGCATCCGCTGACTCGCCAGTTGAAATGGACTTGAGAACTGTCCAGGGTGTCCCCCACCTCTCGCACAGTGATGGCTGGACATGGGCACCAGCGACTCCCGCTACCCAAAAAGGAAAAAGCGGGTAAATATAATGGATGGATAGATGATGGGTCAGTTGATCACGCCAGAGCCCTATAAAGAGAGAGTTGCGACACTCCCATAGAAAGAATGGAATGCTGAAGTCACGTGGGTCATGCAGCGGCAAAAAGTTCCAAACAGCAGCGGTTCAGCACTGAACGTAGTTCATTCTCTGTGTTTTCTCCGGTAAGTTGATGAAAATGTGACACTTTTTGCCATTGTGAAGCGTTATCTGACTGTTCTGTACCACAACTTATCAACATTAATACTTCATGTCTCCAGTTTTAGTTAATGAAACATGTTAAATTACTAGTTGTGTTTTAACTGCAGCTGCTCTGCAACATGACGGTTTAAACGGGTCGATTTCTAATTCAGCGTTTTAAAATATCTATTACTGCTTAAATTTTGAAAGGTGGTCTTTTTTAAATTTATGGTAATTCCAGTTACTGAACTCAACTAGAAAATATTTGGCCTTTTTTGTTCTGAGAGATTCATTCAAGCTTTATTTCTACAGGTAAATCCCATTGAGCCTCGAGGACTCATTTACAAGAGAGACCTGATTTAACAAAGAATGATGACAACATGACAACAAGACTGATGTAATTTAGTTCAAGTTATAGATCATTTGTCAAAGACTGCAGCATAAATTGTGACATTATCATTAAAGAAAAACGTGATTGTGGAGATGAGTCAATTTTTCATGTTTTCCAGGTGAACCAGAGGAGAATGACTTCATGAACTGAATGTTGCATTCAAAGTATCACAAAGGTACAAGATCTCATTTTCTGTCTTCTATTAATCAATAACAGCTGAATCAAGATGTTTGAATAAAATTACTTTAACACCATAACCTTCACAAAGTTGGTATTTACTGCAGGACTGTTCATTTACATTAGTTTTATATTATTAGTTTAGTGTTTGGTGATCATGGGTCAAGTTGAGATGAGACTCTTTCAAGACAGAACAAGAAATAAGAATTATTACAAGAATATATCAGCATCAATAAACTGTAGGACAGTAACAAAACACTTATTAAACTATCACAGGTACATTGAGATGGAGCTGGAAGTTCTTCTTCATGCCAGTTGTCTTCATCTGATCTTTTGTAAAAATATGTCAATTTATTTTCCATTAACATTTTTCTTCGCAGGACTGAGTTAATTTTCTTGTCTGTGAGTTTCTTCTGTCCTGTTTATGTATTTTTTTGTTCTAATTGTTCCTCAGGTTGTTCATCTCTGTTCCCTGACTGCCTGTTGATTCATCCTCCTGGTCCTGTTGATCCTGGATCATCAGATCCTGACATGTCCCCGTCCTCTGAGGACACATTTTCATCTGTCCCTCATCTCACGTGCCTCATTTCTGTTTCTTCCTCAGTCTCTGAAATTACAACGTCACTGTTAGAATGAAGATTATTGTTCAATAAAAATATGACATGAATTATTTAACACTGTTCGTACCAAAGTTTAATTTAGAACAATATGTGTGATCACTGGTCAGATCACTGGTCAGGTCACTGGTCAGGTCACTGGTC
>NC_056499.1:58660604-58673243 GCF_014905685.2 Nematolebias whitei | reverse complement strand
CACTCGTCCTCACTGTGTCTCTGTCTCACTCGTCCTCACTGTGTCTCTGTGAACTGTCCTCTCTCTAAATGTGTCTGTAGAGTGACATTAGTTTATTTTCTTGCACATTTCTTTGACAGTTCAACATTTTGAGCCCTGATTGAAAATGTTTGTGCAGATTAAATTTACAGCTCTCACTTTGTGTTGTTGTGATGATGATGATGATGATGATGGTGCTCCTGCTGACTTGACATGATGTCATTAATAAACAGTATAAATGGCAGTAAAAGTACTTTATTAAAGCTTGCTTTACATTTTACATGTTTTATAATAAATTATTTGGTAATTTATTTTTGCACAGTTAACACTTATTTTGTCATCTGTTATGATTTTAACTAGAAACAGTTTCATTTAAATTAACATTTTAATCAATGAAAAACAATTTTATAATAGTTGTCAGGCTACAATCAACTCAGTTATCAGGTACTTGGTTGCCATAAAAAAACAACAAATACAACAATTATATTCAGTCTGTCTTGTAAATGAGTCCTCGTGGCTCAATGGGACGAACCTGTTTAAATAAAGGTTGAATTAATATCTTCTATAGAAATCAAGAATTCATCCAGATGTTCTAAGGTAAGCTGGAGCAGATCTGATGCTGCATGGAGGACAAGGTGGAGCATTATCCTGCAGAGAACATCAGAAACAGCTTTATAACAGGAGTTACTCTGATCTTTTATTTATCGTGTGTAACGTTATAAAACACTGACATGGCTATATTATCATTGTACTGCATAGACTTTTTTTTCCTAACAAATATGTGTTTGCAGTCTCGTTTCCTTCTATAATGATAAATGTATCAGCCGCTTCTAAAAACGCTTTGATAAAATGCATAGTCTGAAATAATCAGTAATCAGTTCGTGACTGCTCACTACTTACTGAAAGACGTCAGGTAAAGTTAGAAAAGTTGATTTTTGTGTTATGTTGCTCCAGCAGCCTCAAACTGACCGTCAGGATGAGCTGTTTGGAACTATTGGAGCTGCATGAACCACGTGACCGCGTATCGACGAGTTCAAAGAGTGTTGCAACTCTCTCTTTATAGGGCTCTGGATCACGCACGTCTCCGCACAGTCCGTCATCTGTGATGAAGGAAGTAGAAGGAAGTAAAAGCCAAAGCAAAAAAGAAAAAGAAATAAAAAATAATAATAAAAAAAAAGCTGAAGCGAGCAGCGTGTTCATTTAAAATAGCCTTGTCCTATATTTTTCCAAATTATTTTGCTTAAACAAAAACAAAAAAATGCCTCATTACGTATCAGATCATGCGCATTTCTGTCCAAATCACAGAGATGCCTGTTCGCATTGGATTAGTATTATCACAGGACCTCGGAGTTCAGCAAAATATAGTAGGTCATGTGCAGGGGAATTTTCACTTTACAAATTACCGACATGGCCAATTTGCACGGGATTAACAACACAGACAAGCTCCGTAATTATTACAAATAGCATGTGGTCCCTAGGTAAAACTAATCCCGTGCGAACAGGCCTATTATCAGCAAGTCTAAAGACTGGGGTATACTTGGGCGTACGTCATTCCGCTGAGGTCTGTGCAAACCAGATTAGAGCCGAAGCGGACGCCCACAGGGCACGTCCGTGCAAAGCAAATTTTTTACGACCGCGTATGCACAATAAACTGCCCAGCAACAGACTGTTTTGTATGCAACATCAATGTATTAAATTTCCCTTCTTAATCCCTGATCTGGCCTTTTCTTTTGTTTTTTCCCCAAGAGGCAAGCAATCTCCTCCTCCGTTGAAGCCATGACTGAAATGGTGAGAAATGAAGGAATGTCACGAGCGAATTAAAATCTACTTAAATCTTTATCCATTAATATCAAAACCTACAAGAATCACTACTCATAATGCTACAATAATTGATAATATTTTTACTAATATAACAAATAAAGAGATAAAGGGGTGGTATTTTGATTACTGATGTTAGTGCTCACTTACCAGTTTTCAAAATTTATAAAAATGATCAATGCAACATAAAAGTAGATAAAATTAAGAAAAAAATGATAAACACATCACAAAAAGCTTTGGATAAATTAAAAGACAATTTAAGAAAACAAAAGTGGAAGGATGTGCATGTTGATTATGTAAACAGACCATATGATGTATTTATGAATATTTTAGGAGCTCTGTATGAAAAGAATTGTGTGCAAAAAAATTACACAAAGATGTTGTTGACAAACCATGGATGACCAAAGGGTTAAGAAATGCTTGTAAAAACAATAACTACTTGTACTCATGCTTCCTGAAATTAAGAACAAAAGAAGTGGAAGAGAGATACAAGAAATATAAAAATAAGTTGGTATGGATTATAAGAATACATAAGATGGAATATTACAGTGATTTATTAGGCAAAAGTAATGGTAATATGAGGGCAACATGGCAAATAATTAATAGTGTCATGAAAAATCATGAAGTAAAATCAAGTATTCCACAATATTTTGTAAAGGATGGTAAATAAATCCATGATCAAAATTAAATTGTAAATGGATTCAATCATTGTATTGTGAATGTTGGCCCAAGACTCGCAACTAAAATACCAAAAGTAGATAAAAATGTGAATCAAAAAGTTACGGGTTGTTCCAACAGTATTTTTCTTGATGGAACTGACAAGGAATAATGAATATTGTAAAAAAATCTTGCAGACAAAAGATCAAAAGATAGGGTGGACATAAATATGATGTTTGTAAAGAACATAATGAATTATGTTATTGAGACGTTTACATATATACTGTATGTAATTTATCCTTATCAACAGGAATATTTCCAAACATGAAAATAGCCAAGGTAATTCCTATTTTTAAAAATTGTGAGAAACATGTTTAACTGTTACAGTACATACCAATCTCCTTGTTGCCACAGCTTTTGAAGATTTTAGAGAAGTTATTTGTAATTAGATTGGATCAATTTATCGATAAACAGAATATATTAAGTAACAGTCAATATGGGTTTAAACCTAAAAATTCTACATCAATGGCTCTCATGGAATTAATAGAACAAATAACAACTACAGTTGACCAAAAAAAGTATTGTGTTAGTATTTATGTTGATTTAAAGAAAGCATTTGATACTATTGAGTAAATAGTATCAAATGCTTTCAATAGTACTGACCACCGTATTCTTCTTGAAAAGCTAAATAAATATGGTATTAGAGGGCTACAGTGGGTATCTAGCTATTTAGAAGAAAGAAAACAGTTTGTTCAAATAAATGATGTAAGATCTGAACTTTGTAACATCACGTGTGGAGTGCCTCAAGGTTCTGTACTTGGACCCAAGTTATTTATTTTATATATAAATGACTTGGTTAATGTGTCAGGACTGTTTAGATGTGTTTTATTTGCAGATGATACAACATTTCTTTGTTCAGGTAAAGATATAGAACGAATGTTAGAGATGGTACAGACAGAATTTGTGAAAATACAAAATTGGTTTCTACTCATTAAATTTGGATAAAACAAATTACATGATATTCAGTAACAGTAAGAGAACTGTTGATGCTCCATTTAGAGTCAATGGTGTTGAGATTTGTAGAGTCAGTGAGGGGAAGTTTCTGGGTGTCATCATTGATGAAAAGCTGACATGGAAACCTCACATAAATATTTTAAGAACAAAAATAGCTAAATCTATTGCAGTACTGTACAAAGTAAGGGAGTTACTCAATGAAAAAGCACTGTTAATGTTGTATAATGCAATAATTGTCCCACACTTAATTTACTGTATTGAAGTCTGGGGTAAAGCATGCAAAACAAATACAAATCCTATTTTTATTTTACAAAAAAGAGCTGTGAGAATTATCACTAGAAAACATTATAGCCATCCATCAAACACATTGTTTTATCAACTGAAGATAATGAAATTCTATGACTTGGTTGAATATAATATTTTACTGTTTATGTATAATGTCTCGAATCACGTCCCTTAGATTATATTTTCTGTCACCCTGATCACCTTTTAAAGTTTGCAATATATCTAACCTGTAAGTTTCATTTATTCTGTCCACTCCTGTAGTGTTTATTTATTCATGTGCATTTTAGGTTGTCTTTTCTGCATGCTGGTAGAGGGCGTCATCACTGTTTGTTTAGTTTTGTCTTCACTGCAGCCAGCAGCAGCTGATTAGAGCTGAACTAGCTGCACCTGTCACTCTCACCCTATATAAGCTTCACTCTTTCTCCTCTTCGGTGCCCGGTAGTTGAAAACAGTTTTCTGCAAGTAGATACCTCGCTTTCATGATCCTGTTTTGCTCCCCTCTAGCCATAGCGTTTCCCTATCATAGTTTACCTGTTTTCCTCGTTCCTGTCCCGTTCCTGGTTCCAGTCCTTACCTCTCGGCTCGACCTCCCGGCTCTTGGACCCACAACTCACCTGGACATCGTCTCTCGCTCGATCCCTTGGATTATTTAGCCTTCTGTCTACATTTCTGACCTTCACCTGCACGACTACGCCTCTTTGTCTACTCCTCCGGTCCCTTCAGTCATCTGCTCTTTGGTTTTGGACCCTGGCTTGTTGGACCACGACTCTGCACCTGACGGACTCATCACCTGCCTGTCGCTGCGGCTGGCTGCAGCCCCTCACCGGACTCAGCTCCTCCAGCAGCGGTCCGGATCAGTTTGGACTTCTTCAGTCTCCAGAACCCCCAAGATCATCTGAGATGGTTAGTGGTCCTCCTTATTTGACTTTTCTGCTCCCCATAGTCTCTTGCACAACCACTAACCGATCTCTGTCTCATAGACTTGTCCCTGATCCGGAACCTGTACCTGAACCAGTACCCAAACCAGAACCAGTACCAGTACCAGAACCGTCCCAATCTGCAATATTTCACCTAGAAAATAAATGTCATTTAATTTTTACTTTGTGTGGTGATTTTTGTCCAAACATAAGGGGGTTCATTACAGAACTACAGGGCCATTATGGACCACTCACCACCAGCAGATTGGCGCTCTGGGGTAGAAGGAGCAATTATGAAATTGGAGACTGGCATGGAGGACATGGTCCACATGCTTAAGAACTTAAACTTTCAGACTCCCGTTCAGGACTCAGTGGTGGCCAGACCCCACTCAGAACCCATCAGAGAACCAAAACTGACTCCGGCTGAACTATTCACAGTTGAACCGGACCAATGTCATCCGTTCATCACTCAATGCGAGATCCACTTCAAGTTACAACCTTCATCATTTCCTTCTGATAAGGCTAAAGTGGCTTACCTAATTTCCTTACTTTCAGGCAAAGCAAAGAAATGGGGAACTGCTGAATGGCAAAGGGCCTCTCCTCACATCTACTCTCTCCAGGCATTCACAAAATAACTCTGCAGGGTGTTTGATCCGGTTCTTCCAGAGCGAGAGGCTGCCAGACGGTTGTTCTCCATTAAACAAGGTAACAGGAGTCACAGACTATATCATTGAGTTTCATTCCATAGCGTCTGGCAGCCACTGGAATGAGGAGGCCCTCACTGATGCGTTCTACAGAGGTTTGAATGACAACATTAAAGATGGTTTGGCAACCAAACATTACCCTGACTCTCTGCAGGATCTTGAAGACTTGTCCACCATAGTGGATTTAAGACTAGCCGAATGAGCAAGAGAACGGGGACCCAAGACTTCACCAGTTACCAAACGTGTTGGTGAGTTTCGGTTCCGACCACGATCTGTTGACCCTACACCTGTTTCTCCTCCCCTGCTTGCAGAGGAACTCATGCAGTTGGGTAGGAGCCGACTCATGCAGACTGAACGCGAGAGGAGACGCAAAGGACACCTCTGCTTTTACTGTGGGGAGGCAGGACACATCATCGCCAACTGTCCGGTAAAAGGGGTCGCTCAGTAGACGAGAGGAGATGTCTACTGAGCCGAGCCAGTACTAAAGAACTCTCCTCACCATTTATTGTGTCAGCTCATCTCATTACACCGGATAAGTCCCGGTCCACGGTTAAGGTGTTCATTGACTCCGAGTTTATAGATTATGATTTTGCTAGATCTGCAGGAATAAAACTCATTAAATCATCTCAAGAACTCTCTGTTGTGGCTCTCGATGGCCACCCTCTGAATTCCTCCTCACTGGTAACTGAACCTGTATTATTGTGTCTTGGTGGCAACCACAAAGAGAACATTACGTTTTTGGTTATTAAATCTCCCCAGGCTCCTATTGTGTTAGGAGCCACGTGGTTAGCAAAGCATAACCCACACCTTGACTAGAGGAGGAAGGAGATTTTTGGGGTGGTCAGAGGAGTGCTTAATTATGTGTTTATTTAATGCTGTGGTACCCATCGAAGCCGTTATAACGAGAGTTATTATCCTGACATTTCCAAGGTCCCTAAGGAACACCATGATTTAAAGGAGGTGTTCAACAAGACAAAAGCTACTTCACTGCCTCCACACTGCCTATATGACTGTGTTACTGATCTGCTTCCAGGCTCCACTCCTCCTAGAGGAGCTTTGTACTCTCTTTCTGCTCCTGAACAGCTGTCTATGAAGGAATACATACAGGACTCGTTACTGTCTGGCATCATCCGACCATCGGCCTCACCTGCTGGTGCGGGTTTCTTCTTTGTTAAGAAAAAAGATGGCTCACTTCGCCCCTGCATAGACTTTAGGGGTCTTAATAAGATCATGGTTAAAAACAAGTATCCACTACCACTCATGTCTACCACTTTTGACTCGCTTCAAGGAGCCAACATTTTTACTAAATTAGATCACCGTAATGCTTATCACCTGGTCCATATCCATGAAGGTGATGAGTGGAAGACAGCCTTTAACACCCCCACTGGTCACTACGAGTACTTGGTCATGTCCTTTGGATTGACCAACGCACCAGCTGTCTTCCAAACTTTAGTAAACGATGTACTGAGAGACATGGTTAACAAATTTGTATTTGTATCTCTTGATGACATCCTCATTTTTTCTAAAGACTTAGATTCTCACCGTAAGCAGGTGAGATCTGTACTCACCAGACTCCTCCAAAATGGCCTCTTTGTCAAGGCTGAGAAATGTGAGTTTCACGTGTCTACCACATCTTTCCTCGGGTTTATTGTTTCTCCTAACAAAACGGAGATGGAAACCAGTAAGGTCTCTGCTGTGGTGGATTGGTCCACTCCTAAGGACCGCAAACAGCTTCAGCGGTTCTTGGGGTTTGCCAATTTTTACAGGTGCTTCATTAAAGGCTACAGCCAGAAGGCTAAGCCTCTTCATGAACTCACGTCTACCAAAACTCGTTTTCACTGGTCCGCCGCAGCAGAGACCGCCTTTAATGATCTTAAAAGTTTGTTTGTTTCTGCTCCCATTCTCCAGGCCCCCAACCCCGATTAACCTTTTATGGTTGAGGTTGATGTCTTCAGTACTGGGGTGGGGGCCATTCTGAGTCAGCGCGGCCAGGAGGGGCATCTTCACCCTTGTGCTTTTTTCCCCAGAGTCTCTCCTTGGCTGAGCACAACTATGATGTTGGAAATCGGGAGCTGCTTGCTGTTAAACTCGCCCTGGAGGAGTGGCGTCACTGGCTAGAGGGCTCTAGGTTCACGTTCCAGGTGTGGACGGACCACAAGAACCTGGAGTACCTCAGGTCCGCTCGTCGCCTCAATCCTTGCCAGGCCAGGTGGGCACTGTTCTTTTCCCATTTCAACTTCACCCTGTCATACCGACCCGGTGAGAAAAATGTTAAGCCAGATGCCCTGTCACGTGTTTTGGAGGAGGATAATTCCCCCTCAGCTCAGGAGGAAAACTTTATCCTCCCTGAGAGTGCTCGCCTGGCCATTACCCAGTTAGAGCTGGACCTCAGGAGCTCCAGCCGGTCACGTCCCCCTCCGGCCAACTGTCCACAGAACCGACTGTATGTACCTACTAGCATGGTCAAAAAGGTGTTAGATTTTCGTCCCAACTCTCTGTTATACTGTCACCCAGGTCTCACGAAAACCTTATCTCTCATCAGGGCTCAATTTTGGTGGGAGACCATGACCAGGGACGTCCGTGCCTATGTGCGATCATGTCCAGTGTGTTCTCAGTCCAAGACCTCCAGACGTTCCATTCGGGGTTACTTAACCCTCTCCCTTGTCCATCACGGCCCTGGTCGCACATAGGTATGGACTTCATAACTGGCCTCCCACCTTGAAATAACTTCACTGTCATTTTAACCATCATTGACCGCTTCTCTAAAATGATTCACTTAGTTCCCCGGCAAAAGCTGCCCTCCTCCAAGAACCTAGCCCACATTATGGCTCGCGAGGTTTTTAGGCTCCACGGACCGCCACTTGTCATTGTCTCGGATTGGGGGCCTCAGTTTGTCTCCCACTTTTGGAAAGAGTTTTGTGACCTTTTGGGCATTTCCGTTAGCATCTCCACTGGTTTCCAACCTGAATCGGATGGCCAGATGGACAGGGCTAATCAGGAAGTGGAGGGTAAGCTGAGGTTCCTATGTCAACAGGATCTGGAGAAATGGAGCTCATCTCTGCCTTGGATCGAGCATGCCCTTAATTCTGTTCCCTCCTCTGCCACCGGGTTGTCTCCTTTTTATGTTGTTTTTGGCTTTCAACCACCTGCAGTCTCGTCCCAAGAACATGAAGCCTCTGTTCCCTCAGCTCACATGGCTGCCCTCCGCTGCCAGAGAGTCTGGAGGAGGGCCAAACAGGCGCTCTTAAAGTCCAGAGCGGCCTACACTAGGAAGGCTGACCACCACAGAACTCCCCAACCTGATTATGCCGTGGGACAGAGAGTGTGGCTGTCCACTAAGGACCTCCCACTTAAGGTCTTGTCCCACAAGCTCGCCCCCCGCTTCATCGGACATTTCCCATCTCCAAAGTTATCAATCCCGTCTCTGTTCATCTGACATTACCCAAGTCTTTACGTGTTCACCCCACATTCCATGTTTCTTGTATTAAACCGGTCATTTCCTCCCAGTACCACTCTCGTTTGCCCCCCCACCCCCCACCTGCCCATCTGATTGACGGTTCACCAGCCTATACTGTTCGCCGACTCCTCCGTTCTAGAAGGAGGGGTCGGGGACTTCAGTACTTTGTCGATTGGGAGGGGTACGGACCAGAGGAGCAGTCCTGGGTCCCCTCCCGTCACATTCAGGATGGTTCTCTCATCTGGGACATTCATCGCCGGCACCCCGAGCAACCTGGTGGAACGCCAGGAGGCGTTCCTTGAGGGGGGGATCTGTCACGAATCACATCCCTTAGATTATATTTTCTGTCACCCTGATCACCTTTTAAAGTTTGCAATAGATCTATCCTGTAAGTTTCATTTATTCTGTCCGTTCCTGTAGTGTTTATTTATTCGTGTGCATTTTAGTTTGTCTTCTCTGCATGCTGGTAGAGGGCGTTGTCACTGTTTGTTTAGCTTTGTCTTCATGGTAGCCAGCAGCAGCTGATTAGAGCTCAACTAGCTGCACCTGTCACTCTCACCCTATATAAGCTTCACTCTTTCTCCTCTTCGGTGCCCGGTAGTTGAAAACAGTTTTCTGCAAGTAGATACCTCGCGTTCATGATCTTGTTTTGTTCCCCTCTGGCCATAGTGTTTCCTTGTCATAGTTTACCTGTTTTCCTCGTTCCTGTCCCGCTCCTGGTTCCAGTCCTTACTTCTCGGCTCGACCTACCGGCTCCTGGACCTACGACTCACCTGGACATTGTCTATTGCTCAACCCCTTGGATTATTAAGCCTTCTGTCTACATTTCTGACCTTCACCTGCATGACTACGTCTCTTTGTCTACTCCTCTGGTCCCTTCAGTCATCTGCTCTTTGGTTTTGGACCCTGGCTCATTGGACCACGACTCTGCACCTGACGGACTCATCACCTGCCTGTCGCTGCGGCCGGCTGCAGCCCCTCACCGGACTCAGCTCTTCCAGCAGCGGTCCGGATCAGTTTGGACTTCTTCAGTCTCCAGAACCCCCAAGATCATCTGAGATGGTTAGTGGTCCTCCTTATTTGACTTTTCTGCGTCCCATAGTCTCCTGCACGACCACTAACCGATCTCTGTCTCATAGACTTGTCCCTGATCCGGAACCTGTACCTGAACCAGTACCCGAACCAGAACCAGTACTAGAACTGGCTCAATCAGCAATATTTCACCTAGAAAAAAAAATAATTTAATTTTTACTTTGTGTGGTGATTTTGGTCCAAACATAAGGGGGTTTGTTACATATAAGGCTCACAAAAATATATTATCTTCTAATATCCAAGCAAATTTTGTTAAAAAGGAGAATGGTTATTATCTGAAGGGGATAGAGATGTTTGTGAAGTGTTGGTTTCGTACCAGTTTGAAGGAACGGTCTAATATAATTCAGGGAATAGGATTGTGGAATGGTCTGAAGGATGATGTTAAAACTACCAGATTTATGTACATATTCAAGAAAATGTTAAAAATTAATTTTCTGAAGGAATATAGAAAAGTATAATGTGTATCTATATAAATTTTGTTTGAATTGATGTTTTTATTTAGCTTAGTTTTTTTTGTAAATTACTTTTGTTTGAATATATTCTGAACAAAAAGGGGCAGATATAAGATTCTGCTGCCTTTCATTTTATTTTTGATTGTATTTTTTTTTTTTTTTCATTTAGCCTTTATTTATACAGGTAGTCTCATTGGGCCACGCAAACTCATTTTCAAGAGAGACCTGTTTAGGGAGCACATGGTGGGGGTTAAGGGCCTTGCTCATGGGCCCAGAGTGGGGCGAATGAGGGTGGGGGCAAGTGTGGGTGTTTCACCTACCCCACCCACAATTTTGATGTTGTCGGGGCGTGAACCGGCGATCTTCGGATCACAGGCCCACCTCTCTAACCTCTGCGCCACCACTCCCCCATACATCGTATACATATTTTTTTCTATTATATATAGTTATTTTGTTTTTAATGAAATGAATAAATTTCTAATAATAAAAAAATATGTATATAATAATAAAAAAATCATGCCCAGTGTGGCTGCGGGAGGGTCTGGAGATTTTCTGGTAGGCTGGTCTGATGTGTGGGCTATAGGGCCAGCGCTCCCTGTTTTTTTTTTTTTTGTTTTTATTAACAACGTATAAACACAGAACACCACTGAAGCTGGGGCTGCCAGCTCTCGTTTTTGTTTTCCACCTGTCAATCAATCCAGTAGGCGTGTCAGCAAATGACCAATCGGCAACCTCAATTTGTCCAGAAGGTAAACGGCCCTCGTCTGTGGAGCTGCTCTGCAGCCGCTCAGGGTGGACACTAGAGCATGAAGTCTGAACCCTCTGCGCACAGTGCACACAGTTTCCATGCGGCTGACAGGACGCCCGAGTATACCCCGGCCTCAAGTCCTCATTCTGTCAGCTTGATCCATTTCCCACAGTTCTTGTTAAATCCTGGCTCCCGTCTGTGCTCCCTATCATCACTAACATCATCCACTCCTCCCTAACTTCTGGCATTGTTCCCACAGCTTTCAAATCTGCTGCCATCAACCCCATCATCAAGAAACTAGGTCTTGACTTTACCAACTTCAATAATCTTCGTCCATAATCTGACCTTTATTTCCAAGGTTCTTGAAAAAGTCGTTGCTAGTCAACTTCACTCTCACCTATCCAACAATAACATTTATGAAGAGTTTCAATCTGGTTTTCACCCCACCATAGCACCGAAAAAGCTCTAATAAAAATAACTAATGAACTTCTTTTTGCTGACTCTGGTCTTCAGTCTATCCTCATTATACTTGATCCAAGTTCTGCATTCGACACAATCTGTCATTCTATCCTCCTCAACAGACTAAACTCCAGTGGCATCTCAGGTACTCCGTTAAGACTGGTTCAAATCTTATCTCTCTGACTGCACTCAATTCATTCAGCTTAAATCCTTCCGTTCCCAGTCTTCCCCCGTCTCCACAGGTGTCCCTCAAGGCTTTGTCCTCGGACCCCTCCTCTTCATAATTTACCTCCTTCCTCTAGGTCACATCTGCAATTTGGTGTCCATGTCCACTATTATGCCGATGACACACAGCTCTACTTGTCAAAATAAACAAACTCCACCCACCCACCAACCCTCCATCCTCACTAACCGTCTCAATGAGCTAAATCATTGGTTTTCTAACTATTTCATACAAATAAACTGTGACAAAACAGAAATTATTCTTGTCCGTACTGTAGTGATGTAGGGACAGCTTTTGCTGTAACATACTACTAATTAATTATTCTTAAAGCTAGTTCAAGCACAACGAATATTAAATGTTTAATTACAACAGATTCTTTCTTTTTCGAGTTAAATTTCTGCCATGTGACCAAGATAACTTGTGGAGTGGTAATTAGTGACATGAGACATAATTTATCTTTGACCCATCACAATAAATGCGGTCATTTATTTAACAGAATCAAAATTTAACATCAAACATGTACACATTTATTAGCTGATCTGTTTCTGATTAATAAAACTTAGCAAGTTCAATATCACAAGACAACAGAGGATTACTGATGGAGAATAATTAATCTCTGAAGGCATCTAGCTTGATTTACTGGCGAATAGAAGTTTAAAGGGAAGGAGTAAAGAGGTTTAAAGATTTAAAGAGGAGGTTTACATGGATGAAGGAACATGTGTTGACCAGAAAATGGCACCCTTCCACTGACACCAGCTCAGCCCGCGGTACACTCAGGGCGTGCAACGACTTGTT
>NC_056499.1:58640263-58660594 GCF_014905685.2 Nematolebias whitei | reverse complement strand
GGTGGTTCCCAGTGGATGCCATTCTGGTTCTATGTGTTCATGCATTTGTGTGGTTTTAGTTGGGCTTATGAGTGGGATTTTACATAAGACCTTAACCTATATGCGCCTGGTGTGTAAGCTACCATGGTTTAGATCAGCTACAGACGATTGTGGACTTCAGAAGGAACAAAAACATCTACACCCCCTGAACATAAGAGGATCTGCGGTGGAAGTGGTCTCCAGCTACAAGTACTTGGGTGTACACATGAATGACAACCTCAGCTGGAGCAACAACACCACCAGCCTGATCAAGAAAGCTCATCAGAGACTCTACTTCCTCAGACGGCTGAGGCGAGCTGGTCGGGGAAGCTCAGTCCTCACCTCCTTCTACAGATGTGCAGTGGAGAGTATCCTGTGCTCCAGCATCAACGTGTGGCATGGAGGCTGCACAGCTGCAGAAAGAAAAGCTTTGCAGAGAGTGGTGAAGGCTGCACAGAAGTCTGTTGGGATCAGCCTTCCCACCATCACAGACATCTACACCTCCAGATGCAGGAAGAGGGCTACCTGAGTCATGAAGGACCCCACTCACCCAGCACACACACTTTTTGCCCCACTCCCCTCAGGAAGGAGGTTGAGGAGCATTAAGTGTAGAACCACTAGACTGAGGAACAGCTTCTACCCTGAGGCTGTTAGACTCATGAATCTCTAACTAGAATAATCACTGTGAAAAACCACATCATGTTGCTGCTGATCTGTTTAAATGTTGATGTGTTCATGCGTGCACATCCGCTCACACAGACTCATGTTCATGTTTGTGCTGATGTTCAATGTTTTTATGTTATGAGTGCTTAGTGTATATTTAGTTTATGTTTTTCTTAGTTCATATCTTAGATGTTATTACTGTTTTTCTTATACATTTTATTGTTGGATGTAACTGGGACCCTGTGTACATAATTTCGCTCCACCACATGTACCACATGAGGTGCGAATGACAATAAAGAATCTCTGACTCTGACTACAGATACCAATTAAAGGGTGGGTCATGCTGAAAAATTATATATAGGGATTTATACCTATAGAAGGGCATTCCAAACTATTCTTCCATTCCTAACTTGGTTTAAGTTAGATTTACATGGCAAAATATAGTTTGGTTCAATTGCCTGTTGTCCCTTTAGATGAACGACTTGAGTTTTGGGTTTTTGGTTTCCCCCTAAATGTTTTTGGAGTCTATGGCGAGACTCAACTTAAGGATTAGCTAGCCCCTGTGTTTGTCTCCTGTGGAGTTATTGAACGCCTTGTGTAGTTTGAATGCAATGCCTCTACTTTGCAGTGGTGCTCTGTGGAGTGGTCTGGATGGCTGAAACTGGCCACAGACCGGACACCCTTTTATGTAGTCCTTGACATCCTTTTTCATTCCAGGCCAATAAGGAACTTGTTTTAATGCTTTCAGCATGGAGTTATCTCCCTTGTGTCCTGCGGACGGGAGGTCATGCGCGTGAACTAACATCACCCCCCTGTGGTCATGGGGGACCACGAACACGGGTGAGGACGTCGGTCCATGAGCAAAAGTTAGGATGCCCTTGATTAGTTTTAGCTGTTTGTGCAGCTGAAAGAGGACTTTAAGGTCTGGATTGGAATCCAGGTCGACTTCGGACGGGGTGTTTTTGTCTGGGTCAGTCAAGTACAGTATCATCGAGTTTATCGCAGGATCCAACTTCTGAATTTGGATGATGTCTGGGTCAGTCAGCACGGGTTGTACAGAGACTGTGTTGTCAGCCGGTTTGGCAACAGCCTGTGCACGTGTGACTGCCATTATCTCGGCTGTAGGTTGTACTGAGGCGTTTTGGTTGTTAGCAACCTGGCAGACTTCTGGAATGGTCTGTCCAGCCGTAAGGTTTGCTGTGTCTAGCACAGGAGGATCCTTTGTGGCTGGTTTTAGTGACCACAGTATATTGTGGCTGGTGTCCACTCGAACACCTAATCTTACCAAGATGTCAGAGCCTATGTAGGTTGCATGTGGTAAGTCTGGGACCATGAGGAATGGGTGGACCAGTTCCCGTTGGTTCCAGATCAGTTTCAGGTTAATGACTCCTTTCGCAGTCATCACTCGTGAACTGTTGGGATACAATGGAAAGCGGAAAGCTTTCTCGATCAGAACTGGACCCAAATGTTTTTTAACCAATGTTTCGTAGAAAGCTTGATTAATAGCTGATTTATATGTCCACAGCGACAGTACAGCATCTTTGGTGTGGGATCCTTGGATCGCTACACCTTTAACTACCAATGGTAGGTAGTATCCGGTGGGCTCTGACTGTCTCAGCTCGCAGAGGAGGCTTTCTTGTTAGGTCAGAGTTGGGTCCACCAGTTGGGTCTCTTCAGTTTCACATGCTTTTAAAGGATTACTTACCGGGACTGTGTTCTTACTGAGAAGTCCTCGGTGCCTTCTGTGGTGCCTGCTGTTGGGCAGTCTGTGACTGCTTCAGGAGGCATGAGTATTGGCAGGGGTTTGCTCACTCTGGCCCACATTGTCTGTTCACCATAATCTATAATCGCCTCAAAGCGATTTATAAAATCCTGTCCAATCAAAAATGGGAATGAGTCAACCGTAGACACATGTACCGGGTGGTATAGTGTCAACTCGCCAACTTACATGTGAACCATAGCTATAGCTATTAGGGTTGTTCTCGTCTCTGCGAGGCCCTGTAATTCTATAGCATGTTCTATGACAGGTATTTCCCCATGAACTCCGTTAGCGGCGGTCCTGAGCTCCTCGAACAGTTTGGCTGAAATAATAGTTATGTAAGCTCCACCGTCCAGTAGGGCTTCATGTGTGAGGACCCCTTCAAGTTTGATCGACAGGTAAGCTTTTTTTAGTGACCCCCTTTCTGATAAGGTTACACAGGACCCTTGTAGGTTTTGGCCAACATTTCTTCTTATGTTTACCTTTGTCTGTGTAATCCCAGTTTATCCGAACCGTTGGTGCAGTCGCTGCTGCTCCTGAGAGTTTGGTTTTTGACGGGCCTATGTCATTGATGTATGAGATCACCCGCTCTCTGTGTGTTAAGGGGCTCTCATTGTTTGTAACAACAAGGTCTTGGTGGCTTTCCGTGACAGCGGCAACATTGTTTTTTGTGTCACCTTGATTTGGCTGAACCGTTAGCACAGCTGTTGCAGTTTCTGAGGTTTCAGTTTGTGACGGGTCACCGTCGGTGACGTGTGAGTGTACCCCCCCTTTTTCTGATGAGGGCTCTCATTAGTAATGATATTGCCACACAACGCGTTAGGTTGTTTGTCCGTGGCAACACCTTTCAACATTTCCAAGAACCGACGCACACTCTCTGTCTCGTCCGAGCTCAGAGGTCCAGGGCTCTCTTTCTGGACCCGCTACTGTTTCTTTTTCGTCTCAGGCTGTCCAGGCTGACGATGAGGGGGAGCAGGCCCCCTCTTCTGGGGTTCCTGGTGGGATCCCTGGTTGTATGGGTTACCTTGGGTGCCATACCTTTTACACTTAGGGCGTGCGCCCCCCTTCCGGTACATTCGTTCATCCTCTGGTTTCTTGGGAAACCATTTAGGATCCTGTCTGGACCAGGGGGAACTCATCCGTTGTGGTTTGGCAGATGGGAAATCTCATTTCCTCTCGCCTTTCTTGGGAGGAAAGCTGAAGCTCTCGTCCCTTCCAATTCTAATGACTGGGAAGGAATCCTCTCACCTGGGAACACCTCAATGAGTGTTTTGGCCTGTGAAAGGGCCTCAAAGACATTCACAGCACAATTTTTTATCTCACTGATGGTTTTCTCTTTGAAATTAGCCATCATCTGCACTGACGTCCTTATGTCAGGGTGGAGATTTTTGCTGAAAACGAACTTAAACGTCTCCTCCTCCTCCATGCCAGTTTCGTTCCTGTAACCAAAATAAGCCTGCAAAATCCTGGAATAATATGCCCTTTGGTGCTCATTCTTACCTTGCATGACCTTGTCGGCGGCTGGGTAACTGCCAGGTCCCGCGCAAGGGGTATACTCTTTGATTAGAGCAGCACATAACAGGCGGTAATCCTTTCTTGTGGCATCAGGTTGACGCTCTATAAAGGAAAACACCGTCCTGGCTGAAGTGAGCCTGATCAAACCTATTTTATCCTCAACTGTAGCGTTGGGATAGCTTCCTAAATGGAAGTCAAGGTCTTGCAGATAGGCCTTAGTGTCGGTCGAACCCAACGGCCCTGGCTCGAAGCGTTGGACATATTTTGCTATTTTTTGCAATACCACTATTGAGAGCAGAGGATGAGGGTTTGGTGGAGGCGGAACAAAATAATTACGTGGAGGTGGTTCACCAGAATCACGTGGAGGTGGCATAAGGAGATTTTGTGTAGGAGATACAACAAAATCCTTCTGAGGTGGTGATGGTTGACCTGGACTCTGACTCAGTTCGTCTTTGAGTTCCAAACACCTTTTCCCCTCGTCAGAGATTTTATTTGTGGCTGCGGCAAGTTTTGCCTCACAGGCTGTTAACCGTTCACGTGATATATGACACTCACTTTGTAAACGCACGCCTTGTTGGACTAATGCCGCTTTTTCCAATATGCACTCGTCCAGAGATTTTGATGTTAGCTGCAACTGTTGGTGCAGAACTTCGTAGTCTGAACACAGTGCTTGGTACTTTAACCCTCCTTCACATAGCTTTTCCTCATGTGAGTCTGCTTGTAACAACAACTGAGCTTGTGAGAGCTCTTTCTCACGTTGCAATTAATTCTCCCAGGTCTCCTTTTCCAAATGAAACTGTGCCTTGAGTTGTAGACACTCATCAAGTGTTGTTTCGCGGGCCTCTGTCTCACGTTTCAACTTTATTTCAAAGGCTTCTATCCTGCTGGCCTCCAGGTAATATTCAGCTTTTAGCAAGAGTGCTATTTTAGCTAGCTGTTCATAGCCTGACTTCTTTATGGCTGCAGAAGTGACACTGCTTGCCACTTCTTTAAGCTCGTCGACTAAATCTGTTGAGTTCATGCAGTCCACCTGGTCACCATATGGAGATAAGGAATCTGTGAGCAGCTTCAAAGCTCTCTCAAGCCAGTCTTTCTTAAGACCACTTGGAGCAACATTAGCATTCTCAGCTTTTGTTGAATCTGCCATGGTCGTATTTACTGTTCAGCAAAACCTATCTGGTTAAACCGTCGCAACCTTAGAGTTTTTCAACAGGTAAATGTTTGTATTTAAGTGAGCAGTGAGTTTCACACACTATTTAGCTCTGGGTTCCATCAACAGTACTGTTATAAGCCAACTTTTCATTAATTGGGCACCTGTTTTAGGTTTTACCCCATGAATATTATAAGTAAATGCTTCCTGTGGCAGTGTTACTTAATATGAGCTTAATTCTAACAGATACAATGAACCATGCTATTTCAGTGTTTATTTACTCAAATGCACTTAAAATTAATAAACCTGCAATATTTTCTAAAAAGTCTGACAGCAACTTTGTAGTTTTAAATGCTCCTTAAGCAGTTTAACTTACCAGAATTTGCTATTTAAAACAGTAACTCATAAACCAAGCTTGATTAACATTTTTATTTACTCACATGCTTCTTTCAGAAACAAATGAAAAGCGAGTTTGCAGCTCTCAGTTCTGAAAAACTGTTATACTCTTTTTCAACAGCAGGTGGTAGTGCAAGCTTACTTTACCGGTAGGAGTCACTGACGACTTCCTGTGAACCGTCCTGTTGACATCCGGTCGTTAGCCGTTAGCTTCGATTAGCAACGGACGAACACGGTCCAAATCAGCATTTAGAGACAGATTTAAAGCTTGAACGTGGCATCACTCCAAAAGCATGCTCTTTAGGCATAAACTCATCAGGTTAGGACCAATGTGAGGGCTATAATTCAGCTTTTTTAACCACTAAGGAAGACTCCGTTTAAAAAACAAGCTTAATTTCCGGGGTCACGTGACTTTACAGACACGTGGACATCGGGTGGGCTTTTCGTGCTGATGCCAGCGTGAGTGGACGTACACGGCGTTACGTCACCAGCTTCTCGGCAAATCAGAACGTTTCACACAGCGGTCCTCGACCAATCACAGCTCGTATGAACCTGCCTTAAGCTAGCTGTTAGCTTCAACAGTCCGGCCACAATATCGCCCATTTACGCTTCGAAAATGCACCAATTACCTGTGTAAAGTAGCAAATCAGCATAGAAGCAGCTTTCTGAGTCGACACTCAGTTTCACAGACAGCGTTTCACCATTTAAAACACGAATCGTTTGAGTCCAATAATCAGAACCGGTCGGAACCGTAGAACCCACGGTCATGAAAGAGTTCCAAACAGAATGATGAGTCTTTCACTCTGCTTACAGCTTAATCACACACACAGAATGACAATTTCCAGCTTCAAAATGAACATCAACACAATTCTGTATCTTTCTGAACACCCCAGCCATGAAATATGGCTTACCAAGGTCAAAACTTGGACTCTTATATGTGCCAACATGAAGCGTTTCAGTACGATATCACAATATCTCAGGTCACACATATAATTTATCTCTTCAAAAATGCGTACGAGCCACCAAAATGTAGTGAGCTAGCTGTTAGTTTCAACAGTAGATGGTGGTGCAAGCTTATTCCATGTACGGGCCACCAAAAATGTAGTGATGTAGGGACAGCTTTCGCTGTAACATACTACTAATTAATTATTCTTAAAGCTAGTTCAAGCACAAAGAATAATAATTGTTTAATTATAACAGATTCTTTCTTTTTCGAGTTAAATTTCTGCCATGTGACCAAGATAACTTGTGGAGTGGAGTATGTAATTAGTGACATGAGACGCCATTTTATCTTTGACCCAACAGAATAAATGCGGTCATTTATTTAACAGAATCAAAATTTAACATAAAAACATGTACACATTGATTTGCTGATCTGTTTCTGATTAATAAAACTTAGCAAGTTCAAATCACAAGACAACAGAGGATTACTGATGGAGAATAATTAATCTCTGAAGGCATCTAGCTTGATTTACTGGCGAATAGAAGTTTAAAGGGAAGGAGTAAAGAGGTTTAAAGATTTAAAGAGGAGGTTTACATGGATGAAGGAACATGTGTTGACCAGAAAATGGCACACTTCCTCCGACACCAGCTCAGCCCGCGGTACACTCAGGGCGTGCAACGACTTGTTACCTGAGGTGGTGGATACATCAGCTCCGGAACAGAGGTCCATTGGCATGCTACCTTTTCAGCGTCTCCGGTCAGGGTGGCTGAGAATCTTTAGAAGTAGTTCCATATGCTCCGATCAACAGAATAAGCTTCCTTCGAAGTTGAGAGCATTTAACGTTCGGGGTGAGTCACAGCGAGGCAGCTGGGACTCCGCTGAAATGGAGGGACCCTTGGCACATGGTCCAATCCATCAGCTATTTAGTTCACTTTCAGTAAGAACTGAAAGTTCCTGTACGACTCGCCATCACACTGAGTCTCATCTTTGACTAAAAGTTTCAGGAAGACCGGGAAGACTCGGAAGACTTGAAAGACTGAATAGTTCCAAGAAATGTTGACTTTTAAAGGGTATCCACTTCCTGTCACTTGGTACTTCCTGATTGGTTGAAACAACCAGCAGGGGTGTAGTTTTAGTGATGTCAGAGGGTTATTAGAAGTCAGCAGACAGCAGAAATGTTTTTAAGAACGGTGAGTACAGACAGGAAAATATTTTGAAGTAGTGAGAGACAGCAGGTGCCAGCCAGTTCTTATTTACTGCCTGAGAGTTTTAAAGCAAGGCACTTCCTTCTCATAACTTGTCTCTGACTTTCGACCTCAAATCCACTACTCCTCATTCAGACAGAAGACTAAAATGCACACTTACTTCGTAAATAGACATTTAACTTGTATGATTGATGAAGTCTAATGAGGTTTAAAAATCATTAATACTATTTCAAAGTTGATTTAAATGAGTGGTTCACTTCAACATTAGAAATGGTATGAACTAAACACACCTTTTGATTATCAAGATATTATAAAATAGTAATGATAATATAAAAAGAAGAGTGTTCTTTCAATTGATTAATTCAGGATACAATTAAATAGTCTCTTGATGAGATAATTTGTATTTCTGGATTCAAATCAATGAAATAACAGTTCCTGTCCCCTGAAGGTTTTCAGAGACAGATTGATGTCGAAGGTCTAGTTCACTACAGTACCAAAAACTCTATTTCAAAATCAGAACATCTTCTCATTCCCCTTAACAACTCTCTGCTATCCCCCTCGCCTCAGGTCAAAAGTCTTGGTGTCATCTTCGACAACACTCTCTCCTTCACTTCATATATCAACAATGTTACTCGGTCTGCCTATTTCCATCTCCGAAATATTAACCATCTCCGCCCTTCTCTCACACCCCGCTCCACAGCCATCCTTGTGCACAGTCTTGTGACTTCCCGGACTGACTACTGCAACTCCCTTCTTTATAGCCTCTCCAAAAAATCTCTTCAAAAGCTACAGATGGTCCAGAACTCAGCTGCCCATGTCATAACTCAAACCTCCATAATCACATCACTCTTGTCCTGTAGCAGCTCCACTGGCTCCCGATTAAATCACAAATCGTCTTCAAAATTATTTTTCTAACTTTCAAAGCTATCCACAACCTTGCCCCTCCTTACCTATCTGACCTCCTACACATCTCCATCACCTCTCGCTCTCTTAGATCCTCCTCTTTGCTACCCCTCCATGTACCCTCTGCCCGCCTCTCCACCATGGGGAGCAGATCCTTCACCTGCTCTGCTCCTCATCTCTAGAATTCTCTACCCCTGACTTACGAAACACCACCTCTCTTTCTCTATTCAAGATTACTCTGAAAACACATCTCTTTAGACTCGCTTATCCTTAACTTTGCTTTATGTATTTTATATTCTTTATGTATTTTATATTTCAATTTATTCCTGGTGATCATTGCACTATGCTTGTTGTTTGTTTATACACAATCTTTCTGATACGTTTCTTGCTGTAAAATGTCCTTGGGTGTCCTGAAAGGCGCTTTTTAAATAAAATGATTAGTATTATTATAATAAATATCATCTTCAAAAGAGAAAATATAAATTACGTAAATAAAATGTTAAAAACCCAAATTTCTCAGTGAGCCTATTGTGCAATAATGTGAAAACAAAACTATGCTATCAAGGATATTGAATAAATGTATAAATGGCTTATCACATTACTTTTAAAATTCACACCTGCAAACCCAGAGGGGATAACAAAGGTGACAAACAAACCTAGCACATGTAGTGGTGCCTAACCCTAACACCGCACACCCTCGAAGATTTTGTGATTTTTAACATGTAAATTAAGCATCCATCCATCATAAACGATACCTGTTGCAGCTGCAGACGAGTTTGATGCATACAGCGGGTGTTTTCTCTTCACAACATTGATGAAGTGCTGTTGTGGTTATTCCAATTCTGCTTTGCAGTGGATGCATTGCACTGTCTTTTCTGATTAGCTTAAAATGTTCCAAAACTTTTGACAGTTTTGGTTGTTTTTGGAGCTCTTCTTCTAAGCATTCTCCGTTTCCCTCCATAGTTACAAACTTAGCACATACGCGTTAGCGGAAGTGTTGTGCAACACAAAAACCTTCTGGCTAGACCACAGTGCGTTGAATAGTTTAACGAAGCTTGGAGGCAGATAAATTTGCCTCGAGGATTATTTGTAATCAAGGTACTTGAATTATTCGAGGAATCGTTTCAGCCCTACAGTAGTCCCTTGATTATCGTGGGGGTTATGTTCCACACACCCCCACAATAGGTGAAAAAAACATGAAGTAGTAACACTGTATTTTAGTAAGTATATATATTCAACTGTCCCCCTCTTACAATGATGTTATTGCTAGTATCATTCAGCCCCCTGTGAATAGCAAGCAACTAACAATGGTGCTAACGATCCATTGTTAGGCTGATGGTCCTCCTTAATCATGTCAACAGCTAGTTTTGGTTGTCAGCAACAAATTGGTTGATCCACTATGAGAAGGTGCTATTTATAAGACTGAGCTGAATACAGCTCCTCAGACTGAAGAAGTCTTTCGGATGAAAGACGAAACATTTCTACTTTGTTTTTTGTTTTGTTTTGCTTTTTGAATGTCCAGAAGACCAGACGTAACCTTTTAAGACATATTTTAAGGCTTTATAAACCCTTTCCACACTCTTGCAATGTTCTAAACTCCTAAACCAACATAATTTTAACAACATAAGGATACAGGTATGTACTCCACAGTAGCTATTGCAAAATTTTATATGGCTACTCATCAGCCTTGGCCCGGTTCTGGTCTGGTTCTGATAGGCTCTCTGCATCCGTTGAGAACAAGGAAGCTTTTGGAGAGAGCCAGACCTTCAGAAAGCCAGCACAAAACCACACAATGCTCCCGATCGAGTCCAAATAATCCAGAGGAATCCGGATGAAAAAAGTCCAGATTAGTTCTGGAGAAGACACTGGACCTCCAAGCAACGCATCCACACTCAAGAGGCTTCATGGGCTGGCAAGCAGCACTCAGATTGACCGATGAGGCTGGAATAACCTTGGTCAGGTTCTGGTTTGGTTCTGATCAGCTTTCTGCAGCTGTTGAGAGCCAATGTCATTATGAATAAGGACCAAACTTTTTAGTCATTTTCGGATCAGATCAGAACTTTCCCTCCATTTTGATAGAAAGCAGTGGTTGGCTTCTGGGTAGTGTAGTTATTTGACTGGCATTACAGTGTAGGCTTGTTGAAAGAAAACTACAAGAAAGCAGCAGCCGGAAGCACTGTTGGCTTCTGGGTAGTGTGGTCCTTTTGACTGGCCTTACAGTATAGGCTTATTTAAAGAAAACTACAAAATGGCAGCACCTAGGAAGTGGTGAAGCAGAGGTTAGAGAAAGTCAGCCTGTAATCGAAAGACCACTGGTTCAACTCCTGGTACTGATAACATCAAAATGTGGATGAGACTTGTGAAGCACCCACACCTAACCCCACCCTCATTTGCCCCACACTAGGCCCTTGAGCAAGGCTCTTAACCCCCAACATCTGCTCCTCAGGGTGCCGTAGACAGCATCTCTCTGCTCCACACAGAGGGCTATGGTAGCTCCGTGGTCTGTGGTTGTGTCAGAAAGAGCATCCAGCGTAAAAAAATTTTTTTTAAATTGCCAAGTCTTCATGCGACTTAGATCAATGTGGTGACCTCTGCTGAAAGGAGCAGCACCTGTCTGAAGTATTTTTATTTGTTAACTTTTTATTCTGTATCGTCTCAATCACATGAATAATATTAAAGTTGACAGTCGTTGAAAAAACGCAAAAAAGCAAGTCTGCGAAAGTCGAACCGCGAAGAAACAAGGGACTACTGTATGTTAAACATTAATAATGTAATATATCCATCCATTCAGCCATCCATTTTCTTCTGCTTACACGGGTGCGGGTTGTGGGGGTAGCAGCCTAAGTAGGGAGGCCCAGACTTCCCTCTCCCCAGCCACTTGGGCCAGTTCCTCTGGGGGAATCCCAAGGCGTTCCCAGGCCAGCCGAGAAACATAGTCCCTCCAGCATGTCCTGGGTCTTCCTCTCAACATTTTGGCTGTGCCTAGAAATTCTGTCCATAAAAGTTATGAACAGAATCAATGACAAAGGGCAACCTTGGCAGAGTCCAACTCTCACTGGGAACAAGCCCGACTTACAATGCGGACCATTCTGTGACACCGGTCATACAGGGACTAACAGCCTGTATCAAAGGGCCTGGTACCCCATACTCCCAGAGTACTCCCACAGGGCTCCCCGAAGGACGCAGTTGAACACCTTCTCCAAGTCCACAAAGCACATGTAGACCGGTTGGGCAAACTCCCACGCACCCTCCAGGACCCTGCTGAGAGTGTAGAGCTGGTCCAGTGTTCCACGACAAGGACGAAAACCGCACTGCTCCTCCTGAATCCGAGGTTCGACTATCCGACGGACCCTCCTCTCCAGACCCCGAATACACCTTACTAGGGAGGCTTAAAAGCGTGATCCCCCTATAGTTGGAACACACTCTACGGTCCCCCTTTTTGAATAGGGGGACAACCATCCCGGTCTGCCAATCCAGGGGAACTTCCACCGATGTCCACGCAATATTACAGTCGGGTAAGCCAACACAACCCTACAACATACAGAGCCTTAAGGAACTCCGGGCGAATCTCATCCACCCCTGGGGCCCTGCCACCGAGGAGCTTTTTAACCACCTCGGTGACCACAGCACCAAAGATTGGAGGGCCCGACACAGAGTCCAGAGGCTCCACTTTCTCAGTGAAAAACGTGCCGGTGGGATTGAGGAGAACTTCAAAGTATTCCGCCCACCGACCCACGACATCACGAGTTGAGGTCAGTAGCATACCAACCCCACAATAAACAGTGTTGGTGGCGTACCGCTCCGCCCCCCCACCCCCACCCCGAGACGCCAGATGGTGGACCAGAATCGTCTCAAAGCCGTGCGGAAGTCATTCTCCATGGCCTCTCCGAACTCCATCCATGCCCGTGTTTTTGCCTCAGCGACCACCTGAGCTGCATGTCGCTTGGACTGCCGGTACCCATCAGCTGCTTCCGGAATTCCACAGGCCAAAAAGGCCCGATAGAACTCTTTCTTCAGCCTGACAGCATCCCTCACTGCCCGTGTCCACTACCGGATTCGAGGGTTGCCACCAAGACAGGCACCGACAACCTTGCGGCTGCAGCTCCAATAGGCCGCTTCAACAATAGAGGCACGGAACATGGCCCACTCGGACTCAATGTCCCCTACCTCCCCCAGAGCATGCTCGAAGTTCTCCCGGAGGTGGGAGTTAAAGCTCCATCTTACAGGAGACTGCCAGACGTTCCCAGCAAACCCTCACAATACGTTTGGGTCTGCCAGGTCTGACCGGCATCCTCCCCTACCATCAGAGCCAACTCACCACCAGGTAATAATCAGTGGACAGCTCCGCCCCTCTCTTCACCCAAGTGTCCAAGACATATGGCCGTAGATCCGATGAGATGACGACAAAGTCGATTATCAAACTGCGGCCTAAGGTGTCCTGGTGCCAAGAGCACATATAGACACCCTTATGCTTGAACATGGTGTTTGTTATGGACAATCCATGACAAGCACAAAATTACAACAACAGAACACCACTCAAGTTCAGATCAGGGGGGCTGTTTCTCCCAACCACACCCCTCCAGGTCTCACTGTCATTGCCCACATGAGCACTGAAGTCCCCCAGCAGAACAAGGGAGTCCCCAGAAGGTGCACTTTCCAGTACCCCCTCCAAGGACTCCAAAATGTGTGGATAATATGAGCTGCCGCTTGGTACATAAGCACAAATGACAGTCAGAACCCGTCCTCCACACACGTAGATGGAGGGAGGCTACCCTCTCATTCACCGGGGTGAACCCCAACACACAGGTACCAAGATGGGGGGCAATAAGTATGCCCACTCCTGCTTAGCGCCGCTCACCAAGGGCAACTCCAGAGTGGAAGAGTGTCCAACCCCTCTCAATGAAACTGGTTCCAGAGCCAGAGCCATGCGTAGAGGTGAGTCCGACTATTTCTAGCCGGAACCTCTCAACCTCACACACCAGCTCAGGCTCCTTCCCCACCAGTGAGGTGACATACCATGTCCCAATAACCAGCTTCTGTAGCCGAGGATCAGACCGCCAGGGTCCTTGACCTCGGCCACCACCCATCCCAAATTGTACCTGACCCCTTTGGCCCCTCCCACAGGCGGTGAGCCCATGAGAAGGGGGACCCACATCTCCTCTTTGGGCTGTGCCCGGCCGAGCTCCATGGGTAAAAGCCCGGCCACCAGGCGCTCGCCCGCGTGCCCCACCTCCAGGCCTGGTTCCAGAGTGGGGCCCCGGTGACCCACGTCTGGGCGAGGGAACATCAAGTCCATTTATTTTGCTCATCATTGTGGTGTTTGGGCTGCACTTTGTCTGGTCCCTCCCCTAGGACCTGTCTGCCTTGGGTGACCCTACTAGGGGTGTGAAGCCCCTGACAGCATAGCTCCTAGGATCATTGGGACACTCAGATGTAATATTATGTAATATAATACGGTGTACTAAACAGCAACCTGAACATGAGTCTGTTGTAAGCAGATGGGTATGAATATAGAAGCTTAAGGTAAGAAATCATCAGAATGGATAATCAGTAGCACAGTTAAAGTGACAAATCTCCAATTAAAGTGGCATTACAGTGATTTTTCTGGTTAGGGATTTATGAGTCTAACAGTCTCAGGGTAGGAGCTGTTCCTCAGTCTATTGGTTCTACACTTATTGCTCCTCAACCTCCTGCCTGAGGGAAGCGGGGCAAAAAGTATGTGTGCTGGATGTGTGGGGTCCTTCATGATGCAGGTGGCCTTCTTCCTGCATCTGCAGATGTCTGTGATGGTGGGTAGGCTGACTCCAACAGCCTTATGTGCAGCCTTCACCACTCTCTGCAAAGCTTTTATTTCTGCAGCTATGCAGCCTCCATGCCACACGTTGATGCTGGAGCACAGGATGCTGTCCACTGCACATCTGTAGAAGGAGGTGAAGACTGTTTCCTAGTCCAGCTCGCCTCAGCCACACGAGGAAGTAGAAGAAGAAGAAATTTGGTCCTTTTGTCACATTTTTGTTATATTTTCGATAAACTCTGTGAATACCGAGGCTACATTATGATCTGGATTTCTTTTTTCTGTGGGACTCCAGTGCGGGCATTGTGGAATCTGCTACAGTTTTCCCTGAGGACATTCTCGAGAATTATTCTAGGGCCATCAGGGGTAAGAAAGTGAGAAGGATGTGACGTGGTGGTGTTAGCCAGACACTGAAGCAGAGGGTTCTCTGTCATATGCCACGTTCCACTATTATGATGGCTAATGTCAGACACTCTGCAGCACAATTGGTAAATGTCATGCAAATGTGAAGTATCCAGATGAGTATAAAACTTGCCTGTGTTTTTGCACAGACAGAAACATGTCTCAAGGATCACGACTTGCAATCGGAAATGGGCATTGAGGGCTTCGGTGAGCATATTCGTTTGAACAGAAACTTCATTGTGACAGTTAAATCACTCAGTGGAAGACTGTGCCTTTATGTGAATAAAAAGTAAATGGATGGTAAATGGACTGTACTTGTATAGCGCCTTTCTATCTTATCAAGACACTCAAAGCTCTTTACACTACAATCTTTGCCCTCATTTACCCATTCATATAGCACTCTACTAGATCTTTACAAAGCTAATTGAACAAATCATTCTAAAGAGACTAATCAGTGCTTTTACATCACATTCATATACCAATGGTACACACAGCGGAGGCATTGAAAGGTTCAGTGTCTTGCCCTGAGACACTTCGGCATGTGACTGCTGGTGGATTCGAACCCCCAACTCTTACATTGGAGGGCGACTGCTCTAACCACTCAGTCACAGCCACCCCGTCAAAAAAGTGGTGTAATACTATTGTCATGAGGGAGACAATATGTATTCCTGACATTGAACTTTTGTCTGTGCCTCTCTGCCCATTTTATCTGTCATGGGATTTCCCAAAGCCTTTTATCACGCTTGTTTACATTCATCCAAAGACTAAGGTCGTTCTCACACCTGGTAGTACAATAGACTTGGTTCGATTGGGGACCAAAATTCGCTACATTTGTTTACATTTTCAGCTGGTTCGCATTCACATTTCATTGAGTTGCTCGAGACAACAACCTTACAGTACCCTCCCCCCAAGGACGCCCCCAAGCGTTCCCAGAAAAGCCACCCCCCAAATAAAATTAGGGCGGGCGGAGGGAGGAACTGCAAGAATGAAGGGCACAAGGAAACAAGGAGAGGAAACCAAAAACCGATAGGAAACAGGGCCTAGGATCTAAAACTAAACACAAGGGGAACACAGAAATGGTCAGACGGACTGGAGACCGTCTGACACTGGGTCAAAGTTCAAATGGGTGACCAGGAGGCCATTCAAGACGCTGGGGAGAACCGGGCGGGTGGCCGTCTAGCAAGAGGTAGGAGTTCTGGTCGGCGTCCAGAATCTCAGAAGGGCGGCCAGGAGACTGTCCAGCATGGGTCAACAGTTCGGGTTGTCAAGGAAGCCGATGTGCAGAGTTCAGCCTGCTCCTACAAAACGAACATGTCATGACATGCCCCGCTTCAAGGCCTCGGAGTCTGAGATAATGAAAACCATGTGTGGAGAAACGCATACACTTACACACCACATAAGCACAAATGTATATGACACACACTTACACAACTACACAAACACACACAGAGGCTCGCTTGGACACACACACACACACACACACATGCAGAAGGAGAACAACAGAGCAGAAGATGTCTTCTCTTTTTAATAAAAATGACCAGTTTCAGATGAATGAGAAAGATGTGTTTATAATAAATCAATAAACAAGTAGATAATCAAGTGATATTATAAACTTTGTGATTTTAAAATGTAAACATTATGATTTTAGAATGTAATCTGTTTTAAGCTTGTTCATGTTGGTGAATAATGAAAGAAGGACCCCGTGGTTTCACAAATGTTCTAGAAGAAGTTACACAAGCAGAGGTATTACGCAATGGCAAGCCCCAAAAACAGCTCTGATCAAATCAGAATAGGACAACTCAAGGATGACTAAGCATAATTGAACAAAGTACACCCAGATTTTAATATGCATGAGGAGTGACTGGCAAAATCTCATAAGGGCCTGTAAATTCGGACCAAAGTCCAACCCATAAGAGGTTGGATTTGCCCGATGGCATGATTGGTCTGGAGATGTCAGTCAAAATCTCAGGCTATATAAACAGACGTTTCTGTGAAAACTCCGCTGTTTGGGACCCACTACTCGTGTGAGGAGGAAACTAACAGGACCTGCGGGGATCACGAGACGAATGTGGAATAATAGGACAAGTTGGAATGCCTTAGCTGGAGAAGAACAAGGGTGAAATCTGTAGGAATATGTTTCTTTTTGGGAACTATTTATCAACCCTCAGCCCAGATTATTCCTAAATCCTTATCTTCAAATTCGACCAGACCGAGGACCAGAAACGGCCCACATCCACGAGATGGGGAAATTTGCCTCTTGCTAAGTCAGAAAAATGGTAAGAGGACGTTTCTCAAACTTAGTCCTTAATAAAACCTTATTCCAAATTAAAGCAGCAGTGCATGAATTGACAAACAGAAAAATCAATTATATTATAAATCTGGTTGCTCAGAGTTGCAGAAGGGTCTTCCTTGCAGTGAGAAATAATGTGTTGGGTCAGGTAGAAAGAGTAGGTAAACTGTGTGGGTACTTGTGTTCTTAAATTAGACAGGGCGTTGCCGGCTGGACTAAAAGACGTCCGAGGCCGAGCAGAGAGGAGCCCAAGGGCCAGTTTCAAGCCCATCCACAGGGACGGAAATCTACCTTGCCCAGTAAAGGTCAACAACTGGAAAGGGACTAAGGAGTGAATATTATTTGTCATGTAATCTCTTTGTAATCAAATGTAAACATTATTGTGCATACCGCTGTTTCCCTGCAAAATTTATTGATTAAAGCAAAGCAAAATGGAAAATGCTGGATTCTTATTTCAACACCCTTTTTGTTCTTGGAAGTGGAAAACTTGGTTCAGAGAAACAACAGAAGCACGGGAGGTTTTAAACAGTTTTATTAGCTTTTGATTATAAAACAACATCCATGAGTCTTGTGTCTAGGCTCTAAACAACGCCAGATCGATTAACAATTGCCACGCTAAATCAGGAGATGAGCTACCGTTAACTTGCGCTTCCTCATCTGCTAAACGTCCCCACTCCTGCTGCTAGGTTGGGCGAGGCACAAGGTGAGACTTTGGGAGTGGTGCAAGGATCGGAGGTAGTTAACAGTCTGGGTGAATCATCTCAACACAGCCTTAAACTAAAACTGTCCTAGGAAACGGCTGCGGGTAATACCTGAGCCATAGGATTAGTTTTGATACCCGTTGGAGGAGAGGCTGCGGTGAGGGCATGGCACGTGTCCTGTGCCTACCTCATTCGGGAAAGCAAAACAGGGTGGATGGCCAATGGAGAAGTTCACACTAAGGATCCATGACCGCCCAGCATGGGGAAAGAAGAGTGGGGGAACCATCAGTTCCTCATCAGGCAGGTTGACCCAGGAAGATGTCGCTGGCAAGGAACGTCCCACAAAAGGTGAGGAACACACAGGAGGTGGCGCTGCAGTGGGCGTGGAGGACCACACGGGGGCTTCAGCGGGCATCGAGTACCACGCGGGGGCTGTAGCGGGCGTCAAGGACAACACGGGGATGGCAGCGAGCTTTGAGGACCACAAGGGGGCTGCAGTGGGTGTTGAGGACCACACGGGGGCTGTAGCGGGCATCGAGGAAATGCCTGTGGTCTGTGTGGAGGCCTGCGAGGGAGCCTCAGTAGTCTACGTGGAGGCCTCAGCAAACTTAGGACCCACAGGCTGAGGTGTGGGAACCTCTGCAGATTCAAGATCTTTGGCGGCAGGTTCAAAGTCTTTGGCGGAAGATTCAGAGTCTTTGGGGGAAGATTCAGAGTCTTCGGCGGCCAGTTCAGAGTCTTTGGCGGAAGGTACAGAGTCTTTGGCGGTCGGTTCAGAGTCTTCAGCGGAAGGTGTGAAGACCCCAGGACAACAGATGATGTGAGGGGCGTCCTCCAGGACCTCCTCGGGACAGGTGACATGAGATAAGTCCTCCAGGACCCACTCGGCGAAGGAAAAATGAGAGGGGTCCTCCAGGACCCTCTCGGCACATGAACGTGGGAGGCGTCCTCCAGGACCTCCCCCAGAACAGGAACTGTGGGAAGCATCTTCCAGGGCCCTCCCTTAACAGGGGACAGGTGGTGAGGTCTTGGAACTGAACCCTGCAGGTGCTGGAAACCCTGCAGGTGCTAGAAACCCTGTAGGTGCTGGAGACCCTGCAGGTGCTAGAAACCCTGCAGGTGCTGGAAACCCTGCAGGTGTTGGAAACCCTGCAGGTGTTGGAAACCCTGCAGGTTCTGGGACCACTGCCAGTTCTGGACATGATCCAACAGGAACACAAGAAAGTGAGTTTGAAAGTGTCTGGTACTCTACCTTAAGAGTCTTTATCACAGAAAGCATCTGTGAGAAGTCCAGGGTCTGTAGCAGGCTGGGTCTGGACACAAGCAGGTCCTCTATCCTCGAGTAGACTGCTTGTTTGTAACAACAGTCTGGGCTGAGGGTGACAGAGTAGAAGAGTCCCTGAAGCTGTTTAGAAACAGCAATGACGTCATCAGACAAAATATCAGGGAAGTCCTCTGTAGAAACAGAACACTCTGCAGCACCAGAACCCTCTGTGGAAACTGAGCCTGCTCACTCCTCAGGTGAGCAAGGGTTCAGGTATTCCCCCGCTCTTGTGAGAGCCTCCATGGCTCTTCCACAGTGTGGGAGTCAGTTTGCCCTGCAGGTGAGCGGGGGCTCTGGCACTCCCCCCCCTGCAAAAGTCTCCACTGCTCCTCCGTAGAGAGAGTCCACTTGACCTGCAGGCAAGTGGGGGCTCAGGCACCCCCCCCCCCCCACACACACACACAATTTCTCCCCAGCTCCTCTGAACACAAATTGGAAGATTCGGGTGGAGGGAGGGGCCAAAGATCAGCTGTTCTGGTCCTTTTTTGCCGTTTGCTCCTCCGGTGGCGGCGGTGTGAGCTGGAACCAGAATTGAACCAGAAACTCTCTTCCGGTTCAGCCTCCTCCTCGGACGTCCATTCGAGGAACTCGTGTAGTGTCGGAGAGGAGAAGGAGCTGGGTTTATTAACCAGACGGATCCCCCAGAGCTGAGACCTGCAGAAGAGGTGACGGGAGGATCTCAATCTTTGGGCTGCAGTGCTTCCGTCTCCGGATGGATTCGATCCAGAACCCACTCCAATGGGTGATGGTTGATTCTTCCTCGGCACACTTTAATTCTTCCCCTCACCGGGCTGTCCGGGTCAACTGTCCGCTGGATTCCTTTCTTGGTCTGGGCATCATTCAATTCAAGATGGCGCCCATGAAGTAGGAGGTGTTGACTGATGCTCCCTCCGATCTCTAGCTAACTTTGCCAACTTTACAAAACTGACTCCAACTGTATATGTGTATGTATATGTCTATATAGATAATACATATGTGGATATATATATATACAGAACAGGTGGAAGAAGGAAATCCGCGCGCTCTGAACCGTGGAAGCTGAGCCACGAGTTTAGCTAACGTTTGGCTAACGAGCTGGCCAGAGAGCTGCTTCGGCTAGTGAGGCCTGCGGAGACCCAGTCAGCCGCTGTTGGACCTGCGAACCGCTGAACCGAGCTGTTTACGTCGGGGACCCGGTCCGCCACCCGGTCCACCACGTCGGGGACCCGGTCTGCCACTGTCTGGACCTGCGAGCCGCTGAACCGAGCTGTTTACGTCGGAGACCCGGT
>NC_056499.1:58637399-58640253 GCF_014905685.2 Nematolebias whitei | reverse complement strand
ACCTGCGAGCCGCTGAACCGAGCTGTTTACGTCGGAGACCCGGTCCGTTGCCGATTGGACCTGCGAGCCGCGGAAACCAAGGAAGCTAAACTACAGCTGTGGGATTTGGGAGCTGTTGCAACCGGGACCTGGTCTGTCACCGTTGGGGCTGCGAACTTCTGGACCGAGTGAATCGTGGGACCTGGAGGTTGTTGTCGCTAGTCCTCGACTAGATTTGGCTAGGCCTCGGCTAACAACAAGCTAACAACATAAGCTAACAACACTAGCCTGTGAACCTCGTGGCTGGATCCTGTGCTTCTGAGAGTTGAGACCAATAATCCAGAAGTATCGTGAGTAATGCCGAGCAAACACAGAGATAAGAGACAAGTGTCGGAAAGTAATTCAGAAGATATGGAGGAAGTTAAAAAATCTTTGAACTTTTTGAGTGCTGAAGTGACTAAATTGAGTGCAAATATGACTAAATTATCAGCTAAATGTGATTTACTAACAGGACTGTCTGAAGAAGTGAGACAATTGAAAGAACTGATGACTAGTAAAGACAAAAAAATAGCTGAACTGGAACAGAAAGTTGACGACATGGAACAATACACAAAAATAGACAACTTGGTGATCACTGGACTGGAAGTTAGGAACCGAACTTATGCAAGAGTTGTTGCTGGTACTAACACAGCAGAAGATGCACCACAGGAAGAACTACAGACTCTGGAGGAGCAAGTAGTGAATTTTTTACAAAGCAAAGACATTGACATCGAACATGAGGATATTTCAATCTGTCACACCCTGCCCAACAAATCAGATAAAGCCAAACCATCCATAGTCATCAAGTTCATTAGCAGGAAATCAAGAAACCATGTAATAATGCAAGCAAAAAAACTGAAGGGAACAAATGTTTACATAAATGAACATCTAACTAAAAAAAATGGAAACATTGCACGTGAAGCAAGGTGGTTGAAAAAACAGAAAAAAATAGCATCAACTTGGACAAGAAATGGAAACATCTGGATCAAAATACAGGAAGGATCTCAGGCTAAAATAATAAAAGACCTGAAAGATCTGGAAAGACTAAAATAAGCTCAGGAAATGATAGATGATAAATCATTGACACAACTTCACTAGCAATAAATAATCAAAATATAAAACAAACAAATACATTATAATATGGCAACATACGAAGACTTAGAGTTTAAAATATACAATGTTGAAGATGTGATTGATACAAATTTTTTCCCTGAAATAAAAGACTGTGAATATTATAATGAAGAACAGTTTAATGACATCAATATAACTAATGGAGGTCTCTCTATTATTCACTTTAACAGTAGAAGTTTAAATGCAAATATATCCAAAATAACAGATTATTTAAAACAGCTAAACAGAACCTTTACAATAATAGCACTGTCGGAGACGTGGCTCAATGATGAAAACACAACTTATGTTCACATGGAAGGGTATGAATTATATCATGTGAACAGAAGCAACAAAAGAGGTGGTGGAGTGGCTCTATTTGTTAAAAATGAAATAAAATGTAAATTAATTAATGAAATGTCAATAGTTGTTGATAATATCATGGAAATAATAACAATAGAAATAATAAACAAGAATGATAAAAACATATTGATAAGTTGTGTATATCGATCTCCAGGATCAAATATAGAAATATTCACTGATAAAATGGTACAACTATTGGACAAGAGTTTTAATAAAAACATTTTTTTGTGTGGAGACTTTAATATTGACCTGGGAAATAAAACAGATTCAAATAACATCAGTACATTTACAAATTCATTGTATAGTTTAAATCTTTATCCATTAATATCAAAACCAACAAGAATTACAACTCATAGTGCTACAATAATCAATAATATTTTCACAAATGTAACAAATGGGGATGTGATGGGAGGTATTTTAATGAGTGATTTGAGTGATCACTTACCAGTTTTCATGATTTATAAAAATGATCAAAGCATTACAAAAGAAATTACAATTAAGGAAAAAACAATAAACACATCAAAAAAAGCAATGGACAAATTAAAAGATGATTTACATAAACAAAGCTGGAAAGACGTGTATGTTGATGATGTGAACAGATCATATGATGAGTTTATGAATATTTTAGGAGCTCAGTATGAAAAGAATTGTGTGCAAAATAATTGTACAAAGAGAAATGTTGTTGACCAACCATGGATGATGAAAGGGTTGAGAAATGCTTGTAAAAAAAGAATTATTTGTATACATGTTTCTTGAAATTGAGAACACAAGAGGCTGAAGAGAAATATAAGAAGTATAAAAATAAATTAGTAGCGATTATAAGGAAACACAAGAAGGAATATTATAGTGATTTATTAAATAAAAGCAATGGTGATATGAAAGCTACATGGCGAATAATAAATAGTGTTCTGAAAAGTCATAAAGCAAAAACAGGTATTTCACAATATTTTTTGAAGGATGATGATGAAATCCATGATGAAAATGAAATTGTAAATGGATTCAATCGTCATTTTGTGAACGTTGGATCAAGCCTTGCTGCTAAAATACCAAAAGTAGACAATAATGTGAACCATTCAGTTATAAGTTGTGACAACAGTATTTTTCTTAATGGAACTGACAAAGAAGAAATAATGAATGTTGTAAAGAATCTTACAGATAAGAGATCAAAAGACTGGGTGGACATGGATATGATGTTTGTAAAGGACATAATGAGTTATGTTATCGAGCCGTTTACATATATTTGTAATTTATCATTTTCAAAAGGAATATTTCCAGACAATATGAAAGTAGCTAAGGTAGTTCCTCTCTTTAAAAATGGTGATAAATGTGTGTTCAATAATTATAGACCAATATCCTTATTACCACA
>NC_056499.1:58635831-58637299 GCF_014905685.2 Nematolebias whitei | reverse complement strand
AAATGCATGAACACATAGAACCAGAATGGCATCCACTGGGAACCACCAGGAGTAACCTTCGCTGAAGGGACCTACAACTCCAACGTGGGTCTCCAAACTCCATCCAGTGGTCGCCTCTTCAGTTCAATCGAGGGAACGCCTCTACATGCTGATCAATCAACACCTCCAATCGTTATGGATTTATTGTTGTGGATTATATGACTTTTTACAATAGATTACAGACTTTGTTTCCAAGGGGTTAAAGCGTTGCTGCAATGGAATTACCAACAACATTATGGAATTACCAAAACCATTGTGGGATTACCTTCTTTGACTTTTGTTTTCCTCTTGCCGGATTACATCAAGATCAAGGACATTCGGAGGTGTAAATTCATGTTGGAATTCATCCCCATGGACAGGCGATTATTTCCAAAGGGGGGACTGTAATGAACTAGCCCTTCGACATCAATCTGTCTCTGAAGACATTCAGGGGACAGGAAATGTTATTTCATTGATTTGAATCCAGAAATACAAATTATCTCATCAAGAGACTAATTGTATCCTGAATTAATCAATTGAAAGAACACTCTTTTTATATTATCATTACTATTTTATAATATCTTGATAATCAAAAGTGTGTTTATTTCATACCATTTCTAATGTTGAAGTGAACCACTCATTTAAATCAACTGTGAAACCGTATTAATGATTTTTAAACCTCATTAGACTTTATCAGTCATACAAGTTAAATGTCTATTTACGAAGTAAGTGTGCATTTTTGTCTTCTGTCTGAATGAGGAGTAGTAGATTTGAGGTCGAAAGTCAAAGACAAGTTATGAGAACGAAGTGCCTTGTTTTAAAACTCTCAGACAGTAAATAAGAACTGGCTGGCACCTGCTGTCTCTCACTTCTTCAAAATATTTTTCTGTCTGTACTCACCGTTCTTAAAAACATTTCTGCTGTCTGCTGACTTCTAATAACCCTCTGACATCACTAAAACTACACCCCTGCTGGTTGTTTCAACCAATCAGGAAGTACCAAGTGACAGGAAGTGGATACCCTTTAAAAGTCAACACTTCTTGGAACTATTCAGTCTTTCAAGTCTTCCGAGTCTTCCCGGTCTTCCTGAAACTTTCAGTCGAAGATGAGACTCAGTATGATGGCGAGTCGTACAGGAACTTTCAGTTCTTACTGAAAGTGAACTAAATAGCTGATGGATTGGACCATGTGCCAAGGGTCCCTCCATTTCAGCAGAGTCCCAGCTGCCTCGCTGTGACTCACCCCGAGCGTTAAATGCTCTCAACTTCGAAGGAAGCTTATTCTGTTGATCGGAGCATATGGAACTACTTCTAAAGATTCTCAGCCACCCTGACCGGAGACGCTGAAAAGGTAGCATGCCAATGGACCTCTGTTCCGGAGCTGATGTATCCACCACCTCAGGTAACAAGTCGTTGCACGCCCTGAGTGTACCGCGGGCTGAGCTGGTGTC
>NC_056499.1:58630363-58635731 GCF_014905685.2 Nematolebias whitei | reverse complement strand
ATTAAATTCAATGCACGTTATTATTCAGTCCAGAAAAATGAATGAATCCGTTTAATTTATGAATATATGACAGCATATGTTCATCTACAACAGTCCTGGTTGGAACCAAACAGAACCACAAAGGTCTGGATGAAAAGTTTGGTTTAGGTCCGGAGAGACAAAAAAACAAAACACCGGACTTTTGGACAATGGGGTAGTCCACGACCGCCTCCTTCGTCGTCTTCACATTGATTTGAAGGTGATTCTCTTTGCACCAGCTCTCCAGGTGTTCCACCTCCCGCCTGTAGCTGGACTCATCATTGTTTGTGATTCATCCCACCACCGCTGTATCATCTGCAAACTTTACAATGTGACATCCTGGATGGGTAGGTGCACAATCAAACGTGAGCAGAATGAACAGGAGAGGGCTCAGCACACAGCCCTGAGGGGAGCCAGTTCTGAGGGTTATGGTGGAGGAGGAGAAGTTGTGGATCCTCACTGACTGCGGTCTGTTTGTTAAGAAGTCTAGGACCCAGTTGCAAATGGAGGGGCTTAGTCCTAGTGTGAGTAGTTTGTCCATCAGGGTTTGGGGGATCATGGTATTGAAGGCAGACGTTAAGTCCACAAAGAGCATACGGACATAGGAGTCCTTGACAATGACAAATAATCCTTGACATATGACAAATAAACCAAACCTGAACCTGAACCTACTTGCCTTGTTAAGGCGGTCATCTCTTCCATGATTTTTCTTTTTGTCACCGGGGGGGGGGGGGGGGGGTGGGGGGGTTGCATGTCTTTGTTACTCGCTGTTTCTACCGAAAAAATTTTTAGGGGGGCGGGGGTTAGACGGCTCTATATTAATCCATATCAGTCTTAGGGTGAATGTAAGCAAGTGTGATGAAAAGCTGCAGGAATTCCCTTGGCAGATAAAGAGTGGAAAGACACCGACAAAAGTTCATTGTCTAGAGTGCACATCATTTCCTTGATGACAATCGTGTTACACACTTTTTATTCACATAAAGGCACAGTCCTCCACCGAGGGATTTACCTGTCCTCGTACGGTCTCTGTCCAAACAAATGGACTCACCGAAGCCCTCAATCTCCACATGGGATTTCGAGTCATAATTCTTGAGACGTTTCTGTCGGTGCCAAAACACAGGCATATTTGTACTCCTCCAGGTACTTCGCATTTGCTTGAAGCTTGTCAACTTTGCCACGGAGTGATTGCACATTTGCCAACTTAATAGTTGGAAGCGGCATACAACAGAGGCGCTGTTAGGATAATTTATTATTATCCTTGTAATAGCGCTTTAAATAAATATGCCACACAGGAGAGGTAGATAAGTTTCTTTCTTCCCAGGTTTAATTTTGCAAGATTGAACAGAGGTTGAAATACAAGCAGGCAAGATGTTACATAAAGCTTCGTCTCCAAGTCTGTTTGTCGAGAGAATAAAAGTGTCCCTTTATTATGTTTATCAGAAAAACCCAAGGTCACTCAACTCATGCAGCCTCTTTGATTAGGCTTGAGTAAAGGCTCCATGCCTCTGTCTCCACTCTGTTCAGACAAAACACTCTTTAACACACACACATGGTAATGAGTTATAACATTTGACTTCAGTAAGTGAAAAACGTATGTGACCTTTCACATCTCCATCATCCCCCCCCCCCCCCCCCACACACACACACGTTCACAGTTTTTTTTTATTATCACTTATCAATAACCCTCTCTTGCAAGCTAGGATGCCTTATGCATGCGGTGGAAAACCCGCCCAGCGCAAACGTCCAATCAGATGTGAACCACCAGCATCACCTCACACCCCTCATAATGGTGGCCTTAACAGCACATTCAACATCCTCCTGGGTTTCATCAGTTTAAAAAAAAAACAAAAGCTCTCCTCAGACAGAACCCTCTCTCTTTCTCTCTGTGAGTTCTTCTGAGTAAAATGATAAAATCAGCAAAAGTATGACAGAATGGCATTATTCACCTTCATTCGACAACATTTCAGTGTTATTTCCTCTTTATGAGGAGAAAAAAATTGTAGCATTTATTTTTAATGGCAAAGCATAATATTAGGGCCTCTATCTTTCTCCTGAGCCCTTTATGATATCAAAGTATTTCCTCCTCAGTCACATCCCTTGTCTATCCGGTGATGGTGTGATGCTTCAGGTGTTTTTTGCATTTGGATTGGACATGTCTCGCAGGTTTGATTTCTGTGAGGTTGGTATTTGTAGAGACAGCTTCCTGTTTTCAGTCCAAGTCCAGTCCAAAAGGTTAATTTAATGTCCAAAAATGCCTCTGGCAAAAGAACACATAAAAAAAAATAATGACAAATATACTCATCTCTTATAAGGCTGTTTCAAACAAAAATGTCACTCATTTTAATTCATTATTAATTCATTATTTATCCATTCCGTTTATTTCTGTGATTTTTATCAGCTTTCTCCGCTATTTCAGCGACTATTTAAATGTTTTTAATGCTAATTTAAACCTTTTTAAGTTAGTTTAACTTATTCTGTACTCATTTCAACCTTTTGTTTTAGATATTTTCAGGAAAAATGTGTTATCTTGGTAAATGACGAATGGACTGCAACTATATAGCCTTTTCATCTTATCAAGCTACTCAAAGCTCCCATAATGCATCCCTCATTCATCCATTCATACAGTATTCAACTTTATAATCAATACTCTGTCACATTCATACACAGATGGGACGTACATCAGAGGCAACAAGGGGTTAAGTGTCTTGCTCAGGGACACTTCAGCATGTGACTGATGGTGAAATTGAAATTTTTTTCTCTCGCTCTGTGCTCCGGTGGTCAGAGTCAGACGCCCCCCCCCCCCCTTGCTTCCCTTAATAGCAGAAAAGGCCAGTTGTGCATGAATGACATTTCACTGCTCAATCAGCTTTATCTGGATCTGCTCCCAGACACCGTCATCCATCTTCTGTTTAAAGCACAGAGCAGCTCTGTAGTTACAATGGACTTCTCCACCTTATACCAAGATGGGATTAATTTATTTGACAAGTGGTCCATGGTAGGTGGAGTGTACTTGGGTTGATGGTTTTCACCATGTCCCTGCAAACATATAAACAAACATGTAATGTCACTGTTACTGTAACGTCAGCTTAGGATGGACTGTTAAATTAGCTTAGCTCTATTGTTATTGCCTAACTAAACTAAATGTTGGTGATTCAGCATCTGAAAAGGTGTAAGGATGGTGCCCTCAGGTGGCTGGTCCCCATTCTTACACTCCCTGGTTTCTCTGCTGATTGTCTGATTGTCTCCACCTTCGTGTCCTGTCAGGTGTGTGTGATTGTTTCTCAGTGTGTGCTTGTATATAAGTCTATGTTTTTGTATTCCTCGTTGTCTGGGCATCATCGTAACGTCCTGTGTTTCTGGTTTCCCTCGTGTCCCTGGTTTCTCTCGAGACATGTAAGTGTATGCTGCCACGTCAGCTTATTATTTTGTATTATTAAAGTACTTCTAATTTCCTCCCTGGTCCTGAGTCCTGCCTGCGCTACTGGGTTTGGCTCCAAACACAAATCCTGACAGTATGGTATGGTATGGTATGAAGTTTATTCATTTTTAAAAAAGTACAAAAAAATTCCATAACAATATATAAAAAGATACAAAAAAATTTAAAATGAAAGGCAGCAGAAAGAAGAAAAAATCTTATAATATCTGCCCCTTTTTTCAAACAATTATTTCAGACATATTAATTTTCAAGTAACAGAACAAAATGAATAACTTTCTAATTTTTCTAATTCTAATAAAAAACACACACTAAGCTACTTCATATATACTTTTTTAACAATCTAGATTTGATCTTTTTCTTAAATGTACACATTGACTTGACATTTTTTACATCATTCTCTAGACCATTCCACAATCCAACTCCTTGGATTGAGGTAGACCTTCCCTTCAGACTAGTTCTGAATTTTGGTTTGACAAATATTTCTATCCCCTTAAGATTGTAACAACTTTGTCTTTTAACAAAATTTCTTTGGATATTTAATGGTAATGTGTTATTTTGAGCCCTATACATAACTGATAAAATACTATAATCTACCAAATCATGAAACTTCAGTAACTTCAGTTGATAAAATAATGTGCTTGATGGGTGACTGTAATGCTTTCTGGTGATGATTCTTACAGCTCTTTTCTGTAAGATAAAAATAGGTTTTGTAAATGTTTTACACGCTTTCCCCCAAACATCAATGCAATAGATTAAATGTGGAACAATGATTGTGTTATACAACATGTACAGAGCTTTATCATTTAATAATTCCCTGACTTTGTGCAGTACTGCAATAGATTTAGATATTTTTGTTCTTACAGAATTTATGTGATTTTTCCATGTTAGCTGTTCATCAATGATTACACCCAAAAATTTCATCTCATTAACTCTACAAATCTCAACACCCTCAATTTTAAATGGATCGTCAACAGTTTTCTTTTTGTTACTAAATATCATGTATTTAGTTTTATCTAAATTTAATGATAATTTATTAATTTTAAACCAAGTTTGTATTTTATCAAATTCTGTCTTCATCAGTTCCAACATCCGTTTTACATCTTTACCCAAACAAAAAAATGTGGTGTCATCTGCAAAAAGGACACATTTGAGGAGTCCTGATACATTCACTAAGTCATTCACATATAAAATAAATAACTTTGGTCCAAGTACAGAGCCTTGAGGAACTCCACAAGTGATATTGCACAAGTCAGATCTTACACCATTTATTTGTACAAACTGTTTCCTATCTTTTAAATAGCTAGATACCCAGTGTAATGCTGGTCCTCTTATACCATATTTATTTAATTTTTCAAGGAGAATAGTGTGGTCAATAGTATCAAATGCTTTTTTTAAATCAACAAAAATACTAACACAATACTGTTTTTGATCGACAGCAGTAGTTATTTGTTCTATTATTTCCATGAGAGCCATTGATGTAGAGTTTTTTGCTCTAAACCCATACTGACTGCTACTTAGAATGTTTTGTTTAGTAATAAATTTATATAATCTGGTCACAAACAGTTTTTCTAGAATTTTTGAGAATTGTGGTAATAAGGATATTGGTCTATAATTATTGAACACACATTTATCACCATTTTTAAAGAGAGGAACTACCTTAGCTACTTTCATATTGTCTGGAAATATTCCTTTTGAAAATGATAAATTACAAATATATGTAAACGGCTCGATAACATAACTCATTATGTCCTTTACAAACATCATATCCATGTCCACCCAGTCTTTTGATCTCTTATCTGTAAGATTCTTTACAACATTCATTATTTCTTCTTTGTCAGTTCCATTAAGAAAAATACTGTTGTCACAACTTATAACTGAATGGTTCACATTATTGTCTACTTTTGGTATTTTAGC
>NC_056499.1:58623444-58630263 GCF_014905685.2 Nematolebias whitei | reverse complement strand
TAGCGGATGTCTAGGTTAAAACTTTGAAGTGCCATTAGCCATGTGGCTACACGTGAGTTTGTCACCACACCATCTCTGATGCGTTGGCTGTTTAGGAACGTTACTGGCTGGTGTTGTGTCTCCACAATAATCCTCTGTCCACCAATATAGCAGGAGAAATGTTTCACTGCCCACACAGTGGTCAATAGAGCCTTCTCACAGTCTGAATACCTTAATTCAGGGCCTGCCATTGTTTTGCTGGCGTAGGCCACAACACGCTTGTCTTTGTCGTGTATTTGGTATAGACCTGCACTCATGCAGTGAGTTGAGAAGCCCACTTCCAAGTAGAACTCTTTGTTATAGTCTGGGTAGACTAGACATGGGGCTAACTTGAGCCTGTCTTTAAGAGCGTTCATTGCCTGCTGCTGTGTATCAGTCCAGACAAAAGGAACGTCTTTCTTTAAGAGTTCAGTCAGTGGTTTTGCGAGATCCGCATAATGCTCTATGAACTGGCGAGAGTAATTACACACTCCCAAGAAACTCTGTAGTTCTTTGAGATTGGTTGGGACTTTGAGGTTGTCTAGGCCTTGGGTGCGAGTCAATTGTGGTTGTACTCCGTCTGGACCTACTAAGAGGCCAACTTAGTCCACCTTGGTCCTGCACCACTGGCACTTTGACAGTGAGATTTTAGCACCAGCAGTTGTTAGCTGATTTAGGACGTGGTCGATCTCAGCCAAATGAGAGTCCAGTGTTGGCTGCCTCAAAAGGATGTCGTCCACGTAGATCAGTGTCCCACGCTCGTGGGCGTCTGGACATGCTTTGTTCAAAAAGATGTTGAACTCTGCAGGTGAGTTAGCGTAGCCAAAGGGACACCTGGTAAAGGTGTATTGTCGGCTGCCAAAAGTGAAAGCTAGTTTGTGTTGATCCTCGGCGCGCACAGGGATGGTCCAAAAACCAGAGGCGACGTCGAGGGTCGAGAAGTACTTACCATCGGTGACCTTTGGCAGTTCCTGATGGAGCTGAGTCATTGGCCACCTGGATAAAGGTACTTGTTTATTTAGCTTCCTGTAGTCTATGGTAAGTCTCCACTTACCATTTGGTTTTAAAACTGGCCATAAAGGCGCAGAGTAGGTGCTATTACATTGTCTGATTATACCTTTGACCAAAAGGTCATCAATGATCTCCTGGACAGGCTGGTGTGCTGCCAGAGGGATCTTGTATTGTCTGACAAATGTTGGCGGTGCGTTAGGTGGGGTTGGGATTCTCACTGTGTGGAGTGAGGTCAACCCACAATCTGTTGAATCAGTTGAAAATGACTTTTCATATTTTAAAAGAACTTGGCGAAGTTTGTCTCTTTCGTCATCAGATGTCAGAGCGTCGGCTTGGGCGACCACCTGATCAATCTGTGATGAGACTGATAAGGGTTCTTGCTCCTTGGGGAGCTCCAACGAATCCCTTTCTGAGTCGTCGGACCTGTCTATGGGTAAGACACCATAGGTTTGAGGTCCTTGGTCGACGTCATCGGTTGAGAAAAGAGCTATGGCCTGTGTTGGTTTTGTGAACCATACTGGCCCAGCTTCTTGACTCGGTACCAGGTTGTCCGGGAGTCCTCCCAGAAATGGAATGCCTAGTTCAAAATCATGAAAATCAGTGGAAATCAACCATCCTAGCATAGTGTTTTTTGGGATCAGCACCTCATCCATGCCTGTGTTACACACAGCAATAGATGTGGTCCTGGAGTCAAGGCTCACTTGGTTCGTGGCTTCCACGTACAGTCCCAAGTTGAAAAATGCAGGAGAAGGTTGAAAATATGCCCGTTTATGGCTAATAGCTTGTCCAGCTATGATGTGGATTCGCACCATTAGGTTAATCACCTGAGGTGGTACTGTGGTAGTTTGGTTGCTAGCAACCTGGCAGGCCTCTGGAATGGTCTTCCCAGCCTTAAGTTTTGCCGTGTCAAGCACAGGAGGATCCTTTGTGGCTGGTTTTAGGGACCACAGCACCTTGTTGATGGTGTCCACATGGACACCCAACCTTACCAAAATGTCAGAGCCTATGTAGGATGCATGTGGTAAGTTTTGGATCACGAGAAATGGGTGAACCAGTTCTCGTTGGTTCCAGTTCAGTTTTAGGTTAATGACTCCTTCTGCGGTCATTACCTGTGAACTATTGGGAACTAATGGAAAGCGGAAAGCTTTTTTAATTAGTTCTAGACCAACGTGTTTGTGAACCAAGGTTTCATAGAAAGCTCGGTTAATTGCTGATTTATCTGTCCACAGAGACAGAACAGCATCGTTGGTGTGGGACCCTTGGATCTCTACACCTTTAACTACCAGTGGTAGGTAGTGTTTGGTGGACTCTGACTGCTCCAGCTCACAGAAGAGGCCGTCTTGTTGGGTCAGAGTTTGGACCACCGGGTGGGTCTCTTTGGTTTCACATGATGTCAGAGGAGTACTCACCGGGCTCGTGTCCTCGGCTGAGGAGTCCTTTGTGCCTTCCGCTGTACCTGCTGTTGGGCAGTTTGTTTTACACTCCGGAGCCGTATCTATTGGCAGTGGTTTGCTCACTTTGGTCCACATCGTTTGATCATCATAATCTATAATCGCGTCGAAGCGATTTATAAAATCCTGGCCAACCAAAAATGGGAATGAGTCAACACGAGACACGTGTACCGGGTGGTACAGTGTCATTTTGCCAACCTGCATGTGAACCACTGCTACAGCTGTCAGGGTTGTTCTCTTCTCTGAGAGACCCTGCATTTCTATAGCACAATCAGAGAGAGGTATTATCCTGTTAACACCGGCAGCGGCTGTCCTCAGCTCCTCGAACAGTTTAGCTGACATAATTGTTATGTCTGCCCCACCGTCCAGAAGTGCTTCATGTGTGAGGACACCTTCGAGTGTCACTGACAGGTACGCCTTTTTGGCGACCCCCCTTCTGATAAAGTTACACAGAAACCTCTTGGGTTTTTTCTGACGCTTCTTCACGCGTTCAGCCTTGTCTGTGTAATCTTGGTTCGTCTGAACCGTCAGCACAGCAGTAGCTGTTTCTGATTGTTCAGCTTGCGATGACTCGTCATCGTTTGTGTGTGTGTTTACCCCCCCTTCTTCCGATGAGGGGTTGGTGGAGGCAACGACAGCAATGTCTTGGTGTGTTCCACCGACATCTGTAATGTTGTCATTCGCGCCCTCAGATGCAATAGTGATCACATCACTGCATAGCGCTCCTGGTTGGTTTCCCTTGTCAGTTTGTTTCAAGGTTTCAAACAACCTGCGTATTTTCTCTGTCTCTTCCGAGCTCAGAGGTGTAGGGCCTCGTTTCTGGAACTTTTGTGATTTTTTCGCCTCGGTTCGTTTCATCCGAGGTGGGAGACGGCTAGGTACGTCTTTTGGGGGTTCCTTTTCGGACTTCCCCTGATAATATGGGTCCTCTTGGTTCCTATATCTTTGCGTCCTACGCACACCCCATTTACGATAATCACGTTCATCCTCTGAAAGAGGAGCCTTTTTGTCCCAGCGTGCACCTTGTTGATGCGGTATGTTAGTTTGAACAGACTGTTTTTTCTCGCCTTTTTTCGGAGGAGGCGGCGACGCACGCCTTCCTTCCAGTTCTAGGGAGTGGGGTTTAACCTTTACACCAGGAAACACCTCTATGGGCATCTTAGCATGAGAACATGCCTCAAACACATTCACAGCACACTGTTTAATCTCATTGATGGATTTTTCTCTGAAATTTGCCATAATTTGTACTGACATGCGTATGTCAGTGTGGAGATTTTTGCTGAAAACAAATTTAAAACCTTCTTCTTCCTCCATTCCGGTTTCATTTCTGTAACCAAAATAAGCTTGGAAGATTCTTTTGTAATAGACTTTTGGATGTTCATTCTTGCCCTGCGTGACATTGTCAGCAGCTGGGAAACCAGCAGGTCCCATGCAGGGGTCGTACTCTCTGATCAAAGCTTCACACAGAAGGTTGTAATCCCTTCTCGTTGCATCAGGTAGAAGCTCGATGAAGGTGAACACCTCTCTGTCCGAAGTGAGCCTTATCAGACTGATCTTATCCTCAACCGTAGCATCAGGATAACCTCTCAATCTGAACGCAAGATCTCTGAGGTACGCTTTTGTTCCAGTTGAGCCCATTGGTCCCGGTACAAAGCGTTGTACATATTTTGAGATTTTTTGCAAATCATCCATTGAAGGAGAAAGTATCAACGGTCTCTCTTGCATGGGTGGTAGTGCAAATTGGTGCAGGTCTGTCCCTATCACCCGAGATGAGGGTGGAGGTGTTTCTCTACCCACATGTAGAGGTGGCAGAATGGGATTAAGAGCAGGAGGTGCAACAACATCTTTCTGGGGTGATGGCGGTTGGCCTGGACTCTGACTTTGATCTTCTTTGAGTTCCAGACAAACTTGCCCCACGTCAGAACTTTTATTTGTTGCTGCGGCTAGATTCTCCTCACAAGCTTTCAGGCGTTCCTGTGATGTTTGACATTCAATTTGTAAACGCACACATTGTTGGAGTAACGCCGCTTTTTCCAGTCTGCATTCGTCCAGCTGTTTTGATGCGAGCTGCAACTCTTGTTGTAGCACACCGTTGTCTGAACACACAGCTTGGTACCGAAGCTCTTTATCTTTAATGACCTCCTCATATGATTGAGCTTGTAATGACAGCTGATTTTGTGAGAGCTCCCTCTCACCTTGCACCTTAACTGCACGTGTCTGTTCATCACGTTCAGACTCTTCCATCAATTTGTCAAACATCTCCTTTTCAGTTGCATATGCTCTAGACAGCATGACATTTCGAGCAACCTGATGGTCCAATTCCTCTTTGAGAAGCAGAGAAATTTTCGCTAACCGTTCACGGCTCAGTTTTTTATCCTCACTTACCGTAGCTCCTTTTGATAAACTTATCAGTTCTCCAGCTCTTTGAGCTTCATCAAGGCTTTCTAACGGTGCACCAACAATTGGATTTGTTAAAATACATAAGGCTGTCTGGATGACATCTTGGGAGTCCAAAAGGTCAATGTTTACGTCTTCTCCTGCCATTATCTCCTATTTAAAAATTAAATAAGAAGATGTATTGTTCTAGGTGGTAACTTAAACAGAAAAGTTTCTTTTTCCTGATAATTACTCTTATTTAGTGATCTAGCAATTAAACGTGTATTATCTTTTCAGCAAACGAGTAAACTTTATCAACTCTGTGAATATCTGAACTGTATCTTTTAAAAAGTTTCTAATTTTTTATTTTGCACCTCCATCAGAGGAATTATCAGTGAATAAAAAATGTTTTGGTAAATGCCCTTCTGGCATAAATACCTTAATCACTTTTTAAATGCAAGATAACAGTAATAATTCAGCTTGAAGAACGTTTATTAACTCAAAAATGCGTCTGACAGGAATAAACACGTCTAATTTCACCCAAAATAACCTAAAAACGAAGTGAAACTGTGATATCAAGTTTCCACAGGAGGGGGCAATATAACCTTATTTTATTCTAACCCAGACACTGTTAGTGACGACCAGCAGGAGTCGCGATGACTTCCTGTGGCTTCCGGTGACATCCGGTCGTTAGCTGTTAGCTTAAAATTAGCATCGGCTAGCGCTTTCCAAAAACACCATTTAATGACGGATTTCAAACTCAAACGTGGCAAAGTTTCAGCGATTAGGCTTCAAAGAAATGGAGCAGCGGATCAGAATGCAACTTTAAAGCGTTTTTCAACTTTAAAAAGTAGATTGAAATTCCCTATGAAGACAAGCCTCATTTCTGGGTCACGTGACTGAATCTACCAATGACGGAGCAACACGACCTGACACGTCAGAATTAGTCACCAATCACAGATCGTTTTTCCAGCTAGCGTGTAGCATTAGCCTGAACAAGTCCGGTCAACTTTTCGTCTTTTAAACTGTCAAAATGTACCATTTTCTGTTAAAAATGTAACAAATCAACTCTCAAAGCTTCACGGAGTCGGCGCTCCGGTCTTAAAACGTCTCTCCAACCATTTAAAACAACTCGTTCGAACTTATCAGAACCGAGCCGGACCAGAGCCTCGTCTGGAACACAGTTTAAACAGAATAAAGCGTTTCCACAGCTCAGCAAATTTGTCACACACAACAGACGTACAAATTCAGCATTTAAACAGACATATTGACTCACAATTTCAGCTTTCAAAACATCACTAGCTGCAAAACATAGCTGTATTTTCTCCAAGCATCGCATCTGCAAAAACGCTGCGTTTCACACAGCCACTCTGCACTTTTCATTTCATGCCAACATGTAAAATCAATTGTTACACGGATATAACAGTCCATTTATGAACCTGTCACGGGCCACCAGAATGTAGATGAACATATGCTGTCATATATTCATAAATTAAACGTATTCATTCATTTTTCTGGACTGAATAATAACGTGCATTGAATTTAATTAAATGTAACGTGAGGCGTTAATTTTCTTTGACCCATCAAATGAATGTGGTCATTTATTTACAGAATCAAAGTTTAACACATCACACATTTACATTAATTTGGCAAAATGAAAATAACAACAGGTTAATTTAGCAAGTTTTACAAGGAGGAAACAATACGGCGATTGTTTCCCTTGCTTCCAGCTGTACAACAGACACTTCTAAAAATATCTGGAATGATTTCTAGCAAAAGAAGAGTTTAAAGATGGAAATTGAAGTTTAGGGGGAGAGGAAAAGATGGATGAGGGAAATGTGTGTCGGCATCAGAACGGCACTCTCCGGTGAGTTCCCAGCTTCTTCCCCGGTACACTTAGGTGGTATAAATCAACTCTTTTACCTGGAGGAGGTGATTCCACTGGTACGGAGTTCCATTTAAC
>NC_056499.1:58619596-58623344 GCF_014905685.2 Nematolebias whitei | reverse complement strand
CACCCTTTCAGCGTCTCCGTAGGAACAGCTGTGAATCGTCCGAAGTAGTGACGGTATTCCGTCCGACACAGGTTCACCTCACGAGTGGACTTCACATGAGTGGAGTCCTTCAGCAGTTCCACTCAGAGGTGGAAGATGTCATAATCCCATAAGACTCGGAAGAGCTTTGGATCATGCCTGAACTTCTGTTCTCCCAGTACTGGAGCTGCAAACGACTGAAGCCGGAGCCTGAAGCGACTCTCCACCCGACTCGACTGGTTTGAACTAGGAAGTACCGACATTTAAAGAGCTCTATTTCCGGTTCATTTGGGAGGTTCCTGATTGGTCAATATCGACCAGACAGGGGTGTGTTTTTGTGACGTAAGAGGTCACTAGTAGTCAGAAAAACAGAAAGTGTTTTGGAACAGATTGAAAATGTTTTTAGAGACAGAGAGAGAAATGTTTGGACGAGTTGGGTGAAAACAGGTGCCAGCTTCTCTATTTACATCTGAGAGGATTTAAAAACATGACAGTTCGTTCCAACAACTTGTTTTGCGTTTGACTCCAACCTTGGACCAACTTACACTTGCTCATTCAAAGACAGAAAATCAGAAAATGCATAATTACTCTGTAACAGACCTTAACATGATTTCTACTTTGCATGAGGATTAAAATCAGTATTACTGTTTCACAGTTGAATTAAAAATGATTAGTTCACTGCAACATCTAAAAATGGTTTGAACTAAAAACACTTTGATTATCAAACATTTGTAAAATAGTAATGATAATAGAAAAGAGAGTGTTCTTTCAATTGATCAGTGCAGGACACTTAAAAAGTCTTCTGGATGGACTTGATTTGTGTTTCTGGACTCAAATCAATGAAATACAGTTCTTGTTCCAGGAAGGCCCCTCAAGGCCAGATTTGACCTGAAGCCTAGTTCACTACACTGTTGTGTGGTATTTTGCCAACTTTCTGTTGGACTGGCTCCTCATGGGTGTTTGCAGTTGGTCGTGGGGGGGAAGTGTCCTCGAATAGGACCAGAACCGAGCCGGGCTGTGGGGGAACTTGCCCCAAACAGAGACAGTCTCAGGGGTCCGTTACCCTTCATCAAAGGAACGTCCACCTCGTAGGATTTGCTGTTGGCCGCGGAACAGCCTAAAGAAACCGGACCAGAACAGAACCGAGCCAAGGACGGCTCCAGCTTCTCCGATCAGTTCTCAGCATTGTTCGACTGGAGGAAGCCTCTCGTGCTGTTAAGTGCCGAGGAGAAGCTGCTCGAGAGAAGCCCGGGGTTCTGCATCAGAGTTCTGCTGGTCTTCCATCTAAACTCACCTGGATAAATTGGATCTGTGCAGGTCCACTAGTTCAAAACTGGTCAGCTTAAGGTTTTATTCTGGATCACGCTGTTGTCCTCTGTTGATATGAACTGAGCTAGGACCATGCCTTTCATTTCGGGAAGTTTTTCCTGACAGCTTGCTTTCTGGCAGGCCGCTCTATTTGTTGCAAATCATTTGTTTCTGCCTGTTGGTTCTGGACCCAGCTTATGTTCTTCATGGGAGCAGCCGGACCGATCCATCATCACAGGGAAGCTGGACCCCCCCTAAGCCAAACTCAAACTGCAGTTGGACCACCACGTCAGATTTGGTTGCCCATATGATCTGCAATGCTGTATGGTCTGTCTTTTCTGCACCATTCATATTATTGCCATCATTTTCAGATCTCTGACTATCTGGAGTCACTGAATCGTGTTAATACATTTGGATGTGCCCCTCACTGCAATTTTCACTGTTTTTGGGTTCTGAATGATCATGTCTTCATTAACGTTCTTCAAGGTTCGATTATGGGGGCTAATTGTCACACTATTAACTCTTGTAATTATGCATCAGTCACGAAAAACACAACAAAATGTCTTATTATAATGTTGTTACTGCTCTCAGGGATCCAGCCCAACCCTAAACCCCCCACTCATTACAACACACCAAATAATTTTAAAAACATGTCAGGACTTCATTTTCTGCATGTAAATGTACGTAGTCTTCTGAGAAAACTTGATGTCTTGAAAATTCTGGTCTGCTCTTCTGGGGTTGATGTAATATTCATCTTTGAAACCTGGCTCAACAAATCTGTCTTGGACAATGACCTGGCAATTGACGGATTTAATATCTACCACTGTGATCGTCAAAAAAAGGGAGAGGTAGAGTTGCTATTTATATCACAGCAACCCTGGATTCTAATCTTGTGTCAGCTATAACTATCCCAAACCAGTTTGAGGCCTTAGTTGTAAACGTCACTTTGAATAGAAGCCAGATCTTATCTGTAGCAGGTTGGTAGAGTCCCCCCCCCCCCCCTTCAGCAACACCTGAGGCTCTGTCCTCCCTGACAGACTTCCTAGTTAATTTACAACTCAGAGATTTTTCTTGCAGGAGATTTCAACATCGACTGTGATAAGTCGACCCCCCTCTGTGATAAATTCAAGGAATTTTGCTTGTCACTTAACCTGACACAACTCACTGATTCCCCCACCAGACCAAACAAGAACTGTCCTGAAAAATCTTCCATCTTAGACCTGTTTCTAACAAATAGGCCTCACAAATTCCCTTGTACAGATGTATTCACTGATATTTTGAGCGATCAGTGTGTAATGTCGGATCTGAGACACATTAAACTTCCACTTTCTAAGCCCAGATTAATTCAAAAAAGGGATTTGAAGTGTTTTTGTGAACAATCATGTTAGGCTGATGGTCCTCCTTGATCATGTGAACAGCTGGTTCTGAATGTCAGCAGCAAACTGGTTGATCCACTATGAGAAGGTGATATTTATAAGACTGAGTTGAACACAACTCCTCAGACTGAAGTAGTCTTTCGGATGAAAAATTAAACGTTTCTACAGTTTTATTTTTTTGTTGTTGTTTGTTTGTTTGTTTTTTTGAACATCCAGAGGACCAGACTTAACTTTTTTAGATTTTTCTACGTGGATTATTGAGCATGCATCAGGATACTGAATTGAATAAACAAGGTTTTAGAAAAGACCCTGACCTGAGAAGCTGCCCTCTTGGTAAACTGTTCCAGTTCTGCCTGTAGTGTCCTCTGTTGCTCCTCGTATAACACCAGCTTCGCCTCCAGCACTTCTAGCAGAAAACAGAATGTTTATTTACTTATTAAAGTATAATAAGTCTTGTTGGTGTTCTTTTAACACTTTAGGTTTGAGTTTAGTACCACTCTTTGCTTTCCACTCCTCATACTGCTCAGCTTTCCACAGGTTTTCCGCCCTCTCCTCTTCCAGTGCTGTGATTTGACTTCTCAACGCCGTCAGGTCTGGAGGAGCAGCTCCAGCCTTAAATAAAGTAGAGAAAGGAAGGGATTTTTTTTATACGATGCATTTTTTTTTCAAATGATCTTAAAGAGAAATTTAATGTGTTTACTTATGTCATTTACTTTGGTAGTAAACTGAAAAGATAAAAGACTATAAGTCAGAGTCAGAGTTTCTTTATTGTCATTCGCACCTCATGTGGTACATGTGGTGGAGCGAAATTATGTACACGGGGTCCCAGTTACATCCAACAATAAAAATGTCTAAGAAAAACAGTAATAACATCTAAGATATGAACTAAGAAAAACATCAACTAAATATACACTAAGCACTCATAACATAAAACATTGAACATCACCACAAACATGAACATGAGTCTGTGAGCAGATGTGCACGCATGAACACATCAACATTGAAACAGATCAGCAGCAACATGAAACAGATCAGCAGCAACATGA
>NC_056499.1:58619055-58619496 GCF_014905685.2 Nematolebias whitei | reverse complement strand
TCTGTTTGTTAAAAAGTCTAGTACCCAGTTGCAGATGGAGGGGCTTAGTCCTAGTGTGGATAGTTTGTCCATCAGGGTTTGGGGGATCATGGTGTTGAAGGCGGATGTGAAGTCCACAAAGAGCATACGGACGTAAGAGTTTTTCTGCTCCAGGTGGTTGAGTGCAGTGTGGACCACAGAGGAGATTGCATCCTCTGTTGATCGGTTCTCACGGTATGCGTACTGATGAGGGTCCTCGTTGATGTTGATGGTTGTTTTGATGTGAGTCATGACCAGTTTTTCGAAGCATTTAGCGACTATCGGGGTGAGGGCCACTAGCCGATAGTCATTCAGACCAGTCACTGAAGAGCTTTTTGGGACGGGGATGATGGTGGCAGTCTTCAGGCAGGTGGGAACTGTCTCCAGGGTAAGTGAGGTGTTAAAGATGTCTGCCAGCACCTC
>NC_056499.1:58616788-58619045 GCF_014905685.2 Nematolebias whitei | reverse complement strand
GTTATGCACTTAATGCCCCTCCACATGCTCCGAGGGTCTTGTGAGATGAATTGACCCTCGATCCTCTTTGCATATGTGGCCTTGGCCCTCTTAATACCAGCAACCAGCTCTTTTCTTGTCCTACTCAGCTCCTCTGAGTTTCCAGACCTGAAGGCAGTGTTCCTGGCTTCCAGCAGGGTACGCACCTCTGCATTCAGCCAAGGTTTTCTGTTTGGGTAGCTTTTAACATTTCTGATAGTGGAGACTGTGTCAGTACATGTACTAATGTAACCCAGTACTGAGGATGTGTATTGGTCAAGATCAAGCGAACCTCCATTTTCAGCAGCTTCTCTGAAAACCTGCCAGGTCTGTTCGGTCAAAACAATCTCTCAGTATGGGGCCACTGTCCTGGATCCAGTATTTAACTTTCTTTTGTACCGGTCTGGAGCGTCTCAGCGGGGGCATGTAAGCAGGAGCCAGGAAGATTGAGATGTGGTCTGACAGTCCTAGGTGGGGGCGGGGTTCGGCTTTGTATGCATCTTTTACGTTCGTGTAAACACGGTCCAGCATGCGGTCTCCACGTGTTGGAATCGTCACATGCTGATTAAAGCTTGGGAGACAGTCCTTTAGATTCACGTGGTTAAAGTCTCCGGCTACAACGTAAAGAGCCTCGGGGTGTTTGCTCTGCAGCGAGCTGATGATATCATGAAGCTCCTGTAGTGATTCATTAGCATTAGCGTCCGGAGGAATGTAAACAACTGTGATAAAAGTCACTGTGAACTCTCGGGGTAGATAATGTGGCCGACATTTCACTGTTATTTGCTCCAAAGCCTTCGAGCATGAGCTATTAACAACAGTACAGTTCGTGCACCAACTTTTACTCACGTAAATGCACACTCCGCCCCCCCGTGATTTCCCCGTTAGCTCGCTGCAGCGGTCCGCTCGAAATAAAAGTCTGTCATCCAGCTGGAAGACTGAGTCCGGCGTTTCACTTGTAATCCACGTTTCCGTGAGGCAAAGCACTGCACACTTCTTCATCTCTTCTGAGGCGCCCGCTCTCAGACGAAGTAAATCCACCTTGTTGTCCAACGAGCGGACATTCGACAGAAAGAGAGTCGGCATGGGGAGTTTACCGGCTTTAGCGTTAGCTCGTAGCCTCACCATAACCCCCGCCCGGCATCCTCTCCTCTTAAGCCGGGAGCAGCGCTTCCTCTTCTGCCCGCTGGAACGCCTCTGCTGCAGCTTGATTGATGCAAATGAAAATATCTTGTGTTGAGAAATGACAAAGTTGTAGTTGGTTTGGTCAAGTCTTGTATTATTATCACAACATTTGCTGTGATCTTACTTTATATGTCATGTGTTGTGAATAACTCAGCTACCAAAAAAATATAAAATTGTTCAATATCTGTAAAATTACCTGCCGTAATTGCAGTTGTGCAAGCCACTGCTTTTTCCTCACTTTGTACCCCTTTGTTTAAATGCAGGAGCGTCTTATTTATGTTTTTTTTTCGTAATTTTTACAAGTTATATTTTTATTTTAAGAGACTTCCTGCCCTCTCTAGGTAACTTCCTGCCACTGAATAACATTTTCATTTGACAAAGCTGGGCGCTCACAGCTCCCAGCACCCAGCACCCAGCACCCTGCCCCTCTTGGGGGTAGGTGTTTGTGACACAGAGTGAATGCCCTCAGGTATCCATATGAACAAAGACACTTGCTTAGGGTTTCAAATTCCTTACAATAACTCCACCCACTCTGTTATCATGTGACCAGAAGTCTAACATGAATGACCAATGAGGTACTCTCCAGGACAATACCCCAAGATAGACGTGAATTAATTTCTTCAAGGCATGAAACGGAGCAGAGGAGACAACGAACCGGAGGGGTTCTTCCCCCTCACCTTTCCTTCAAGCGCTCAGCAAAGAAGTCAGATTTATTTTAAAGCAGTTAGTCAGTCAAGACTGATACATATTTAAATAAAACTTTTTTAATAAGTGTGTATGGTAAATATGTGTTTACATACCAATATCTCATTTAAGCTTAAACGGGGGCATTAAACGGAGCAGAGGAGACAACGAGAGGGAGGAGGGACTGTTCCCCCTTCCTCCTACTGCTCATATGAGCAGTGCTGAGGAGATATCATAACAATAATAATACTTTATTTATAAAGCCCTTTAAAACAACCACAGCTGCAACAAAGTGCTGTAAATATAAAATCAAGAACATTTAAACACATAAAACAGTTGTTAAAACATTAAGATCAATAAAAACAATAAAAAC
>NC_056499.1:58615301-58616688 GCF_014905685.2 Nematolebias whitei | reverse complement strand
CCCCCCCCGGCGCCGCGCAAGCAGGCAGCTCGTCTCAGCAGCTTGGCAGCAATGGAACTGATTTTTTTCTTGAAAACTTTGTTTTTATTTTCTTTTTTTATGGTTTCTATTTTTGGAGAATGCGTGAGCGACCATGCTCCTATTGTTTACTCTCGGGACCAGCTGCTTTCCCTCCGCAGCTCCGCTGTGCTTCCTCCTGCAGAGCGACCTGATGTCCCCCGCGAGCTGAGAAGGAAGAGACGCGCAGGCATAGAACGTCGCAGCCAGGGCAGAAGGTACAGACCTGTCCTCCCGTCCATCATTATGGGAAATGTGAGATCTCTTCACAACAAAGTGGACGAGCTGGCGGCTCTAATGCGACATCAAAGGAGCTACCGGGAGATCAGCCTCATCTGCCTGACGGAGACCTGGCTGACTGAGTTAACCCTGGACTCAAATATTAACATGGACGGCTTTCATTGACTCTGTGCGGACAGAACCAGAGAGAGTGGTAAGAAGAGAGGAGGGGGTGTGGCTGTGTTTGTGAATGATAGATGGTGTGACGCTGGACATTTAACCATCAAACAGGCGCTCTGCAGTAAGGACATTGAACTTCTAGCAGTTGGTATGAGACCACACTATCTTCCTCGGGAGTTTTCACACGTTATTGTGATAACGGTGTATGTCCTGCCCTATGCTGATGCTGCTGCAGCCTGTGACATCATTCACACCACCACCAGCAGACTCCAAACACAGCACCCACAGGCCCTCTTTCTGATCTCTGGGGACTTTAATCATGTTTCCCTGTCCTCCACTCTCCCTACCTTCACCCAGAATGTCACCTGCCACACCAGAAATACCAACACACTGGATCTACTCCAAAAAAAGTTCAATCTGGTCCTCTGGACATTCAAAAAACACGAAAACAAAAAAAACAAAAAACAAAGCAAAAGAAACATTTTGTCTCTCATCCAGAGACTTCCTCAGTCTGAGGTGCTGTATTCAGCTCAGTCTCTTAAATAGCACCTTCTCGGAGTGGATCAACCAGTTTTGCTGCTGACAACCAAAACCAGCTGATCACATGCTCAAGAAGGACCATCAGCCTAACAATGGATCATTAGCACACTGATGGCTTTTTACTATTCACAGAGGGCTGAGTGATACTAGCAATCACAGCATTGTAAGAGGGGGACAGTTGAACCCGGAGGCCTCCACCCCTGTTTAATGATGGACGATTTCTTTTCACAAAGATGGCCTCCTTTACTCCTCTCTCAAACCATTGTTCCTCTCTATCCAGGATGTGAACATCTTCATCCCTGAAAGAGTGACCGCTGGCCTGGAGATGAGTGTAGACCGCAGAGTCCTGGCCTGATGATGTTGATCTTCTGTGCTGGTCCATCCTTTTGGC
>NC_056499.1:58608526-58615201 GCF_014905685.2 Nematolebias whitei | reverse complement strand
GTGTGTGGAGTGGCCCTTATGGCCATGAGGACCAGAGGGAGTTTCACGTCCTCGTCCTTGTGGTTTGCGGCTACGTATTTCTTCAAAATACTTACCACAGTTCTGTTTGCTCTCTCCACTTGGCCTGAGGCCTGTGGGTGGTAGCCAACATGGAAGTTGACTTTGATGCCTAGCATCTTCCACAGTTCTTTCATCATTTCAGCTGTGAAGTGTGTACCTTGGTCTGAGTTCACCCTGAGGGGAAGTCCAAACCTTGAAAATACATGATTCATTAGTAACATAGCAGTTGTTTGTGCTGTGTCGTTAGGAGCTGTTAGGCATTCTACCCATTTGGTAAATGCGCAAGTTACCGTGAGAAAATATTTATTTCCTCTAGTGCTCTTAGTAAGTGGTCCAAACCAGTCGATCTGGAGGTCGGACCATGGGAATGCAATGCCTCTACTTTGCAGTGGTGCTCTGTGGAGTGGTCTGGATGGCTGAAACTGGCCACAGACCAGGCACCCTTTTATGTAGTTCTTAACATCCTTTTTCATTCCAGGCCAATAAGCAACTTGTTTTAATGCTTTCAGCGTGGCGTTATCTCCCCTGTGTCCTGTGGATGGGAGGTCATGCGCATGAACTAACATCACCCCCCTGTGGTCATGGGGGACCACGAACACGGGTGAGGACGTTGGTCCATGAGCAAAAGTTAGGATGCCCTTGAGTAGTTTTAGCTGTTTGCGCAGCTGAAAGAGGACTTTAAGGTCTGGATTGGAATCCAGGTCGGCTTCGGACGGAGTGTTTTTCTCTGGGTCAGTCAAGTACAGCATCATCGAGTTTATCGCAGGATCCAACTTCTGAAGTTGGATGAGAATTTAAATTGTCTCTCAGTCTAGTTCTGTAGACTACACAATAAGAGAATTGACAGTTGTCCTAAAGACGACCAATGACACCTTTCACAAGGAGCACAAGACACATTAGACACCACTCTGAGCAGAAGGGCCACGCTTTCCACAGAACAACTGTGTCAACTCTTGAACCTGTGCCTGCAGTCAACCTACTTCACATATGGGGAGCAATATTATAGGCAGAAACATGGGTGTGCTATGGGGTCTCCAGTTTCTCCTATTGTGGCCAACCTGTACATGGAGGAGGTAGAAAAGTGAGCCTTGATGTCCTTTTCAGGGACACCACCAAGTCATTGGTTCAGGTATGTTGACGATACCTGGGTTAAAATTAAATCTCAGGAAGTCCAACATTTTACTGACCACATCAACTCTGTGGATAAATATATAAAGTTCACACGAGATGATGTAAAAAATGGCAGGTTGGCTTTCTTGGACTGTGAGGTCTCAGTCTCAGAGGACTTTTTCAGACTGAGGTGTACCACAAACCCACCCACACAGACCAGTATTTGCAGTTTGACTCCCATCACCCTTTGGAGCACAAGTTAGGAGTCATCAGGACTCTGTACCACAGAGCAGACAGTGTCCCCACTAACTCAGGAGCCAGGCAGAAGGAGAAATCCCACACATGACAGGCTCTAGTGCAATGTGGATATTCTAACTGGGCCTTCCTGAAAGCAGAGAAGAAACCCAAACAGGACTCCAGTCAGCCATCAGGTGAAAAGGAGGAACCCAGACCCAGACCAGTGGTCATTCCATATGTTGAGGGAGTGTCAGAGAAACTGAGACTTTTATTTCCTAAACACAATGTCCCAGTGGCTTTTAAACCCCAAAATACATTAAAGACTGGTTCATCCCAAAGATCCAGTCCCCCGGCACAAACATAGTAATATTGTGTATGTTGTTCAATGTTCTTGAGGGTGATCAGTCTTACATCAGGGAAACTAAACAGCCACTGGCCAAAAAGATGGCCCAGCACAGAAGATCAACATCATCAGGCCAGGACTCTGCGGTCTACACTCATCTCCAGGCCAGCGGTCACTCTTTCAGGGATGAAGATGTTCACATCCTGGATAGAGAGGAACGATGATTTGAGAGAGGAGTAAAGGAGGCCATCTTTGTGAAAAGAAATCGTCCATCATTAAACAGGGGTGGAGGCCTCCGGGTTCAACTGTCCCCCTCTTACAATGCTGTTATTGCTAGTATCACTCAGCCCTTTGTGAATACAAACCGGATTCCAAAAAAGTTGGGACACTAAACAAATAATGAATAAAAACTGAATGCAATGATGTGGAGGTGCCAACATCTAATATTTTATTCAGAATAGAACACGAATCACAGATCAAAAGTTTAAACTGAGAGAATGTAAAAATGAAAGGGAAAAATCTGTTGTTTCCAAATTTCATGGCGTCAACAAATCCCAAAAAAGTTGGGACAAGTCCATTTCTACCACTTGTGTTGTGTAGTATGTCATATATGGATATATTCATACAATTTTTCACGAGTTCTTCATTTTTCTGACTGTGTAAATGCCGTGCATTGAATTTAACAGAAATGCGAACGAGAGACGTTATTATCTTTGACCCATCAAATGAATGCGGTCATTTATTTTCAGAATCAAAGTTTAACATCAAACATTTACATTAATTTGGCAAAATATGAAAATAATAACAGACAAGTTTCACAGATAATGGACATCAATCACACGGCGGTGATCGAGGACTTTGCTTCAGATATTTCTAAGATATCTGTTATGATCTTAGGAGAAAGGAGAGTTTAAGATTGAAATGGAGATTTATCTTACAGAGAGATGTGTGAGGGAATTAATCTGTCTGACCAGAAACGTGCACGCTCCTTCAGATCTCAGCTTGCCCACGGTACACTTGGTCGAAAATAGAACCTTCTACCTGGTTGATGATAAAATCAGCGTCGGCGTAGGGTTCCTTTCTGACTCTTTCAGCGTCTCCGTGAGGACTGCCAAACCCTTAGAGAGTCGTACGAGGTTATCCAAACAGAAGTTATAATCCCAAAACGTCTCTGGATCATCTTGAATGCGTTTGTATCCAAGAACTCTGAACTCCTTTCATCTCTTTAGCTCTTACACTCTAGCTCTTTAACTCCATCACTCTTCAGCACTCTAGCTTCAGACTGGTAGAACCGGGAAGTTGCCACATTTTAAATGAGTTGACTTCCGGGTCAATTTAGAGCTTTCTGATTCGTGGATGGACCAGAATAGAGGTGTGGTTTTGTGACGTAAGATGTTATCAAAGTCAAGGGCAGAGAATGAGATTGTTTAACAGACAGAAAAGATTATTGGAGAAAGACCAGACTTCGTGGAGTCAAACTCCTATTATCTTCTGAAAAAGTTTAAACATGACATTTCTTCTCAGTAAACATTTTAGTTGACCGAGACTCGACCTTTAACATACTTACAAAACTTGCTCATTGAAGACAGAAAAATCAAGAAATGCATATTAACCTGATTTCTTCTTTGAATGAGGAATAAAAATCATTACTTACTGTTTATGTAAAATAAAAATGAGTAGTTCTCTTCAACCTGTAAGCATTGAGTGAACTAACACAATTTGATTATCAAACATTTGTAAAATAGTAATGATCATAGAGGATTGTCTTTTCTACTTGATTAATTCAAGAAAGAAAGTCACCAGATGGCTCAAACTGTATTTCTGGATGCAGATCAATGAAATAACAGTCTCTGTCCATCTGATCAGATTTGAGGTCAGATCAGGTTCACTACAGTTGCATCCCTACTTCTTCTTACAACACTCAACAGATGTCTGGGGACAGAGGAGACCAGTTTCTCAAGTTTAGAAATAGGAATGCTCTCCCATTCATGTCTAATACAGGCCTCTAACTGTTCAATCGTCTTGGGCCTTCTTTGTCGCACCTTCCTCTTTATGATGCGCCAAATATTCTCTATAGGTGAAAGATCTGGACTGCAGGCTGGCCATTTCAGTACCCGGATCCTTCTCCTATGTAGCCATGATGTTGTGATTGCTGCAGAATGTGGTCTGGCATTATCATTTTGAAAAATGCAGGGTCTTCCCTGAAAGAGATGATGTCTAGATGGGATGTTCTAGAACCTGAACATAGTTCTCTGCATTAATGGTGCCTCTCCAGACATACAAGCTGCCTATGCCACAAGCGCTCATGCTACCCCATACCATCAGTGATGCAGGCTTATGAACGAAGCGTTGATAACAACTTGGACTATCCTTGTCCTCTCTGGTCCAGATGACATGGCGTCCCAGTGTTCCATAAAGAACTTCAAAATCGTGACTCATCTGACCACAGAACAGTCTTCCATTTTGCCACACTCCATTTTAAATGACCCCTGGCCCAGTGCAAACGTCTGAGCTTGTGGAGCTTGCTTAGAAATGGTTCCTCTTTGCACTGTAGAGTTTCAGCTGGCAACGGCAGATGGCACTGTGGATTGTGTTCACTGACAATGCTTTCTGGAAGTATTCCTGAGCCCATTCTGTTATTTCCTTGACAGTGGCATTCCTGTTTGAGGTGCAGTGACGTTTAAGGGCCCGGAGATCACGAGCATCCAGTAGAGTTTTACGGCCTTGACCCTTACGCACAGCGATTGTTCCAGAATCTCTGAATCTTTTGATGATGTTATGCACGGTTGATGATGATACCTTGAAAGTCTTTTCTATTTTACGCTGGGTAACACCACTCTGGTATTGCTGCACTATCTTTCTGCGCAACAATGGTGGAATTGGTGATCCTCTTACCTTCTAGGCTTCTGAGAGACACTCACACTCTTGAAAATCTTTTTTTATACCCAATCATGTTGTCAATTGACCTAATTAGTGTTAATTGTTCTTCCAGCTGTTCGTTATATGCTCAATTTCCTTTTTCCAGCCGCTTATTGCTACTTGTCCCAACTTTTTTTAGATTTGTTGACACTGTGAAATTTTGAATCAACATATTTTTCCTTTAAAATGTTACATTTACTCAGATTAAACTTTTGATCTGTCATCGATGTTATATTACGAATAAAATGTTGACATTTGCCATCTCCACATCATTGCATTCAGTTTTTATTATTGGATTTTTTTATTATCAATAATCCTTGTCACTTTGAGGATAGCCAATCAGTGTTTGCCCCCTACAAATGCCTATTTACCAGAAACAACAACAACGAATTGATGAAATCGATAAAAATTGATAATTAAAAGTGTTTGTAACGAATTTCATTATCGATTCGTTGTGTCGCGCAATTATGCGTCTTTCATGGCGCTGCGGAGTCTTTTTGTTCACCTGCAGTTCATTGTCAATGCTGACTGACTGAATAAAGTTTGAAATAAAAAAAAAAAACTCTGCAGCGCGAGTTGAACAGAGCGAGGGGGGCAGAGGAAGCAGAGCAGAGGCTGTTTTCAAAGGAAATTAAATACATTTTACAAATGACCGACAAAGAGAAAACTGTTCGACCCAAGTCCTCCAAAGTGTGGGAGAACTTCACAAAGATAAAAATTGTGCAACATGCAGCTTTGAAAAAGCTGCATGTTGCACAATTTGCCTGAAATTAAAAAAATATATATATCAGAGAGTCAGAGAGAGAGTCAGAGTCAGAGTCAGAGTTTCTTTATTGTCATTCACACCTCATGTGGTACATGTGGTGGAGCGAAATTATGTACACGGGGTCCCAGTTACATCCAACAATAAAATGTCTAAGAAAAACAGTAATAACATCTGATATGAACTAAGGAAAACGTCAACTAAATATACACTAAGCACTCATAACATAAAACATTGAACATCAGCACAAACATGAACATGAGTCTGTGAGCAGATGTGCACGCATGAACACATCAACATTGAAACAGATCAGCAGCAACATGAAACAGATCAGCAGCAACATGATATGGTTTTTCACAGTGATTATTCTAGTTAGAGATTCATGAGTCTAACAGCCTCAGGGTAGAAGCTGTTCCTCAGTCTAGTGGTTCTACACTTAATGCTCCTTAACCTCCTTCCTGAGGGGAGTGGGGCAAAAAGTGTGTGTGCTGGGTGGGTGGGGTCCTTCAAGATGCAGGTGGCCCTCTTCCTGCATCTGGAGGTGTAGATGTCTGTGATGGTGGGGAGACTGATTCCAACAGATTTCTGTGCAGCCTTCACCACTCTCTGCAAAGCTTTTCTTTCTGCAGCTGTGCAGCCTCCATGCCACACATTGATGCTCGAGCACAGGATGCTCTCCACTGCACACCTGTAGAAGGAGGTGAGGACTGAGCTTCCCAGACCAGCTCGCCTCAGCCGTCTGAGGAAGTAGAGTCTCTGATGAGCTTTCTTGATCAGGCTGGTGGTGTTGTTGCTCCAGCTGAGGTTGTCATTCATGTGTACACCCAAGTACTTGTAGCTGGAGACCACTTCCACGCAGATCCTCTTATGTTCAGGGGGGTGTAGGTGTTTTTGTTCCTTCTGAAGTCCACAATCATCTCCTTTGTCTTCTTCACATTGATGTGAAGGTTATTCTCTCTGCACCAGCTCTCCAGGTGTTCCACCTCTTGCCTGTAGCTGGACTCATCATTGTTTGTGATGCATCCCACCACCGCTGTATCATCTGCAAACTTTACAATGTGACAGCCTGGATGGGTAGCTGCACAATCATATGTGAGCAGAGTAAACAGAAGGGGGCTCAACACACATCCCTGAGGAGAGCCAGTGCTGAGGGTTATGGTGGAGGAGGAGAGGTTGTGGATCCTCACTAACTGTGGTCTGTTTGTTAAAAAGTCTAGTACCCAGTTGCAGATGGAGGGGCTTA
>NC_056499.1:58601840-58608426 GCF_014905685.2 Nematolebias whitei | reverse complement strand
GGGATGAGTGTAGACCGCAGAGTCCTGGCCTGATGATGTTGATCTTCTGTGCTGGGCCATCCTTTTGGCCAGTGGCTGTTTTGTTTCCCCGATGTAAGACTGATCACAGCCCTCCTGACACTGAACAGCATACACAACATTACTCTGTTTGTGCCGGGGGACTGGATCTTTGGGATGAACCAGTCTTTGCCGTAATGTATTTTGGGGTTTACATAACGTCCCAGTGGCTTTTAAATACAAATACACCACCTCAGACTGAGGAAGTCTCTTGGATGAGAGACGAAACATTTCTTTTGCTTTGTTTTTTTGTTTTCTTGTTTTTTGAATGTCCAGAGGACCAGATTGAACTTTTTTTGGATTTTTCTACCTGGATTATTGAGCATGTATCAGGATACTGGATCTACTTTTTGCCAATACCAAGGAGGTATACAGTTCATCACCTCTGCCTCCCCGGGGGGCTCAGATCACAATCTGATTCATCTGTAGCCTGTGTATAAACCCCTGGTGCGCAGAGAACCAGCTGTGATGAGCACAGTGAAGCAATGGAATGAGGAGACTGAAGAAGCTCTGAGGGACTGTTTCAGCTCCACTGTGTGGGAAGAGCTCTGTGATCCTCATGGGGAGGACATTGACAGCATCACGGACTGCATCACGGACTACATCAATTTCTGTGTGGACAACACTGTACCCATCAGGACAGTACGGCGTTTCTCCAACAACAAACCATGGATTAACCCTGAAATAAAGGCTCTCCTGAAGGAGAAAAAAAAATCTTTTAGATCAGGTAACAAGGAGGACCTGAGAGCTGTGCAAAAAGAACTGAGAAGAACGATTAGGGATGGAAAAAACATCTACAGGAAAAAGATGGAGGATCAGCTGAAGCAGAGCAACATCAGTGGGGTGTGGAGGAGCCTTAAAAACATATCAGGCTACAAATCAAGCCCCCAGGCTGTAGGAGACAAAGGGTGGGTGAATGACTTGAACCAGTTCTTTAACAGATTTGATCTGTCACCCACCCCCACCCCTACTCCAGCCATGTCCCCCCTGCTGTCAGCCCCATCACCTTTAATGACTGCCAACTTCTCTTCTCAGGAATTCACACCTCTCAGCTCTCACCCATTAGCCTCCCCCTTCATTTCAGTTAACTTCGGCCCTATTTACACGGACACGATGGGGGGAAACGTAGGTTTTTTCGTATCTTAATTAGAGGAAAAGATTTGCGTTGACACGGTCGGATTTTGGGTTTACATGCATCCGGAGGATTCTCCCCCCCCCCCCCCCTGCCCTCCCGAATCCACTGTAGTTACCATGCAAGGTCATTAGATGGCGCTGTGAATTTTGTACCTTCACCTAATGCGCATGTGTGCTGCCTCGGCACGCTCTTTTCCTGTGAGCTAACAACAACGTAACAACAAGAACTGGATTCTGGCTGGATTTTGAATAAGAGTCGACAGATTTGACGCCAAGCGGGACCGCTTCGTCTAACAGCTCCACACCGGTCTCTGAGTGGACCAGAACCAAGTCGACGATGTCGGACTTTACTCGGTGATCATCAGTAGCTGTTTTTAGGGATGGGGCAGATCCGATCCAGTATCGGTATCGGCCTCCGATACCAGCATAATTTACGTATCGGATTTTCCGATCCATAATGCATGTTGGCTTCAAACTATAGAATGGATTTCCTGAACGGCGGCGTGTCTCATGAGCCCAGAGTAATAAGACCCGCCTCACATTCAGGAAATCCAGTTCATAGTTTGCAGCAACTACAACGTGAGGACTGAGTTAGCAGCACTGTGGCTAACAGCTAACAAACTTTTCATGTAAACATGTCCGCTGTGTGGAAGTATTTTACACTAAACACCACAAAACAAGACAGCAACGTGCAATGTCTGCAGAGCCATAGCACCACATTAAACCACGGTAAAGTTAGTTTTATGATGGATGTTCGAGCTCCGTGGCTTCAGCGGGGCGCTGCTCTTTGGTCAAACCGAAAGAGGCGACTCGACACCGGCCAGCCGCGTCCAATCTGCCCCGCTCAGTCTGCCCGTCTCCGAGGAGGGACAGACTGAGCACGGCTGCCCCAAATCAGGCTGCTTGCTTCGGATTGAACAAGAAGAAGACATTGTTGAAACCACGGAGCTCAAATGTTTACAGAGAAGTTGCTAAACTTCATCATAATTAATGACCAACCACTATCAGTTGTCGAAAACGAAGGATTTCACAGTTTGATACTTGCAGTCAAGATATAGTTTACCCTGCAGGAGATATTTATCAGTACAACAGTAGACAATCATAAAAAACATATGATTTGAAAATTATACATATTAAAAACATAAACAGCTACATTATAAAGTGATGTAAAATACTAAAAACAGGAACATGTCTGTTGGTTTATGCCAAGAACTTAGCAGGTGTTTGAAGCCATTTAACATTTAATTTAATTCATTTATTCATTCATTTAAATGAAACAAAACAAAAAAAATCATCAAAAAGAAAACAATGAATGAAAAGAGTGCAGGAAGAAGAAAAATATTATATCTGACCCTTATAAAATATAAAACAACTTTAAACAATCACTTAAATTAATCACTTTAATATCCACTTTAAAACTAGGAATAAAAAGAAACATGTTTTGTGTTAGCAGAGTTTAATTCTAACTTTAAAACTTATCCAACATTAATAAAACTTACCTCAAGTTGCCTTTTTGGACATGCATGCATATATTTGTACACATTGTACTTGAGAGGAGATTATTACAGCCTCATATAAAATCAATAATGATCATGATATCGGAACGGGATCGGGATCGGATTGGAATAAAAAAAAAAAAAAGTGGATCGGTGCATCCCTAGCTGTTTCACTGCAGGTAAATCAACGTTCTTAATAATGTTTGCTTGTGTTTACTTCGGTTACAAAACAACCAACTGAGTTTTTATTTAGTCCTGAAAGAAGAAGAAGAAGCTGTTCTTCCACCAGGCGGACTGGTTCTGAACGAGGCTCGGCCCAGATGAACTGCAGGAGGACGTCGAAGAGAGAGATGTTGATGAACTATTTATTTAAAATTCCCCTCATTTCTTTTATTCAATCCATTCAAGTTCAGTTAACTTGTTTTTAATAGTGTGTTCAGTTTAATTATCAGTGTTTGTGTGACATACAGTCTGTGGTGTTGAATAAATAAATAAAAATTAAATTTGATGTCTTCATTTTCTACTTTAGTAACACACAATATGTTTAGCATCATTTTAAATTTTAATTACATAATGTCCAGATAGCTTCATTATCTCTCACACTAACATAAATACTGTTTATTATTATTAAACTGTTATTATTTAGCACATTTAGATGTTATAGTGCAGTGCGACGTGTGCGCGTGCCTCGTTCTATAAACAGCGATGTTAGAACTGGATCAGACCGTGTCTCTTCCAACACAGATGTCGGTCACAGCACCTGGAATCTGACGTAGATTAACTACGAGATTAAAATATATTCCATCAGTCGAGGTTCAGAAAGCAGTGTGTCCGCTGCCATGTTGATAGAAATATAGCGTCTGTCCGCGCATGCGTGTGCGCATGTGGTTTAACACAAAGCCTCAGCGCGAGATGTTTACATTATCAGCGGGGGGTCAGTGAAAAACCTCCACTCTGGAAGGTGGGTTCAGAAACCTCCGGATTCAAAGAGAGGGCCCACTGGTGTCGTGTAAATGATCAGCAGAACCGCAGAGAGAAAGCTGCGGATGCTCTCAGAATACAAGCCGTGTAAACGGCCCCTTCATTTCACAGCACCCTTCCCCAACTCCATCTTGTCCCTCTCAACTCTTCAGGTGAGGAATGAGCTGCAAAAGATCAAGGTGCGTAAAGCTGCAGGTCCAGATGGAATCAGATCCAGGCTCCTGAGGTGCTGCTCAGCTCAACTGTGTGGCATCATGGGATTTATGTTCATTCTGAGCCTGAAGCTGGGGAAAGTACAACAACTGCGGAAGACCTCCTGTGTGGTACCGGTACCAAAAACCAAACATCCCAAGGACCTCAGTAACTACAGGCCGGTGGCTCTGACCTCACATTGGATGAAGACCCTCGAGAGGCTGGTCCTCAACAATTGGCGCCACCTGGTGAGGTCTTCGTTGCAGTTTGCCTACCGGCCTGGCATCGGGGTGGATGATGCCATCATCTACCTCAGGCACCAAGCTCTGACCCACCTGGAGAAACCTGGAAGCACCGTGAGGATCATGTTCTTTGATTTCTCCAGGGATTTCAACACCATCCAGCCAGGACATCTGCGGGACAAGCTGGAGTTATCAGGAGTGGACATCCAGGGAGTGGACATTGAGATTGTGGACTCTTATAAGTACCTGGGTGTTCACCTGAACAATAAACTGGACTGGTCTCACAACACTGATGCACTTTACTGGAAGGGTCAGAGCAGACTACCTGCTGAGGAGACTGAGGTCTTTTGGAGTGCAGGGGTGCTCCTGAAGACCTTCTTTGACTCTGTAGTGGCATCAGCCATCTTCTATGGTGTTGTGTGTTGGAGCAGCAGCTTATCATCAGCTGAGAAGAAGCAGCTAGATAACTCATCAAGAAGGTCAGCTCTGTGCTTGGACGCCCCCTCGACCCAGTGCAGGTGGTGGGAGACAGAAGGACTCCAGCTAAAATAACATCATTGCTGGACAATGTCTCCCACCCCATGAAGCTGTTGCTGAACTGGAGAGCTCGTTCAGTGACAGATTCCTGCATCCTAAATGCACAAAGGAGTGTTACTGCAGGTCCTTCCTCCCAGCAGCTGTTAGACTCTACAACCATCACTGCTCCCAACAAACTCAACAAGGATTAAATACATGCTGACCTCTGCTGAAATACACACTCTGCCTGTAATACTGTACTGTCAATTGTCTTTATCAATGTTCCAATACATATTGAACATTATTATTGATATTGTTTATCTTATTTATTTATGTATTGTTTATTAACATTTAGGAACTTTTGTGTGAAATCTTTTTATCTTTTTATCTGTTGCTGCCGTTACACTTGAATTTCCCATCCGTGGGACAATAAAGGCTGTTTCTATTCTATTCTATTCTATTCGATTCTATTCTAAAGGAGTTTTAAAACTGGACAGTGAAGGGGCTCGTCTGATGAGAAGAGGGAGATCCTTCCACAGTCTTGGAGCAGCAACAGAAAAAGCTCTGTCCCCTCTGAGCCTCTGTTTGGACCTCAGCACCTCCAGGAGCAGCTGATCAGCTGATCTGAGGCACTTTTGCAATTTTGTTGATAGTTTATTCTTTTTTTTTGTGCTGAAACGTTTCACCTTCATTCCAGAAGGCTTCAGTTCTGTCAAGGAAACACACAACACAAAACTGATTCTTCCCCCAACAGCTTACTTCAGTCCTTCTCAAATGGTGGGGCGCGCCCCCCTGGGGGGCCCCGGAGCAATGCCGGGGGGGCGCATGTGACCCAGGGAACATTTTGCGGCAGGGATTAGTTTTTTTTTTTTTCACCATTCTCATTGTGTCAGGGTGCGTTCAGCCACTGTTTGCTAAAATCCGGCAACTCTAAGACTCACTAATAATAAAGTTATGGACAAATATGTCTGTCTTATCGTTTGGGGAGCCATGATTGAACTGTGTCGCTGTGAGTCCTCAGCTGGTGACGCTCTGGACGCTTGTCACCCACAGCACGCATGCGACAGAGAATAAACTCAAAGCGAGAGCGTTATCTGCCCCTCTTCCTCTTTTACTTTAACTATTTATTTTAGTTTGTCAAAGCACAATTTTTGTGTTTTTTATACAGAAGTAATGTTTAATAAATGTTAGGACTGTATTCTTTGCTATCAAGTCCTCCGCTCTGGACGCATTTCACTCACAGCATGCAGCAACAAAGAGTATAAAGTCAAAGCGAGAGCGACACCTGCCCCCTCTTTCCTCATTCATGTTGACAATTTTTTTTTTTAGTTTTTTTGACTGTCAAAGCACAAGTTTTTATTTTATTTTTTAAGTTGTTATAAAAACAGACGTTTAACAAATGTAAGGACTCTATTCTTTGCTAAAAAAATATATTTTGTCATTAAACAACTTGTCAGGTTCTTGTTAGAGCACCACATTCCCATGGACCCCCCACCCCCCCCTCCCAGCTCGCTCGCTCGCTCGCTCTTGCGCTCTTTGCAGCTTCTCTGGTGTTTCTGCACTGAGACCAGGTCCAGGTCCAGCAAAACATTGAGCAGGAGCTGAGAGCTGCAGGATCATGCTTCAAACTGCGATTCAAAAAGCTGTGCACTGCAAAACGTGCTCATTGTAGCCATTAATCCTGACGTCCTCATTTTGATTAAAAACAAAAAAACAGCACAAATTCTTTAATTCATTTTTGTTTTGTAGGTCAAAGTGTTGTATAAAACACTCCTGAGTTAAAATATTGCTGATCAATTTGAAATTTTTATTATTTATTGATGGTATTTAATTTGATTGTTCAGTATCAAAAGGTCAAAAATGTTTAGTTTTAAATAAGGTTATATATTATATATTATATTATTTATATTATATTATATATTAAGCCCCTCCATCTGCAACTGGGTACTAGACTTTTTAACAAACAGA
>NC_056499.1:58596278-58601740 GCF_014905685.2 Nematolebias whitei | reverse complement strand
TTATGTTTAGAAAATAAACGTCTCAGTTTCTCTGATACTCCCTCAACATATGGAATGACCACTGGTCTGGGTCTGGGTTCCTCCTTTTCACCTGTTGGCTGACTGGAGTCCTGTTTGGGTTTCTTCTCTGCTTTCAGGAAGGCCCAGTTAGGATATCCACATTGCTCTAGAGCCTGTCTTGTGTGGGATTTCTCCTTCTGCCTGGCTCCTGAGCTAGTGGGGATGCTGTCTGCTCTGTGATACAGAGTCCTGATGACTCCTAACTTGTGCTCCAAAGGGTGATGGGAGTCAAACTGCAATTTGACTCCCATAGATAGATTATAGGCATAGACTTTAAGGCCGCTATCGAAGCATCCTGGGCCTCCATAACACCTCATCAGTGCCACAGGCTGATTGCCTCCATGCCATGCCGCATTGAAGCAGTCATTCATGCAAAAGGATTCCTGACCAAGTATTGAGTGCATAAGTGAACATGATTATTTGAAGGTTGGCGTTTTTTGTATTAAAAACACTTGTCTTTCATTGGTGGGATGAAATATGCTAATTTTTTGGGACAGGCATTTTGGGTTTTCATGAGCTGTATGCCATAATCATAAGTATTAAAACAATTAAAGACCTGAAATATTTCAGTTGGTGTGCAATGAATCTGAAATATATAAAAGTTTAATTTTTATCATTACATTATGGAAAATAATGACCTTTATCACAATATGCTAATTTTTTGAGAAGGACCTGTAAGTGTGCATTTAGTCTTCTGTCTGAATGAGGAGTAGTGATGTCGGTCGAAAGTCAGAGACAAACAGAGACGAGTTATTAGAACGAAGTGTCTTGTTTTTAAACCTTACAGACAGTAAATAACTTCAACTGGCACCTGCGTTTGTCTCACTTCTTCATAATATTTCTCTGTTTGTACAAACCGTTCGTAAACATTCCTGCTGTCTCTTGACTTCTAGTGACCCTCTTGACATCACTAGAACCACCCCCCGCTGGTTGTTTCAACCAATCAGGAAGTACCACGTAACAGGAAGTGTATACCCCTTTAAAAGGAACACTTCGTGGAACTATTCAGTTCGGTCCTGGAACTCAGTTCAGTCCTGAAGTGCAGTCCTGGAGTTCAGTGCTGGAACTCAGTCGGGGTCTTAAGTCTTAGGGCTAAATCTTCAGTCTTAGTCTTCATGAGTCTTAGGGTGCATTCACACTAGCCCTGTTTAGTCCGCTTTAATCGAACTCTAGCTCGTTTTCCTAAAAAGTCCAGTTCGTTTAGGGAGATGTGAACGCACCATTAAACTCTGTCAGGGAACAAAAAGGCGAACTCTGGCCCGGGCAAAAACCTAGGTCTCAGTCGGGTAGAAATGAACTCCAGCGCGGTTCGAGTACAGTGTGAATGTAAACAGACCGGGCCCCGCTCCACAGAGTAAACAAACACGCATTTGTCTGACCTTATATGGAGCCGTCAGCTGCCTTGTGTAGAAAAACAATATTCTCCATGGTCTTCTGTCTCATCTTCTGCTCATGCTGAGTCCATTTTTGAAAAATGACAAAATATAACTCCTAAAACTGCTAAAACTTGATGCCACTTTGTTTTAATTTTTATTTACAGAAGAAGAAGAAGACATGTCTTCAGAGGTTTTTGTGTAGTTTCTTTCAGTAGTTCTTGGTGCAGCGCCTCCACAGGCGAGTGGGGGAACAGGTTGGTTCAACAGGTTGACTCGACTGCACAGTGCAGTGTGAATGCAAACGCACCAGCTCAAATGTAAACAAAAAGTCATGAATATTGGTCCCGAACCGAACCGAGTCTACTGGACTATCTGGTGTGAAAACAACCTTAGTCTTTTCCAGTCTTGCTGGAACTTTTGGTCATAGATGAGACTCACTTAAGCAGCGGATGGATGGGACCATGTGCCAAGGGGTCCCTCCATTTAGTGGAGTCACAGCTCGCATCGCTGTGCACTCAACCCGAGCAGTAAATGCTCCACTTCTAAGGAAGCTTATTCGGTGGAACTGAGTAATTCAGCAATTATTCTAAAGATTTCCAGCTACTTTAACAGGAGACGCTGTAAAGGGAGCATACTAATGGACTTCTTTTCCAGAGTGGAGGTATCCCCCATCTAAGGTAACAAAGTCGCTGCACGTCCTGAAGTGTACCGGGAAGCTGAGCTGGATGTCGGAGGAAGGGTGCAATGTTCTGGTTCCACACATAACTTTCATCCCTCTTTAAATCTTTAAACTTCTATTTCTCCTCTTTAACTTTGCTATTCGCCAGTAATCTAGATGCCTTCAGAGGTGAATCAGCCTCGATCAGTAATGTTCTGTTGTCTTGTTAGTAAAGCTTGCTAAGTTTATTAATCAGAAACAGATCAGCAAATCAATGTGTACATGTTTTGATGTTAAATTTTGATTCTGTTAAATAAATGACCGCGTTTATTCTGATGGGTCAAAGATAAAATGGCGTCTCATGTAACTGATTAAACAATCCACTCACAGTTATCTCAGTCACATGGCAGAAATTTAACTCGAAAAAGAAAATAATCCGTTGTAATTAAACAATTAATATTCTTTGTGCTTGAACTAGCTTTAAGAATAATTAATTAGTAGTGTGTCCCCAGCAAAGCTGTCCTGACATACTACATTGCAAGTGTTTTGAGTTAATTAGCTGATTAGAGTGTGGCACCAGGTGTCTTCAATATTTAACTTTTTCACAATACTCTAATTTTCTGAGATACTGAATTTGGGGATTTCATTAGTTGTCAGTTATAATCATCAACAGTAAAATAAGCATATGAAATATATCAATCAGTGTGTAATGAATGAATATAATAAACAAGTTTCACATTTGAATGGAATTATTAAAATAAATTTTTTCATGATATTCTAATTTTATGACGTGCATCTGTATATGTGTATATTTATATATATTTATATATATATATATATATATATATATATATATATATAAACATACACACGAACACACACACATTGCAGGTAATTATGTCCTGAAAGCGCACGCTGTAGCTGCACTCATGAAGTAGGATATACAGTCTCTTTCCAAAAAATAAGAATATCATGGAAAAGTTGTTTAACTTCCATAATTCCATTCAAAAAGTTAAGCTTTAATAGGTGATAAGATTTAGGGCCCACAATTTAAATGATTTCAAGTATTTATTTGTTTATTTTTACATTAAAAAAAACCCCATGAAAACAAGATTTAAAAAAAATGGAATTCTGTGGAGAAATCAGCCCAAATGTCGCATGAATGTTTTAAAATGAGTGTGACACTAATCATCTACTAAACTCAAAGCACCTGCACAGGTTTCCCCAGGTGTTATTAAAATGCTTCACTTTGGTTCAATTGTCTCAGTTCGGTTCAATATGGGGAAGACTGCAGACATAACAACTGGCCAAAAGACCATCATTGATGCCCTCCATAGGATGGGTAAGACACAAAAATTCATAGCTAAGGAGGCTGGCTGTTTACAGAGTGCTGTATCCAAGCATATCAATGGAAAGTCTAGTGGAAGGGTAAATTGTGGCAGGAGAAGATGCACCAGCAAAAGAGATGATCGTGGGCTTCAGCGGATTATCAAACAGAGAAGATTCCAGAATCTGGTGGAGATCCAGAAAAAGTGGAATGAGACAGGAGTCACAGCTTCAAAAACCACCACATTCAGACGCATCCGGGAGATGGACTACAACTGTCGGGTTCCTCGGTCCTGTTTTCTGATGAAAGTAAAGTGTGCCTTTCATTCGAAAATCAAGGTCCAGGGGTTTGGAGGAAGAAGCAGAACAGGAACAGAGCCCATACTGTTTGAGATCCAGTGTGAAACAGATCAGGAGCTGTTACCATCAGGCTCAGGAGCTACTGCAGCCAGGCTCAGGAGCTGCTATCACCAGGCCCAGGCACTGCTACAATCTGGCCCAGGACTGATGCTACCAACATCAGCTTTTTCTTCAATATAAACAGAAATGGCGAACAGAAATATGAAGCAAAGTCGACCGATAACCGAGGAAGAGTTTGAGGAGATAAGGAGATTCTTGTATCTTATGTCTGGTGAGATAGCAACAATCTCACAGCAACAGAAACTCACAATGGACTTAATGGGAAAGGTTAAAGAATTGAAGAGACAGCATGTTGAAAAAGACAAATAGCTCTCTTGGAACATCGTGTGGCTGACTTTGAGCAATATAGTCGAATGAATGATGTTGTAACTAGTGGGCTGGAAACCAAGCCACGATTATATACTCGGGCAGTGACACAGGCAAACACTAATGAAGAAATGGATGAAGACCAAGGGTCCCTTCGAAAACCTAAATAGGAGTTTATTGGCTGAGTAGTTAGAGCAGTCGTCCTCCAATGCAAGAGTTGGGGGTTCGAACCTACCAGCAATCACATGCTGAAGTGTCCCTGGGCAAGACACTGAACCCCTCATTGCCTCTGATGTGTGTCCCATCAGTGTATGAATGTGATAAAGCTCTGATTAGTCTCTTTAGAATGATTTGTTCAATTATCTTTGTAGAGATCTAGTAGAGAGCTGTATGAATGGATAAATGAGGACACAGATTGTAGTGTAAAGTGCTTTGAGTATCTTGAAATAAGATAGAAAGGCGCTATATAAGTACAGTCCATTTACCATTTACCATTTATTGCATGGTGGGGAAACAGTTTACTGGAACTCCTCTGACTGATGAAGCCCTCCGGATAGAGGGTGAAACGTTTCTATAAAAAAGAAACTGTCCAGATGACCCGACTGAGAATTATTGGATCTCACTCTCATTATTCTAGCATTTCGCAAATAGAAAAATTTTGGTAATCCTACCTAAAATGGGAAAAGTTTATTCTGATTTCACATCAAACAGTATGAAAAATGCATGTGTCTTTTTACATAGTGTATGTAAACTTCTGGTTTCAATTTGGGATGCACCGATCCACATTTTTAACTTCCGATCCGATCCCAATACCTAAATCTGAATATCGGCTGATACCGATCCAGTTCCGATATCATGATCATCATTGATTTTATATGAGGCTGTAATAATCTCCTCTCAAGTACAATTTGTACAAATATATGCATGCATGTCCAAAAAGGCAACTTGAAGTTTTATTAATGTTGGATAAGTTTTAAAGTTATAATTAAATTCTGCTAACACAAAACATGTTTCTTTTTATTCTTAGTTTTAAAGTGGATATTAAAGTGATTAATTTAAATGATTGTTTAAAGTTATTTTATATTTTTTAAATAAGGGGCAGATTTTTCTTCTTTCTGCACTCTTTTCATTCAATGTTTTCTTTTTGATGAATTTGTTTTGTTTATTTTGTTTCTTAAATGAATAAATTAATTAATTAAATTAAATAAAATGTTAAATGGCTTCAAACATCTGCTAAATTCGTGGCATAAACCAACAGACATGTTCCTGTTTTTAGTATTTTACATCACTTTATAATGTAGCTGTTTTTGTTTGTT
>NC_056499.1:58578575-58596178 GCF_014905685.2 Nematolebias whitei | reverse complement strand
ATATATATATATAATTTTCTTGTAATTTTCAAATCATATTTTTTTTATGATTGTCTACTGTTGTACTGGTAAATATCTCTGGAGGGTAAACTATATCTTGGCTGCAAGTATCAAACTGTGAAATCCTTCGTTTTCTACAACTGATAGTGGTTGGTCATTAAGTATGAAGTTTATCAACTTCTCTGTAAACTCCGGGGCTTCAGCGATGTCTTCTTCTTGTTCAATCTGAAGCAGCAGCCTGATTTGGGGCAGCCGCGCTCAGTCTGTCCCTCCTCAGAGACGGGCAGACTGAGCGGGGCAGATTGGACGCGGCTGACCGGGGTCGAGTCGCCTGTTGTGGGTTGAGCACAAAGAGTAGCGCCTCGCTGAAGCCACGGAGCTCGAACGTCCATCATAAAACTAACTTTACCGCAGTTTAATGTGGCGCTATGGCTCTGCAGACATTGCACGTTGCTGTCTTGTTTTGTGGTGTTTCTAGTGTAAAATACTTCCACACAGCGGACATGTTTACATGAAAAGTTGGCTAACCGTTAGCCACAGTGCTGCTCACTCAGTCCGCACGTTGTAGCTGCTGCAAACTATGAACTGGATTTCCTGAATGTGAGGCGGCTCTTATTACTCTGGGTTCATGAGACACGACTCCGTTCAGGAAATCCATTCCATAGATTGAAGCCAACATGCATCATGGATCGGAAATCTCTGCAGGTTGGATCGGAAAAATCCGATACGTCAATTATGCTGGTATCGGAGGCCGACACCGATACTGGATCCGCCCCATCCCTAGTTTCAATTGTAGAACAGGGCTGTATGAATGGGTAAGTACAGTCCATTTACCATTTACCATTTTAGATTTTTCATTCAACCTTTATTTATACAGGTAAATCCCATTGAGCCTCAAGGACTCATTTACAAGAGAGCCCTTATTTCAACAAAGAATGATGACACAATGGACAACAGCAACAACAATAAACAGCCACAAAAAGTCATACAGATTAATTACACATAGAGTGAAATACAGTACTTCAAGCCTTTATTTCTTGTAATTTTGGTGATTATGGTTTACAAATAATGAAAAACCAAAACTCGGTCTCAGAAAATTAGAATATTGAGATAAAGTTCTATTTTGAAAAAGTATGCACTCTATGCACAGATAAACAGATGTGAGCTACAAGTGGCACATTCTTCAGGTCAGCCACTCCTGAACCAGACAACATCCGAAGAGTCTTCCAATATGGAAAGTTTTCCAAAAATTCAAAATGTTCTGAGATACCAAATTTTGTTTTCTTCATTATTCATAAGCCATAATCATTAAAATTACAAGAAATAAAGGCTTGAAATATTTCATTGTGTGTGTGTTCATCTTTATAATATACGAGTTTCACTTTATGAAGGGACTGACAAAAAATATACAACTTTTTCATGAATTTTTTAGATGTAGATGATATATGCTCATTTGGAAATCTCACCTGGCTTTTCTTCAGCTCCCCCTCCAGCTGCTTAATTCGAGATTTGGACCAGGCTTTTATTTTTAGGAACTTTGCCTCAGATCTACTGGCTTCTTCTGTTTTTTGTTTAACTTGAGCTGAAAGAAATTAAAAGACTGAATAAGTTATCAAACTAATAACATGAAACAGAAATTTAATGGAACTGAAATAGGGCTTATATTGCATAATTCAAAATATAATTGAAAACAGAACATTGTTTTGGCTGTCTCCAGGGGTGGAGTGAGTACTAAAAAAACATAATCAAGGAAAAGTACACTCACTCTGTTGAAAATTTACTCAAGTATAAGTAGAATTACCAGCATAAAAAACTATCGGCACGTCAGCAATGGACCAGTCAGCGTCAGCGACCTCAATTTGTCCTGAAGTGAACATCCCTTACCTGCAGAGCTGCAGTGGTGTTGCATTACAAACGCTTAGCAGCCAGAGATTTCAATAACAGAGTTCACATGTTTTGATTCATGTTAATCTACTGTAATAAACCTTTGTAAAATACACCAAAATGCAGGACATGGCATCTACTTTGTTCAAAATTCTCTGGGGGAGGATCCCCAGACCCCACCCCACCACCACAACCACCAATGCAGCCTGTTCTGTAATATTCTTTATACAGAATGGAAGGATAAATGACTGTATAATAAATAAATGGACTTTACTTAAAGAATTATTTGCATTTCATATATTATATTATTAAATTTGGCCCACAGCTCTCCGATAGATTTTAAATTTGGCTCTTTCATAGAAAAAGTTTGGGCACCCCTGTTTTAAACAAAGAACACATACGAGGTACAGACAACAGTAGACAATCATAAAAATAGCATTTAAAATGAAAAGTAAATAGAAGAAATTATATAAAAACGAAACAAAAAACAGCTACATTATAAAGCAAAGAAAAAACTAAAAACAGGAACAAGCCTGCATTGGTTTTTGCCATGAACTTAGGTCGTTTTCACACTAGATAGTCCGGTAGACTCGGTTCGGTTCGGGACCAATATTCATGACCTTTTGTTTACATTTGAGTTGGTGCGTTTGCATTCACACTGCACTGTGCAGTCGAGCCAACCTGTTGAACCAACCTATTCCCCCGCTCGTCTGTGGGGGCGCTGCACCAAGAACTACTGAAAGAAACAACACAAAAACCTCTGAAGACACGTCTTCTTCTTCTTCTGTAAATAAAAATAAAATGAAGTGGCATCAAGTTTTAGCAGTTTTAGGAGTTATATTTTGTCATTTTTCACAAATGGACTTAGCATGAGCAGAAGATGAGACAGAAGAACATGGAGAATATTGTTTTTCCACACAAGGCAGCTGACGGCTCCCTATAAGGTCAGAGAAATATGTGTTTGTTTGTCCTGCGGAGCGGGGCCCGGTCTGTTTACATTCACACTGTACTCGAACCGCGCTGGAGTTCGCTTCTACCGGACCAAGACCTAGGTTTTAGCCCGGGCCAGAGTTCGCCTTTTTGTTCCGTGACAGAGTTTGATGGCGCGTTCACACCTCCCCAAATGAACCGGACTTTCTAGGAAAACGAGCTAGAGTTCGATTAAAGTGGACTAAACAGGGCTAGTGTGAATGCACCCTTAGAGGATGTTTAAAGTCCCTTAGAGAGGTCAAGGTCAAGAGCTTCAGATCTTTTTGAAAAGTGTTCCAGGATACAGGAGTGGAGTAAGAAAAGACCCCTTTGCTTAATTCAGTCCGCACTGAGTGTACATTGCAGGTAATTATGTCCTGAAAGCACACGCTGTAGCTGCACTCATGAAGTAGGATATACAGTCCCATCCATCCACTATCTTTTACAAGCTTATTCCATTTTGGGTCACCGGGGTCGCCGGTGCCCATGTCCAGCAATCACTATGCGAGGGGCGGGGTACACCCTGGACGGGTCGCAAGTCCATCACAGGGCCACATAGAGACAAACGAGACAAACAACCATTCACTCTCTCACTCACACCTAGGGACAATTTAGAGTTACCATCAGTCTAACATGCATGTTTTTGGTCTGTGGGAGGAAATCGAAGCACCCGGAGAAAACCCACGCATGCACGGAGAGAGCATGCAAACTCCACCCAGAAAGGACCCTGGACCGGGGTTTGAACCAAGGATCTGCTCGCTGAGAGGCAGCAGCTCTACCAGTTGCGCCACCGTGCTGCCCGATATACAGTCCCTTTCCAAAAAATTAGAATATCATGGAAAAGTTGTTTAACTTCCATAATTCCATTCAAAAAGTTAATCTTTAATAGGTGATAAGATTCAGGGCCCACAATTTAAATGAGTTCAAGTATTTATTTGTTTATTTTTACATAAAGAAACCCATAAAAACAGGTCCAACATTTTTCAGTCAGGTCATCTGGACAGTTTTTTTTTTTGTACTGTAACATTTTGCCTTCGATCCAGAAGGCTTCATGAGTCAAGGAAACACACAACAAAACTGATTCTTCTCCCAACAGCTTACTCCAAAGTGGAACAAACCAGTTATGTTGGTGCTAAGATGGTCTCTTTGTCACACCCCCTCCTCCAATGCCGGCCCTCTTCCTTGTTGACAGTCGTGTCAAACTGGTTGAAAACAACAAAGTCCATGCTCAATAATCCAGGTATAACAGGATTTCAAAAAAATTAGAATACTGTGGAGAAATCAGCCCAAATTTTGCAGGGCATGAATGTTTTAAACTGAGTGTAACACTAATCATCTACTAAACTCAAAGCACTTGCACAGGTTTCCCCAGGTGTCATTAAATTGCTTCAGTTTGGTTCAATTATCTCAGTTCGGTTCAATATGGGGAAGACTGAAGACATAACAGCTGACCAGAAGACCATCATTGATGCCCTCCATAGGATGGGTAAGCCACAAAAGTTCATAGCTAAGGAGGCTGGCTGTTCACAGAGTGCTGTGTCCAAGCATATGGATAATGGAAAGTCTAGTGGAAAGACAAATTGTGGCAGGAGAAGATGCACCAGCAAAAGAGATGATCGTGGGCTTCAGCGGATTATCAAACAGAGAAGATTCCAGAATCTGGCAGAGATCCAGAAAGAGGGGAATGAGGCGGGAGTCACAGCTTCAAAAACCACCACATTCAGACGTATCCGGGAGATGGACTACAACTGTCGGGTTCCTCTGTCCTCTTTTCCGATGAAAGTAAAGTGTGCCTTTCATACGGAAATCAAGTTCCAAGGGTTTGGAGGAAGAAAGGTGAGGAACAGAGCCCATACTGCTTGAGGTCCAGTGTGAAATATCCACAGTCAGTCATGATTTGGGGTGCAATGTCCGGTGCAGGTGTTGGTAAACGCTGCTTTCCTAAATCCGAGGTCACCGCAACAGTCTACCAGAATGTTTTAGAGGACTTCATGATTCCTTCTGCCCAGGATCTGTATGGAGATGCAGATTTTATCTTCCAGCAGGACCTGGCCCCTGCCAATGCAGCTAGAAGCACCAAAACCTGGTTTGATGCCCATGCGACAGCGCCGAATCTAAACCCCATTGAGAATCTATGGGGTATTCTCAAGAGGAAAATGAGGGGCACCAGAGCCAACAACAAAGAAGATCTGACAGCAAGCATCAAGGAAATCTTGGCTTCCATAACTCCCAGGCAATGCCACGTCGCATCGAGGCAGTGATTAAAGCAAAGGATTCCCAACCAAGTATTTAAGATTGACATATCGTTTTGAAAGTACCATATTTTAATTGATTTGTTGTGATCCTAATTTATTTCTTTTTTTCTGCAAAAACTGAGAAGTAGTGTGAGCTGATGTGTTCACAGTATTCTAAGTTTTTTGAAATCCTGTTTTCGTGGGTTTCATGAGATGGAAACCCAAATTATGTAAAAATAAACAAATAAATACTTGAAATCGTTTATATTGTGGGCCTTGAATCGATCCTCTATTAAAGATCAACTTTTTCAGTGGAATTATGGAAGTTAAACAACTTTTCTATGATATTCTAATTTTTGGAAAGGGTCTGTATATGAAGGCAACTTAACCAAGAAGTGATTTAAAGATGAAAATGTACCAGTGAGAGTCTGCGTAAAGTTAATGATGACCAAATCAACAATGAATACAGGGTGAAGTGATGGGTACAGTAGTTACAGCCAGTTATGAATCTTAGCACACCATGATATAGTCCAACATCTGCAAGGTGCTTGTAGGGGCATTCATGTAAATAATGTCATCATTGTCAATGGAGGGGAGGAATGTAAAAGTTACAAGGTGTTTCCTAGAATTCAGAGTTAAACAGGATCTGTTTCTGAAAAAGAAACCCAGTTTTACTTTCAGTTTCTTTGCCAAGTTTTCAACATGAGGTTTAAAACTTGCACCTGCACCTTCCACCTGCATCTTCCACCTGAATCAAGAAGGACCCCACTCACCCAGCACACACACTTTTTTCCCCGCTTCCTTCAGGCAGACGGCTGCGGAGCATTAAGCGCAGAACCACCAGACTGAGGAAAAGCTTTTACCCTGAAGCTGTTAGACTCCATCCATCCATTATCTACTGCTTGTTCCAAAGTCGGGTCGCAGGGGCAGCAGCTTGTGCATGGAGGCCCAGACATCTCTTTCCACAGCCACCTCTTCCAACTCTTCTGGGGGGACCCTGTTAGTCAATTATCTAGACTGACCCTGAGTTTCTGATCTGCTCAAAGACGGATTATAATGAAATTATGACCCAGTTTTGACTGGGTTAAACTGGGCCAGCAACTCTAAAAAGAGTCTCCCAGGGATTCAATATCCATCAAGGAATAGAGTTCATTTTGCTTGCTACATCACGCAAAAAGTATTTTGATGCATCGTCTCATTTTTCCTTACACGTCAAACCACGTAAGATCCGTTGAGATCACACTTAGTCGCTCCCCCTCATGCACGTTACAGGTTGTGCTCCCCTTCTGCAAAGGAGGAGTCTAGGGCCTATAAATCTGTAATGCCATAGGACATCACCCCTTCCGGTTTCTGATCATGACGTAGACCAGACTGGCCAGCACTATAAACTGTAACCTTTTCATGCCTTGATTTTAATACATTTGGTAAAACTGAATTCAGGTTTCCTTGATTCATTATAGTGTGAGTTGCCGCTTCTGAGGGAAGTCCGAGAGGAGGCCTAAGGCCCACCGGCTAACAACAGCTAGCTGCAGTGAACTGTGACCTGCAACCAGCTCCTGTTTGTAACAGTGTGGTGCCTGAAATGCCGGTCTCCCGTCTTTAGAAGTGGTAGTTCATTTCTTATTGTTTAATGGTGACACAGCAGCAGGTGACCAAGTCTGAGCAGACTGTACAAGCCGGCTATTAACTTTCATGAGGTAAGCAGGAAACCTGTTAAATCGAATTTCTGTGTGTGCCATAAGAACTTCAGGCTGCTCTGTTTTTGGTCCTGTGCTCGCAGTTTAGTGAATTGAAAGGCAGTAGAACGTTACAGTATAATACGTGATTTTGTGAGTGTATTTATTGGACGTAAAAGTTTATATACGTGGCGTTTTTTTGCCTGGGCGCACGGGGGAGCAGGCCAGTGACGTTAGCAACATCGCTAACCAGAAGTGGTCCGTGAACGTTATAAACACGCGAGACTGTTTTTTCTCTAAAAATATGCTTCGTCCAGTTGATTTAAGTGCCCGTATATAAATTGTCCTTTGTTTATCGATGAAATGCGGAGGATCCGACGTAGCTGAAGGTTTGAAGCCCCACGTAAAAATTGTGACGTCATTTTTGTTGATGTTAAAATCTTTACGAGAAGCGTGCGCAGTCCGAAAGATATTCCGGGTTTAATTGCCCATTGCTGTATATTAGAAACGCGTTAAAACTGGGACATCTGGAAAGCTTCAAGTAGTGTAGTCATGTGACAGTTTTGAAGAAACTCTACTGGGTTTTGGGTGCCTGTGGGGAGCTTTGCTAACTCCTTGAAAGAAGTTGATGACCTCGGGTTTCTGTTTATTATAGCCTCCTTAGGTTTGTAGTTGAAAACAGACTGGTCAGCAGTGCATCCCCGAGTGACGTTTTCATTTTTTTCTCTTTCGCTCAGGGATGTGCTCCTGATATGGCAGAATCCTTAAAATAATCGCATGTATTTGGATGATCCCTAGAAATAATCTTGAAGAGGTACCTACACAAAACTATATGGAGTTGAGATAGGGATAACTAGTAATCTTTAGAGCAGGCAGAGAGGGACACAGGGATTTATTTTTGAGAGAAAAAAGAGACAAAAGGTATGATTGGGGCCTTGAAAAGCTGATAAAATATAAGGAATAAGGTGCATCTATGTGTGTGGTGTTCTTAAGTGTGTGTTCTTAAGCTAAAACTGACACTAGTCAAAACAAATAATGTGTACGTGATGTGGAAGTGATATGAAAGAAGTGTGTCCATGGTGTATGTCCTTGGATGAGTGATTGTCTACTTATCAATGTCTTGTGGGACTGAAAGTTTGCATTGTGAAACAGTGTTGTGTTGTGAACCTGTAACATCAATAGCCATCTAGTGCAAGGTCACATAACAGAAAATGCACAAAGGTTTATACAGCCAAGGCAGAGGAAAAAAGGCAAACGCTCCACATCAGACATAAAATTGGTAAGTGACCTTTTTATATTAACATCAATTCATTTACATAACTTTTCTAGACCAACAGGGACAGTTCATACAGGCCCCTGGACAGAAGACAGAAAACACCGCACTCAAGTTGGTGTAAGTAGTGTTATAATGTTGGTTTTGTCTGGATCAGAGTGACTGGAGCCTTTCGCCCAGATAAGCAGGCTGGTTAACAGAGTCGTCTGACCTGACTGAAAATTGTTGGATTGTATATCTGGATTGTTGAGCATGGACATTTTGGTTTTGAACCAGTTTGACATGACTGTCGACGAGGAAGAGGGCCGGCACAAGAGTTAGGGGCGTGCCAAAGACACCATCTTAGCACCAACATAACAGGTTTGTTCCACTTTGGAGTAAGCTGTTTGGGGGAAGAATCAGTTTAGTGTTGTGTGTTTCCTTGACTGATGAAGCCTTCTGGATGGAAGGTGAAACGTTTCAGCAAAAAAAAGAAACTGTCCAGATGACCTGACTGAAAATTGTTGGCTTCCATGGTACATTTTTATCTGTGTACATACAATTCAATTCAATTCAAAAATACTTTATTAATCCCAGAGGGAAATTATTTGTTGTTGTAGCTTGTTATCCTCATTTCATACAAGAGATGTTATAGATACTGATGGCTGTAGGCAGGAAGGATCTCTTGTAAAGGTTCATTCCACAGTGGATCCTAAGAAACTGGCTGCAGATGCCGTCCGATCCTTCCACCCAGACTCGGCTGGCCTCTCGGTTCCCCCGGGCTGTATGATCACCCGAATGCCGGGCAGAACTCCTCCCAGAGCGATGGCCACTCCTCCCAGCAGCTGCTGAGCTCCTTGTCACTGCGGACAGCCAACTGTAGGTGCCGAGGGACAATCCTGTCCTTCCGCTGTCATGAGCCGTGTTTCCTGCTAGTTCCAGGATCTCAGTGTTCAGGCACTCGAGCACAGCTGGCTGGTAGATGAGAAAGCATCCACAGAACATCCTTTTCAACTCATTTGAGATTTGGGGATGTAGTTGAGATATTATTTGAGCTTTTGAGATGTTAATCAGCTGCTGTTGGTTGTAGAAAACTGCCTTGTTGCCATGGTTACGCATCATAACAAATGTCCAAAACTAAAAAAGTTTCAGTAAAAATCCTTCCAGCTGCACAGCATCTGATACCAGAGGAAACAATCATCCAAAAAATGTGATTTACATCCAGAAAAAGAGGAATTAAAGTTTTCAAAAGCAAATCTCAGAATGAAAGTAACAGAGCTGCTCCAACATGCAGCCACCTTGAGCAGTGCAATTCTAGAACTCATCATCTTTTGATTATTTCAGTGGGACAGAAAAGATGCAGGATGTCCAGACCCATCCTGGCACTAGTTTAGGTCTGATAAGGTGATCAGGTGGTTCACCTGAGGTAAAATGCTGAGGTGTTTCTTATGTTTATTAAGTAAAATTGAAGGATCAGTTGGGGGTGATGATGGCTCTCATCTGGACTCAGGGGAGAGGAGAGGACAATAATATCTAAACATTTGAATTATTCATTAAAGTTACATAAATAACATACTATGCAGCTTAAGCAACACTGATTCATGCGAGGGTTGGTAATGTAGCTGTGTACATATGGATTTTAATTTCAGGTAATAAAACTAATAATACATTTATTTAAAATGTGCTTTTCAGGACACCCAAGGACACTCAGGGCAGCACGGTGGCAAAACTGGTAGAACTGTTGCCTCTCAGTAAGAGGGTCCTAGGTACGAATCCTGGTCCGGGGACCTTTCTGGGTGGAGTTTGCATGTTCTATCCGTGCATGCATGGGTTTTTCTCCAGGTACTCCGTTTTAGGGGCCGAGATGGTGTAGAGGCAGGGCAGCCGACTTGGGACCCGAGAGTCCCAGGTTCGATCCCCAGTCACTGCACATCACGTGGCGTCTCTGGGCAGCACGTCTAATCCCCAAAATGTCCCCCGGGCGCTTTCAATAGCTGCCCACTGCACCACCTGGTGGTGGATGGGTTAAATGCAGAGACTAATTTCGCCATTGTATCGAAACATACAGTGCTGACATTGTGATGACATTATTATTATTATTATTATTTTCCTCCCACAGACCAAAAACATGCATATAAGGTTTTCAGGCACAAGCCTCATTTGCAAGGTTAGGCCTGCTTTGCAGGGGATGCCTGTGACCTCAGTGGTATTCTTCTGGTTAAATAGAAGTCACGTTCAAACACACAGAGAGTGCTTAATATTTTACAGAGATGGAAAGACAGCGTCTTTTCAGACAAACACTATGTCATAATGCACCCCAGTGCAGCTTCACCTAGATAAATGGATCCACCTTAATTATGGACCACTTTAAACAGAAATAGAAGCCGATATTAACTATGGGATTTAACTAAATGTCTTGGATGAGTCATGATGGGAGCTGGAATTATCTCACAGCAATTGTCCTACAGGTTTGAGATGGAGTATTAAGTGTTAAATTAAAAAAATATGGATTGAAATTTATAATTTTATGTTTCAAAAGTGAAAATTTCACTTCTCCGGTGCCTGTCCCTTAAAAAGTACTGGTTAGACAAAGGTTGTCTTTGAGGATTATTTAAATTATGTGACTTGTATGTCTTGAATAATATTAACCCTTCACAGGTCTCTGGAGCAGTGCTGAACTGGAAAAACTATTGGGACTGCTTTTTAGAACTGTTAACTATAACGCCATTAGTAAAATGGCATGGATAGATGGTTGTACACCCCCCCCCCCCCCCCCCACACACACACACACACATATTTTTTTCTCTACATGTGTTCCCAGATGAAGAATTGTGGACTTAAACCGGGCAGATAGAACAATGAGTGAGGTAACGACAATTGATTCTTCTGTAATGTAGATAAGCTAAATTTGAGAGGTTGTTTTGGATAATAAATTAGGCTGGAATATTGTATAAAATATAAGGAGCAAAAACTGTGAGATATTTGACTTCTAAATCACTTAAAATGTTCAGTGACAGAGTTAAATATAGATTAAATCAAATCTATAGCAGCATTTCATTTCAGGTAAGATTTTTACAAGCGCTAACAGAGTTGTAATACACTATTTTTACTTATTTTTAACTATTCTTTAATAGATACTAACATAAAATATATAATAATGAATTTTAACAACTACTGACATGATTTAAGACATAGCATTTTTAGAGTAATGTTGCATACTACTTAATAATGACTTGTGAAATTTGGTGCATGGAGAGAAGAGAAAAACAATTAATAAGTGTCGCTGATAAAATGCTAAATGACTGTGATGGCTCACTTCAGAAAAACTTAACAGGGATAGGATGATGGATAGAAGGATGAACTGTGGCTGACTGACTGCCCGCCAACTGGGCAGGGTATTGTGCTGTTGTATCTCTTATCACCTGTTCAGGTTATCTAAGCTGAAGAAGCTCCAAGAAGGGTGAACACTCACTCGAGCAGTGGCTCTAGATGAAGGGTCACCTGTTTGAGTTTGTGATCAACGTTCCCGGAGAGGTGTTAGATGAATATGAACCTGTTAAGCCCATTGACTTACCCTAAATGAATGATATTTTTCAATAACTCATAATAAGACTATATACAGACAACTGATGGGAGTTTTGTGATATTGTGGGAGAAGGATTTTTTTTTTCTTCCCCATATAATGTAAGTACAGATGGGTCGCTGACAGAGGCGTTGCAAGTGACAGGGGTTTTGAAGGATGGATGACGGACATCTTCCGGCCTATCAGATGTCGAAGGAAATGCCCCTGATGAGGGGGAATGGAGTGGCGTGCCAGGGGGGAAAAGTCACCAGTTCTACTCCCTGGGTTAAGAATATCAAGAATCAAATGAGGGCGTTATCATTTATCAGGACTGAGGGTTTTTTCAGATTCATACTAATCTGGGTGAGAGTTTATTGACATCAGCTGACATCATTGACATCAAATTAAAGTTACCAGCAAAGTAAAGGGTTTATATTTTCTGTTTTTACTTTTTCTTAGAGGTGGAGGGGTGTTTAAAATATATTTTTAACCAATCAAACACTTTGAAACTGTGAACTTACTGTTTTTATTATAGTTATAGCTAAGAGTTTTAATTAATGCAAATTGATGACAGACTAGAATTTTTTGGATTTTTACATGTACTGAAAGGATTATAAACAGCTGTTTTAACATTACAAATATTTATAGGTTGTGGTTACAATGCTAGTGGGGGAGGATGCCGGTCAGACCTGGCAGACCCAAACGTTTTGTGAGGGTTTGCTGGGAACTTCTGGCAGAGTCTCCTGTGAGGCGGAGCTTTAACTCCCACCTCCGGGAGAACTTCGAATATGTTCCAGGGGAGGTGGGGGACATTGAGTCCGAGTGGGCCATGTTCCATGCCTCTATTGTCGAAGCGGCTTACCGGAGCTGCGGCCGCAAGGTTGTCGGTGCCTGTTGCGGCAGCAACCCTCGAACCTGGTGATGGATACCATCGTTGAAGGATGCTGTCAGGCTGAAGAAGGATTCCTATCGGGCCTTTTTGGCCTGTGGGACCCCGGAAGCAGCTGATGGGTACCGGCAGTCCAAGTGACATGCGGCTCGGGTGGTCGCTGAGGCAAAAACTCGGGCATGGGAGGAGTTCAGATTGGCCATGAAGAAAGACTTCTGCGCAGCTTCGAAGCAATTATGGTCCACCATCCGGCGTCTCAGAGGGGGAAAGCGGTATGCCACCAACACTGTTTATAGTGGGGGTGGTGTGCTGCTGACCTCAACTCAGGATGTCGTAGGTCGGTGGGCAGAATACTTTGAAGACCTCCTCAATCCCACCGACACGTCTTCCACTGAGGAAGCGGAGCCTGGGGACTCTGGGTAGGGCCCTCCAATCTCTGGTGCTGAGGTCACTGAGGTGGTTAAAAAGCTCCTCGGTGGCAGGGTCCCAGGGGTGGATGAGATTCACCTGGAGTTCCTTAGGGCTCTGGATGTTGTAGGGTTGCGTTGGCTTACACGACTCTGCAATATTGTGTGGACATCGAGGGAAGTTCTCCTGGATTGGCCTATTCAAAAAGGGGGACCGTACAGTGTGTTCCAACTACGGGGGAATCACGCTCTTAAGCCTCCCTGGTAAGGTCTATTCGGGGGTCTGGAGAGGAGGGTCCATCGGATAGTCAAACTTCAGATTCAGGAGGAGCAGTGCGGTTTTCGTCCTGGTCGTGGAACACTGGACCAGCTCTACACTCTCAGCAGGGTCCTGGAGGGTGCGCGGGAGTTTGTATAACCATTCTACATGTGCTTTGTGGACTTGGAGAAGGCGTTCGACCACGTCCCTCGAGGAACCCTGTGGGGGGTACTCTGGGAGTATGGAGTACCGGGCCCTTTGATACAGGCTGTTAGGTCCCTGTATGACTGGTGTCAGAGCCTGGTCCGCATTGCCGGCAGTAAGTCGGGCTTGTTCCTGGTGAGAGTTGGACTCTGCCAAGGTTGCCCTTTGTCATCGATTCTGTTCATTACTTTTATGGATAGAATTTCTAGGTGCAGCCAAGGTGTTGAGGGGATCCGTTTTGCTGGCCTTAGGATTGCATCTCTATTTTTTGCAGATGATGTGGTCCTGTTGGCTTCATCGTGATCGTGATCGGTTCACAGCCGAGTGCGACGCGGCCGGGATCAAGATCAGTTCCTCCAAATCCGAGGCCATGGTCTTGAGCTGGCAAAGGGTAGAGTGCCCTCTCTGGGTCAGGGAGGAGGTCCTTCCCCAAGTGGAGGAGTTCAAGTATCTTGGGGTCTTGTTCACGAATGAGGGAAAAATGGAACGTGAGATCGATAGGCGGATAGGTGCAGCGTCTGCAGTGAAGTGGGCGCTGTACAGGTCTGTCGTGGCGAAGAGAGAGCTGAGTCAAAAGGCGAAGCTCTCAATTTACCGATCGATCTCTGTTCCTACCCTCTTCTATGGTCATGAGCTTTGGGTTGTGACCGAAAGAACGAGATCTCGGATACAAGCGGCCGAAATGAGTTTTCTCCGCAGGGTGTCTGGGTTCTCCCTTAGAGGCAGGGTGAGAAGCTCAACCATCCGGGAGGGACTCAGAGTAGAGCTGCTGCTTCTCCATGTCAAGAGGAGCCAGTTGAGTTGGCTCGCGCATCTGTTCAGGATGCCTCTTGGATGCCTCCCTGGTGAGATTTTCCGGATATGTCCCACCGGGAGAAGGCCCAGAGGAAGACCCAGGACACGCAGGAGGGACTATGTTTCTCAGCTGGCCTGGGAACACCTCGGGATTGCGCCAGAGGAGCTGGACCAAGTGGCTGGGGAGAGGGAAGTCTGGGCCTCCCTACTTAAGCTGCTACCCCCGCGACCTGACCCCGGATAAGCGGAAGAAAATGGATGGATGGTTACAATGCTAACCAAGTTTCAGAAACAGTGTGGACCAAAACTTCAGAACCAGTATTTCAGCTGATTACCAGGGCCAATCAAGGGATGCAGCTTCGCTCCTCCAACCAATGAAAGTGACTCCTGGACGGCTGTCTGCACTGTGTCATAATATTAATTTGGAGAGAACCAGGTTGGTACATATTGTTAGAGGCTGAGAGTACCATGACTCCCAGTAGGACTAAAGTCTTAATTTTTCTTGCTGGTGATTTGAGGTGCATTACCATAGTAGAATCAGTTCACTTAGAATTATTTAGATTAGCATTTAGTTACTTCACTAGATCAAGAGATACATTCTTTCAACCCATAACAAACTAGTCAATTAGCCTCAAAGTTCAAAGATAAATGTATTTCCCATAAATTTGCATCTTATTTGAAAATGATCAGTTTCATATATATATCATATCATTACTAGTTTATTCTTCAGATATATGCAATAAAATCACAAAATCTTAAAAGTGAATCAGTGTTTCATTTTAGTGTGCGTTTCATATAATTTATAATATTAATCCTACGAAAGAACTCACGTTTGATTATAATTTTATGAGACTGATTTATTAATAAATTCCAATATTTTGACACTATCCACTACACATTGACAAAAAGACAGGAGAAAGAACTGGAAGTGGCAGAAATGAAGATGCTGAGCTTCTCATTAGAAGCGACAAGAATGGATAAGATTAGGAATGAGATCATTTACCTGTATAAATAAAGGTTGATTGATCATCAGAGGTACAGCACAGGTTGAACAACTGGGAGATGAAGAGAGGACACATTGAGATAGTTTGGACATGTTCAGAGAAGGGACAGTGGTTTGGACATGTCCAGAGGAGGAACAGTGGGCCAAAGAAGACATACACAGGTGCTGATCATAAAATTAGAATATCGTGAAAAGTTTATTTATTCCAGCAATCAGTTTTGTGTGTTTCCTTGATTGATGAAGCCTTCTGGATGAAAGGTGAAACGTTTCAGCACCCCCCCCCCCCCCAAAAGAACTGTCCAGATGACCTGACTGAAAATTGATGGATTGTATACCTGGATTAATGAGCATGGACTTTGTTGGTTTTGAACCAGTTTGACATGACTGTTGACGAGGGAGAGGGCCGGCACTGGCATCTTAGCACCAACATAACTGGTTTGTTCCACTTTGGAGTAAGCTGTGGGGGGAAGAATCAGTTTTGTGTTGTGTGTTTTCTTGACTGATGAAGGCTTCTGGATGGAAGGTGAAACGTTTCAGCACAAAAAAAGAAACTGTTAAGATGACCTTACTGAAAATTGTTGGATATTTCAGCAATTCCATTCAAAAAGTGAAACTCGTGTCTTATATCCATTCATTACACAGATTGATACTGTATATTTCAAATGCTTATTTCTTTTAATGTTGATGATTATAACTGACAACTAATGAAAACCCCAAATTCGGTATTTCAGAAAATTATAATATTGTGAAAAGGTTCAATGTTGAAGACACCTGGTGTCACACTCTAATCAGCTAATTGACTCAAAACACCTGCAAAAGCCTTTAAATTGCCTCTCAGTCTAGTTCTGTAGACTACACAATCATGGGGAAGACTGCTGACATGACAGTTGTCCAAAAGACGACCATTGACACCTTGCACAAGGAGGGCAAGACACAAAAGGTCATTGCTAAAGAGGCTGGCTGCTCATAGAGCTCTGTGTCCAAGCACATTAATAGAGAGGTGAAGGGAGGGAAAAGATGTGGTAGGAAAAAAGTATACAAGTGTAGATGAACATATATCTGTGATATATTCATAAATTAAACGGATTCATTCATTTTTCTGGACTGAATAATATCGTGCATTGAAATTAAATGTGACGTGAGACGTTAATTTTCTTTGACCCATCAAATGCATGCGGTCATTTATTAACAGAATCAAAGTTTAACATCACACATTTACATTAATTTGGCAAATTCTAAAAACAACAACATAGCTTAGTTAGCAAGCTTTACAATTAGGAAACCATACGGCCATGATTTCCCTTGCAACTTTAAACCAGACATTTCTGAAAATATCTGGATGAATTACTGGCAAGATAGAAGAGTTTTAAAGATGGGAAATTGAGGGAGTTTAAAGAGAGAGAAAAGATGGATGAGGGGTTGTTATGTGTCGGTATAAGAACGGCACTCTCCATCCGAACCCAGTTTCGCCCCGGTACGCTTCGGTAGGAAATCGACTCGTTACCTCTCTGAAGATGAATCAGCTGGTACGGAGTTCCATTTAACGCTACCATTTCTAGCGTCTCCGTAGGATGGTTGGGAAACGTCCGGAGTAGTGACGGTACTTAGTGCAGTACACGTTCACCTCACGGGTGGGCTCACATGAGTTGTGAGTCTGTCAGAGTTCCACTCAGATGTGGAAGATTGCATAATTCCCACAAGACTCGGAAGAACTGCGGATCATGTCTGGAACCTCCTGTTCTCTCCAGCACTTTTTCTGTTCGGTTCTGCTCCCCGAACTGAACTGCTCTCCCACCGCACTCGACTGGCTGGAACTAGGAAGTGCCGACATTTAAAGAGTTCTGTTTCCGGTTCATTTGGGAAGTCCTGATTGGCCGAAATAGCTAATCAGGGGTGTGTTTTTGTGACGTAAGAGGTCACTAGAAGTCAGAAAAACAGAAAAATGTTTTGGAACAGACTGAAAATGTTTTTGAGACAGACAAGAGAAATGTTTAGGCGAGTTGGGAGGAAACAGGTGCCAGCTTCTCTATTTATGTCTGAGAGGATTTAAAAACATGACAGTTCGTTCCAACAAACTTGTTTGCGTTTGTCTCCAACCTTGGACCAACTTACACTTGCTCATTCAAAGACAGAAAATCAGAAAATGCATAATTACTCTGTAACACATTCTAACTTGATTTCTACTTTGAATGAGGATTAAAAATTCATTAATACTGTTTCACAGTTGATTTAAAATGAGTAGTTCACTTCAACATTTAAAAATGGTTTGAACTAAACACACTTTGATTATCAAGAAAATAGTAATGATAATAAAAAAGAGAGTGTTCTTTCAATTGATCAGTGCAGGACACTTAGAAAGTCTCTGGATGGACTTGATTTTGTGTTTCTGGACTCAAATCAATGAAATACAGTTCTTGTCCCAGGAAGGCCCTCAAGGTCAGGATTTGACCTGAGGCTTAGTTCACTACA
>NC_056499.1:58564147-58568575 GCF_014905685.2 Nematolebias whitei | reverse complement strand
AGTGCTCCAAAATCTCCTGATAGCTAGCTGCATTGACCCTGTGCTTGATAAAACACAGTGGACCAACACCAGCAGATGACATGACACCCCAGTGACTGTGGAAACTTGACACTGGACCTCAAGCAATGTGAATTCTGTGTCTCCTCTCTTCCTCCAGACTCTGGGACCTTGATTTCCAAAGGAAATGCAAAATTTACTGTAATCAGAGAACATAACTTTGGACCACTCAGCAGCAGTCCCAGGCGAGATGCTTCTGACGCAGTCTCTTGTTCAAAAGTGGCTTGACCTGGGGATGCGGCACCTGTAGCCCATTTCCTGCACACGCCTGTGCACGGTGGCTCTGGATGTTTCTACTCCAGACTCAGTCCACTGCTTCCGCAGGTCCCCCAAGGTCTGGAATCGGCCCTTCTCCACAATCCTCCTCAGGGTCCGGTCACCTCTTCTCGTTGTGCAGCGTTTTCTGCCACACTTTTCCCTTCCCACAGACTTCCCACTGAGGTGCCTTGATACAGCACTCTGGGAACAGCCTATTCGTTCAGCAATTTCTTTCTGTGTCTTACCCTCTTGCTTGAGGGTGTCAATGATGGCCTTCTGGACATCAGTCGGGTCGGCAGTCTTACCCATGATTGCAGTTTTGAGTAATGAACAAGGCTGGGAGTTTTTAAAAGCCTCAGGAATCTTTTGCAGGTGTTTAGAGTTACGTCGTTGATTCAGATGGTTAGGTTAATAGCTTGTTTAGAGAACCTTTTCATGATATGCTAATTTTTTGGGACAGGCATTTTGGGTTTTCATGAGCTGTATGCCATAATCATCAGTATTAAAACAAAGACCTGAAAATTTCAGTTGGTGTGCAATGAATCTGAAATATATGAAAGTTTCATTTTTATCATTACATTATGGAAAATAATGACCTTTATCACAATATGCTAATTTTTTGAGAAGGACCTGTAGATGCATTAATCTGTCCTCCAGCTCTAATGTTAAAAATCTTGTTGTTATTTTTGATCAGGACATGTCTTTTATCCCCCACATTAAAAACATTACTAGAACTGCCTTCTTCCACCTGCGTAATATCACTAAAAATTACAAACATCTAAAAATGATGCAGAAAAACTGGTCCATGCATTTGTCACGTCTAGACTGGACTATTGGCTCCTGGGCTTTCTCCTGTGCTGCCCCTCGGCTGTGGAACGCCCTGCCTTCATATCTGAGGGCTCCACAGACCGTGACATGTTTTAAAAAAGGTCTTAAACCTTTCTTTTTACCCAGTTTTTTAATTGATTGCACTGTACTTTTGTTTTTGTTTTTTTAATTCACCCATAGTTCTTATTTGAGTATTTTATCTGCATTTTGTGCATTTTAAGTTTTTTGATGCGTTCATTCTGAGGCGTTATCCTCCTGGTTGTTTTGCTCTCGGTTGCTTATATGGTTGCTTTTATCCTGCTGCTATCTGATGTTCACTCTTTGTAGCACTTTGAGATTCATTGTGAATGTAAAGTGCATTATAAATAAAAGTTATTATTATTATTATTGCAATGGTTTATTATCTGGGTGTCCAAATACTTCTTTAAAACGTATTCAGTTGATTCAAAATGCTGCTGCCAGAGTCTTAACTGGAGTTACTGGGAGAGATCATATTTCTCCAGTTTTAGTTTCTCTCCATTGGCTCCCTGTCAAATCCAGAATAGAATTCAAATCTTACTTCTAACCTACAAAGCTCTCAACAACCTAGCTCCATCTTATATTGCAGATCTTATTGTTCCATATTTTCCTAACAGAGCACTTTGCTCTCAGGCTGCAGGTTTACTTGTGGTTCTTAGAGTTTACAAAAACCGAATGAGATGTCTTTAGACTTCCAGTAAGATGGTGCCCTTGTACATGGCTTGCAATCCACCTCTGCTGATGGTGTTCAGATTATTTGAGTTTTGTTTGTTTTTTATCTGGGACATAAACTCGCAGCTGGTGTATGACAGACAACAGCTTCTGGAACTTCGATTTTCTGCCGCCGATGTCACTTATTTGGACCAATATTAGCGTACCTCTGGAGCCACCCCCCTCCTCCTCCCCCCCCTGCTGGCAAACATGCCTGTTTACATTCGCTGCGCTCCTCACCTCCCTGACTGGAGACATCGCTACAGACGCCAGGCAAAACGTGCTGGGCGGCTGGTAAAGCTTAAAGCCCTGCGCGCTGCATCTTCCTCTTCAGCTGGTGGTCAGGGTTTCCATCACCAGCTTCCCGCGTGCCCAGACCAGGTAAACAACAGAGGGGCTGTTATTGAAAACCTGCGGCCATTGACGCGCGCGAACTTCACCGCTGCTGGATCAACTTTGGACAGTATCCGGATGTGTTTGGTCAATGCAAGATCTGTTACCAACAAAACTTTTATCCTCAGGGATTTCAAGAGCACAAGTTGGACTTTCTGTGCATCACAGAGACTTGGATGTCTCCGGGTGAGTCCAGCGCCTTGACGGAATTATTGCCACTGAACTGTCTGTATTTTAACGCACCACGGCCATCAGGCCGGCACGGTGGTGGATTATTAACAATATTCAAACCAACTTTTGACTGTAAACAACTGCCCATCCCAGTTTCCCGTGCCAGCTTTGAGCTGAGCGTCTTTGAATTCGGCCATTCGCCTTCGACTTTATGCGCACTCATCTACCGCCCACCTCCATCTAAGGATTTCATAAATGAGTTTTCTGATTTCTTGGCTGAAATCACACCAAAATATGATCATGTTTTCATTATTGGGGGACTTTAATTTGCACGTGTGCTGTCAGGAGAAGCCCTTGGTTAAGGACTTTTTAGATCTATTGGACTCATTTAATCTAACGCAGCATGTAAACAGTCCTACCCAAGAGCGTGGACATACACTGGACCTTGTTTTAACTCATGATGTGACAGTTAGTAATCTTGTTATTTGTGATAATGTTTTTTCAGACCACATGCCAGTCCGGTTTGAGTTCACCCTCCCGCATCTAACTTCTAAGCCACGAGTTTCTGAACATAGTAGCCGGGCCATTAACCACTTCACCACCTGGCTGACATCAGGGACTGGATGGCTTTAAACTTCTTAAGTTTCAATGAAAAGAAGTCTGAAGTCATGTTGTTCCCTCCCAGTGACACAATCACAAACCACTGCATCGACCTTTCCACTCTAACCCTGTCAGAAAAACAGAGTCACCAATCTGGGCGTGATAATGGACCCTTCCCTGAAACTTAATGATCACGTAAACATGATTGTTAAATCATGCTTCTTCCAACTGAGGCGGCTGTCTAAACTGAAGCCCATATTGTCCAAAAATAACCTGGAGACAGTAATACATGCATTCATTACATCTAGGCTTGATTACTGCAATTCACTCCTGTTTGGTATCAGTCAGACCTCCATTGCACGACTGCAACTGGTCCAGAATGCAGCAGCCCGGTTGTTAACCAGTACAGGCAAAAGAGAGCACATAACACCAGTTTTGGCCTCACTGCACTGGCTACTGGTTCACTTTCAAATCCAGTTCAAAATACTCTTGTATGTCTACAAATCACTGAACAGCTTGTCCCCCCCCCACCCCCCATCTCTCTGATCTGCTACAACCATATGTCCCACCACGTTCCCTGAGGTCAGCGGACCAGTTGCTCCTCACAGTTCCAGGATCTCGTCTTAAGCACAGAGGTGACAGGGCCTTCTCTGTAGCAGGACCAAGACTTTGGAACGAGTTACCTCTGTTTGTCAGACAGGCCCCCTCCCTCTCGGTTTTTAAGTCCCGTTTAAAAAATCACTACTATTCACTAGCTTTCAATACCAGATGATCTGTGTTTTGAACCTGTACGCTCCACACTGGTTTGTCGTCATATTTATTATCTGCATCGATTTTATGTCTATATTTTTGATTTACTTCATTTTGTATTTTGCTTCGTGTGTTGTCTGTTGTTCTGTCTGTACAGCACTTTGGTTGGCTTTGTTGCTGTTTTAAGTGCTCTATAAATAAAATGGTATGGTATGGTAAGTCTGTTCCTCTGGACATTCACAAAACAAAACAAACAAAAAAATAATTTATTGTTTATTTATTATAAAATGTATTGTTTGTTTTGTTAATGTCCAGAGGACCAGACTTAACTTTTTTAGATTTTTCTACCTGGATGATTGAGCAGCATCAGGATATTACTTAATAAATAGTCAGTTGGTCTGTGAACACCATGGGTTCCTAGAAGAGTTGAAGAGGTGGCTGTTGATGTCTGTGCCTCCCTGGTAAAGATGCTGCCCCGCGACCCAGAAGCAGAAGATGATGGATGGATGGATGGACGGACAGACGGACGGATGGATGGATAGATGGATGAGGGCCCTGGTAAAGCTGCTGCCCCCATGGCCCAGAAGCAGAAGATGATGGATGGATGGATGGATGGATGGATGGATGGATGGATGGATGGAT
>NC_056499.1:58552245-58564137 GCF_014905685.2 Nematolebias whitei | reverse complement strand
GATGGATGGATGGATGGATGGATGGATGGATGGATGGATGGATGGATAAGGGCCCTGGTAAAGCTGCTCCCCCAGCGACCTGGAAGCAGAAGATGATGGATGGATGGATGAATGGATGGATGAGGGCCCTGGTAAAGTTGCTTCCCCTGTGACCCAGAAGCAGAAAATGATGGATGGATGGATGGATGAGGGCACTGGTAAAGCTGCTCCCACCACGACCAGAAGCAGAAGATAATGGATGGATGGATGGATGGTGAAGAAGGAGACCATCAAACAGCAGGAGTGGTCAGTTCAGGTGAACTCCTGCCTGTTTGCTTCAGATCAGCTGTTCAAATCTCTGCAGGTTCAAATAAAAGGTGCACCAGGACTTTCAGCTGAATCTCTCGGCCACAGTTGTACGGACGATAAACGATAACTGCTAAAAGATAACTGATGACTGATAATTGATAACTGTCCTTTCTGAATTTTTGACCGTTTTTGTCTCACTTCATCCTAGAACAAAAACATTAATAACATAATAACAGTTGAGCAGATTCTGGTAATATTTTCTTAAGATTCATTAAAGATCAAATGCTATTGGAAAATTTTCTCAACTTCCAGTATGAATTTAAACAAACACTATCTGAACTTAACATTGTAAAATTTGTTTATGAAATTTAATGTTCAAGGACACCGCTTAAGAAAAAAATTGTTTAATATGAAAAGTAAGAAGTGAAAAATGTAGAAAATAAAACTACTGCGTCCAACTAATGATTGTGTATCTGTGTGTCCCTCGTCTCACGGGCTTCATCCAGAAGAAGACACAAGTGTTGTTCCTGCTGTGTCCGCTTCAGTTCTTCATGTTCATTCAGTGATGAAATAAAACTTTTCTTTACTGGACTCTTTTCTCTTTCTCTTCACTAGAAAGAAGAAACAGGTGGTTAATTCAAGCTACATACTGTTTTTGAATAAATGCATGAAACAAAGAAAGGTGCAGCTAACAGATATAATAGATATATTAATAATAAGAAACTGATCAAATAAGAAAATGAAAAATAAATTGATTTAAAAATAATGAAAATAATATAATAATAATGGATATATGAATCAGAAAGTATTATATAGATACAGATATTCTTTATTGTCATTCGCACCTCATGTGGTACATGTGGTGGATCAAAATTATGAACACAGGGTCCCAGTTACATCCAACAATAAAATGTAAAATAAAAACAGTAATAAGATCTAAGATATGAACTAAGAAAAACATCAACTAAATATATGATAAGCACTAATAGAATAAAAACATTAAACACAATACGCCGAACAGCAGCACGGACATGAGTCTGTGTGAAGAGATAAGCACAAATGAACACAGCAGCATGAAACAGATCAGCAGCAACATGAAACAGATCAGCAGCAACATGAAGCAGATCAGCAGCAACATGAAAAAGATTAGCAGCAACATGAAGCAGATGAGCAGCAACATGAAACAGATTAGCAGCAACATGAAACAGATCAGCAGCAACATAAAACAGATCAGCAGCAACATAAAACAGATCAGCAGCAACATGAAACAGATCAGCAGCAACATGAAACAGATCAGCAGCAACATGAAACAGATCAGTAGCAATATGAAACAGATCAGCAGCAACATGAAGCAGATCAGTAGCAATATGAAACAGATCAGCAGCAACATGAAACAGATCAGCAGCAACATGAAACAGATCAGTAGCATTATGAAACAGATCAACAGCAACATGAAACAGATCAGCAGCAACATGAAACAGATCAGCAACAACATGAAACAGATCAGGAGCAACATGAAATAGATCAGCAGCAACATGAAACTGATCAGCAGCAACATGAAACTGATCAGCAGCAACATGATGTGATTATCCTGGTTAGATATTCATAAGGCTGCACAAACTCAAGTTCATGTTGCTGTTTGATGTATTGTTATTGTTTACTGCTATTAGTGCTTAGTGTATTATTAGTAGATGTTTTTTAGTTGATGTGTTTTCTTAGTTCATATATTAGTTCTTATTACTGTTTTTCTTTTACGTTTTATTGTTGCCTGTAACTGTGACCCTTTGCGCATAATTTCATCTTACCACATGTTCCACATGTGGTGGGGGTGTATTCAGTATTTATTCAACATTTTATTTTTTTACTTTAAACATAAAATAAAAGCAAGTCTTTATTTGCACAAATAAAGTGATGTGGAACATGTTGCATAATGTTCTTACCGAGCACAGAAGCTGCAGCGTTGTGCTGCTCTGTGAGGTGCAGCTGGGCTGTGATGGAGCTCTGTCAGGTGTAGACTCCTCTGATGGAGCAGGGGCAGAAGCTGGGAGGCTTGGAGGGTTTAATGTGGAGTTTAGAGTTGAACCGTCACGCTCTGAAATACGTTCTGGATAAAATACAGTGAGAAACGGGACCCGAGGACAGTTAGCGTTTATGCAAATTAGCTTAGCATCGTAGCACCGATGTTGTCCTATTATGGCGTCAGCCTCTTTTGTTAGTTAAAAATATGTTCAGAACCGATGGGATGAGTAATTTTAAAATATGTTTGAAGTTAGAAAACACTCACCATCTTCTATAAATGATTCAAGTAGAGCAGTGGCCATGTCCAAACCACCCTCCAATCGCTCCATCTAGCTCGCTTTGACTTTTTCGTCGGCCACCAAGCACAACAACACCTGCACTTCTGCATTTGACCACGGCTTTGATATTATTGATTTTGTATAGCTTCAAAATACTAAAAGATATGCTCCTCGAGTTATCGCTAATGGCAAGCAGTAGAGAAAAATGGTCGATCGGGTTGTTTGGAAAGACTCTACAGACAGGGATTACCAAGATGGCGGCGCGCATGGTTGCAGCGGCTCACAGCTCTCCTTTCAGTGCTTTTTAATGTTATTTTTGTACATCCTTTTTTCTTGTGTTTGCATTGCCGAGTTTGCAAACATCAACTATGGACGTCAGACCCTTTTGGACATCGGTGAGCAGCACCAAATACCTGTTTCGAGTGACTTTCATCACACGCACAACATCCCAGACGACATAGCGAGATCACCGGGCTCTCCGTGGATTGTTGTCGGGCCTGGGAGGCGGCGCAGACGGAGAAGGGAGAGGAAGCAGAAGCGAGGCTGCAGGTCTGGCGTTATGCTAAGGCTAAGATCACAACCCCACAAGCCACCTCTACCGAGCCTCTATCTCTCTAATGCCAGATCCCTGGTGCATAAAACGGATTATTTGGAATTGCAACTCGCTGGAAATCGCTTTGTTCGTGACTGCTGTGTTCTGATTATCACCGAAACCTGGCTTCACCCCGGGATACCCGATGCTAGCATACAGCTAGCAGGCCGCTCTCTGCTACGCTGGGACAGGACTGCGGACTCCGGTAAGAGCAGAGGTGGGGGGCTCTGTATTTATGTGCATGAGAACTGGTGTAACAACGGGACAATTATAGACAATCACTGTTCCCCAGACCTTGAGTACATGTCCGTGAGATGCTGACCGTTTTTTCTACCGAGAGAGCTAACAGTTGTGATAATTACTGCTGTGTATATACCACCCGATGCTAATGTAAATACAGCGCTCTCGCTCCTGCTTAACACCATCAATGAACAGCAGCAGGCTCACCCCGACGGTGTTCATATAATTGCAGGAGATTTCAATAGGGCTAATCTGAAGACTGTACTCCCAAAATTCTACCAGCATGTCAAGTGTTTTACTAGGGGGGAGAACACTCTGGACCATGTTTACTCGAACATTAAACATGCATACAGAGCCATACCCCTCCCCCACCTCGGGCAGTCAGACCATCTTTCCCTCCTGCTTTCCCCAGCTTACACCCCCTCAGATGTAGAGCAAGGCCTACAACAAAAACTGTTACAACCTGGCCTGGTAATATCCTGATGCATGCTCAATAATCCAGGTAGAAAAATCCAAAAAAGTTCAATCTGGTCCTCTGGACATTCAAAAAAAAAAAAAAAAAAAAAAAGCAAAAAAATCTAGAAACGTTTCGTCTCTCATCCAAGAGACTTCCTCAGTCTGAGGTGCTGGCCTGGTAATGCACTCGATGACCTACAGGACTGTTTTGAACAAACTAACTGGGACTTATTTGAACATCAGGAAATGGAAACATACACAGGAACAGTACTGGATTACATCAACTTCTGCATCGGAAATGTGACTATGGTCAAAAACATTCGTGTTTACCCCAACCAGAAACCATGGATGATCAGCCAGGTTCGCACACTCCTCAGAGCCCGCGACGCTGCCTTCAGGTCAGGTGACAGAGCTCTGTACCGAGCTGCTCGAGCCAACCTGAATAAGGGAATAAAAACCGCAAAGGCTGACCATAAAAGGAGTATAGAGTCCCATCTGTCCGGTAACAACTCACGGGAGGTGTGGAAGGGCATAAAAAACATCACAAACTATAGAGGCTGTGAGGTGACAACAGGAGACCTGAGTGCATCACTAGCAGAGGAGCTAAACTGCTTCTTTGCACGCTTTGATGCACCACAGCAGCACCCATCTGATCCTGCCCTGCCCCCACACCCACCCAGTTACTGCACCACTCCACTCACTGTACGGGAGCATGATGTTAGACGTTCCCTCCAATCAGTGAACCCCAGGAAAGCTACTGGCCCAGATGGAGTACCTGGCAGGGTGCTCAAAGCATGTGCCCTCCAGCTTGCCCCCACCTTCACCAGAATTTTCAATCTCTCCCTGGCCCAGGCAGTCATCCCTCCCTGCTTAAAATCTGCAACCATCATCCCAGTGCCGAAAACACCTACCATCACCAGCCTGAATGATTACCGACTGGTGGCTCTCACTCCGGTAATCATGAAGTGCTTCGAGAGACTGGTTCTCTAGCACATCAAGGACTATCTCCCTCCGAACTTTGACCCATACCAGTTTGCATATCGCACCAACAGGTCCACAGAGGATGCTATTGCAGTAGCTCTCCACACCGTGCTGAGCCACCTGGAACAACAGCACAGCTACGTTCGAATGCTCTTTGTGGATTACAGCTCGGCCTTTAACACAATCATTCCGGACATTCTTATAAATACATTGGACAATCTCGGCCTCCCCCCACTCACATGTGCCTGGATAAAAGACTTCCTAACCAATCGGCCCCAATCTGTAAGACTTGGTCCCCACCTCTCCTCCACTCGTACGCCAAGCACTGGCTCCCCACAGGGCTGTGTGCTGAGCCCCCTGCTGTACTGTCTCAACACCCATGACTGCAGCCTGGCCCACAACAACCACCTCATCCTCAAGTTCGCTGATGACACCACAGTGGTCGGACTAATCTCTAAGGGAGATGAGACATTTTACAGACAGGAGGTCCTGGAGCTAGCAACCTGGTGCTCAGAGAAAAATCTGGCTCTGAATATCAAAAGAACCAAGGAGGTAATTATTGATTTCAGGAAGCACAGCACCAACCTAGCCCCCCTTTACATCAACGGCGAGTGCGTGGAGAGGGTTCACACTTTCAGATTTCTTGGTGTCCATATCTCTGCTGACCTAAACTGGAAAGAGAACACCACAGCGGTCATCAAGAAGGCTCAGCAGAGACTACACTTCTTAAGAGTCCTTGAGAAGCACAACCTGAACACAAAATTGCTGCTGACCTTCTACCGCTCGTCCACCGAGAGCCTGCTGACATACTGCATCTCAGTATGGTACGGCAGCTGCACCCTGGCTGACAGGGAGAGGCTTCAGAGAGTAGTCAAGACAGCACAAAAGATAATTGGCTGCCCTCTCCCCTCCCTGATGGACATTTACACATCACGCTGCCTCAACAGAGCAGAAAACATAATCATGGACTGTTCACACTCGAGTTTTGAACTGTTTGACTTGCTACCTTCAGGGAAGCGCTACAGGTGCATCAGAACACGAACAAACAGATTCAAGAACAGTTTTTTCCCGAAAGCCATCACCACACTGAACTCACACATGCACTGATTTAATAATCTATCTTCCCAAACCCCTGGACTTCTACTGTGCAATACTACTGCCATTTCATACTCTCAGTCACCTTAACTACCTCACTAATATACATGATGTGCAATACAATTGTGTAATACTTGTATTTTTTACTTTCATTATTATATCTATATTGCGTTACATTTTTAGTGTGTATTTAATGTGTGTTTTCTTAAGGCGTGCACTGGAAAAAGGAGTGGCTTTTAATTTCATTGTACTGCGTATAATGACAATAAAGGCATTCTGATTCTGATTCCTCCCCCTGAACAATCAGTTACCGACAGTGTTTCTGAGGTCACGGCTCGGCTCGCTTGGACCCCTTGAGAAGCCGGGCCAGAATTCTGGGAGGTGAGCCGTTCCCAAGAACTATGGAAAAGACCCCAAACACGCGTCAAGCCGAAAATATTCGACCTGTGCCGTGACAGTGGAAAAGGGGCATAACTGTGGTCTGTTTGTTAAGAAGTCTAGGACCCAGTTGCAAATGGAGGGGCTTAGTCCTAGTGTGAATAGTGTGTCCATCAGGGTTTGGGGATCATGGTGTTGAAGGCAGATGTGAAGTCCACAAAAAGCATACGGACGTAAGAGTTTTTCTGTTTTAGTATTTCATTGTTTCTGACCAAGTTTATGCTTTTTGTTATTATTTCTTTGACTTTTGACACATCGTGATCTGATTTAGTATTTCATTGTTTCTAATTGTTTTTGGTTTTATATTTTTATTCCATGTGCTGTAAATATATCTTGCTACTTTTTATTTGATGATGTGATATTTTTGTTAAGCACTTTGGTAACAGTTTGTTTTAAATGTGCTCTATAAATAAATCTGACTTGACTTGACTTCTGCTCCAGGTGGTTGAGCGCAGTGTGGACCACAGAGGAGATGGCGTCCTCTGTTGATCGGTTCTCACAGTATGCATACTGATGAGGGTCCTCGTTGATGTTGATGGTTGTTTTGATGTGAGTCATGACCAGTTTTTCGAAGCATTTAGCGACTATCGAGGTGAGGGCCACTGGTGATAGTCATTCAGACCAGTCACTGTAGAGCTTTTTGGGACTGGGATGATGGTGGCAGTCTTCAGGCAGGTGGGAACTGTCTCCAGGGTAAGTGAGGTGTTAAAGATGTCTGCCAGCACCTCGCAGAGCTGATCGGCACATTCTTTCAACACTATAGTTAGGGTCGGCTTGGGTTTCCAGAGCTGTCCCTTAGTTATGCTGCTATAGGCTTAGACTGCTGGAGGACAAACTGACCACACTTTTCACTCTGCTACTGTCTTTACTTACTCTGTTCCACCTGTTTTGTATTTGTTATTATTTTTTCTATCCTTAACATGTGTTTTTGTCTTTCAGGTACACCTGGACCTATACCTGGACCTACCATTCTGTGTTTGTTTGTCTCTCCTTTCTGTCCTCTCAAGACAGGAAGATGGCCACTTGTCCTGAGCCTGGTTCTGCTGGTGGTTTCTTCCTGTTAAAAGGGAGTTTTTTCTTTCCACTGTTGCCACTGTTCTTGCTCAGGATGGGAGACTGCGACGAAGCCAAGATTCAACTTGTCTGCTGGATTCCTTAGATAGAGAACTTTACTAATTGGCTTTTCTATGTATGTGAATGTTTCTGTAAAGTGCCCTGAGACAACTTTGTTGTGATTTGGCGCTATATAAATAAACTGAATTGAATTGAATGGAGATGCAGATTTCATTTTCCAACAGGACTTGGCACCTGAACACAGTGCCAAAGCTACCAGTACCTGGTTTAAGGACCATGGTATCCCTGTTCTTAATTGGCCAGCAAACTCGCCTGACCTTAATCCCTAGAAAATCAATGGGGTATTATGAAGAGGAAGGTGTGATACGCCAGACCCAACAATTCAGAAGAGCTGAAGGCCACTATCGGAGCAACCTGGGCTCTCAAAACACCCGAGTGACACAGACTGATCCACGCTGCATTGCTGCAGTAATCCAGACAAAAGGAGCAACAACTAAGTATTGATGCTGTACATGTTCATACTTTTCATGTTCAGATGGCCAACATTTCTAAAATTCCTTTTTATTATTGGTCTTAATATTATAATTTTCTGAGATACTGAATTTGGTGTTTTCATCAGTTGTCAGTTATAATCATCAACATTAAAAGAAATAAACATTTGAAATATAATCAGTCTCTGTGTAATGAATGAATATAATATACAAGTTTCACTTTTTGAATGGAATTACTGAAATAAATCATCTTTTTCATGATATTCTAATTTTATGACCAGCACCTGTATGGATGCAGTTAGAGAGGACATAGAGGTAGTTGGAGTAAGGAGAGAGGATGCAGAGGGCAGAGTGAGATGGAGGAGGATGAGTCACTGTGGCAACCCCTGAAGAGGGAAAAGCCAAAATAAGAAGAATAAGAGGAGGAGGAGAAGAAGAAATGTTTTAATTAGATCAGGCAAACTTCTTGATTTTCTGACAAGTTTTTAGATGTGAGTTTGAGACTTGATGTTGTTTGATTAAGATCATGTCAGGCTATACTAGCTGTGACAGATCTTATTGACTTATTACTCCTTTTCACAAAGCCTCTTATTCAACTATGAAAATTTAGTTTTAGATACAAAACAATGATCCAGGATGTTTTGAACTCACCACCACGTGAGGCTGTGCAGGCTCACTAGAAGCTGCAGCTAACAGCAGAATGAAGCCAGTGCCTCTTAAAACATGTCCAGGAGTTTATTTCATTGTACCTGAACAGTCGCGGTGGAGGATTAGCTGCCCGCCAGTCAACAAATTACCAGATTACAACATGTCTGCTGTTTCACTTCTGTCCTGCAAATGAAGCGGCCCGCAGAGTGGGTGGAGTTTGTACAGTCTCAGTTAATTTATATCACTTCTAGCTGGATCAAGAACCGACTGACTGGTGAGGAACAGGTCGAGTCACTGCAGGCTGTGTGCTTTTTATTCCCCCTCCGCCTGATATATTTTCACTTATTTACATTAACATTTTATACTTAGTAACAGATGGGATTTCAAGTGTAACTAAGTAAAATACTTCAAATAAAACATACTCAAGTAAATGTAAATCCCCAAAAAAGATTTAAAAAACAAGTGGACTGGCTCACAGAGAGCTGGTTTGGCAAGGCAAGCCAGGCAGGCAAAGAGCCTAACAAGCCTTCAATGTGCAGGGCGAGTAGTCCGAGTCTAATCTGCAGGTGAACATAGATACACAACCAGGCCTCTCATGCAGCTTCATAAAGCTTGGAACTCCACAAACTCCAGACATTTTAGAATTGATCAAGCCTTCTGAATGGGAAGAGAAATGTCTTCAGCTTCAGAATAGAAGTCCAGTTGTTACTGCTTTTTTTTTTTTTTTTTTTTTTTTTAACCTTTTCTGGATTGAACATAACTTGGATGACCAATAATCTTCACCAGCATAGGTTGGAATAATTACTTAAAGAAGTACAACAAACACAGCATTCATACTTAATTGCATAATGCGAGTTAATGTAATTCCACCCCTGGCTTTCTCATAATTTAAACCTTTACTCATTTTAGCATTGAGAACCTCTTTTAAAACAAACTGAATGATCATAATGAAACAACCACCTTCCAGTTTAGAGATCATCTGGACGGAGACTGAATCTGTGGGCAGGTTTCCTCCTCCAGTGGCCTGCTGGTTGACAGATGGTGCTGTTAATGAAGCTCTTCTGAGCTCTTCCAGCTGTCCTAATAGGTCCTGCTGAAGTTGGTCCACCTGTGCCCGATGCTGCTCGGTCATTCGCTGGACCTCTACCTGATGCTTCTCCATTAGGTCACGGAGTTGTGCTCGCATCACATGCTTTTCTGCCTCCAGCTTAGATTTGAGATTCTCTCGTTCTATTTGTAGCCAATGCAGTTGTTCCATGAGCTCCTGTGGGGGTAAACAAAGAACTCCTCGTCAATTGTAGAGGACAAAGACATCCAAAAAGACCTAAAAGCACAGTCACTAAACAACCAAAGGTAATTACTGTCTATATCTACAGTCAGAGTTTCTGTACAATGTCATAACAGGTATATGAGCAGCCAGGAGACAGAAAACAGCATTCAACCAAATTTATTCAACAGAGATGTGCTCTTTAACAAGATGTAGTGAACCAGATGACCTGATGATCTGACCCTCATCTGACCCTGATGACCTCAAATCTACCAGATGGACAGAGACTGTTATTTTCATTGATCTGAATAAGTCTGAGCCATCTGATGACTTTCTTTCTTGAATTAATCAAGCAGAAAAGACAATTCTTTATAATCATTACTGTCTTACAAATGTTTTGATAATCAAATTGTGTTAGTTTCACTCAATGCTTACAGGTTGAAAAGAACTACTCATTTTTATTTTACATAAACAGTAAGTAATGATTTTTATTTCTCATTCAAAGAAGAAATCACCTGAATATGCATTTCTTGATTTTCTGTCTGAAATGAGTCAAGTCGTAAGTATGTGAAAGGTTGGTTTTCGGTCAACTAAAATGTTTACCGAGAAAGATGTCATGTTTAAACTTTTTCAGAAGATTACCAAGAGTTGACTCCACGAAGTCTGCTCTCCTGCAATAATCTCTCTGTCAGTTGTTAAAACAATCTCATTCTCTGACCTTGGCTTAGATAACATCTTACGTCACAAAACCACTCCTCTTTCTGGTCCATCCACGAATCAGAAAGCTCTGAAGTAAACTCGGAAGTAAACTCATTTAAAATGTGACAACTTCCCGGTTCTAGTAGAGTGCAGTAGATTCCATAGAGTGCAGTAGATTCCATGGAGTGCAGTTAGTTCTCAAGGAGTTCAGAGAACTAGAGTTATGGAGAGTTTTGGAGTTAGAGTCTGAGAAGATCTGAAAGAGTCTGAGAGCTGCTGACAATGAAGAGTCAGAGTTGCCGAGAATCCAGAGACGCTTTGGGATTATGATTCTGTTTGAACTAACCACGCACGACTCTCCAAGGATTTTAGCTGTTCTCAACGGAGACGCTGATATCAGTCTGAAGGTTCTTACTGAGGTGATCTATCGTCAACAAGGTAACGGTTTCTTCTTCGACTAAAGTGTACCTGGGACAAGCTGAGATACCTGATGGGAGCGTGCAATTTCTGGTCAAACAGATTAAATTCCCTCACATATTCCTCTGTAAGATAAAATCTCCAGTTCATCTTAAACTCACCTCTCTCTCATAAATCAGTACAGATATTTTAGAAATATCTGAAGCAAAGTCCTCAAATCACCGCCGAGTGATTTGAAGTTCATTATTTGTGAAACTGTCTGTTATTATTTTCATATTTTGCCAAATTAATGTAAATGTTTGATGTTAAACTTTGATTCTGAAAATAAATGACTCCATTCATTTGATGGGTCAAAGATAATAACGTCTCTCGTTCGCATTCCTTTAAATTCAATGCACGGCATTACACAGTCAGAAAAATGAAGAACTCGTGAAAAGTATGCATAAATATATACCACATATATTGTCATACTACAACAAGTGACACGTACCCACGTGACTCACTACAAACTGGTGGCCCGTAACGGTTCATGAATGACTGTTAATTCGTGTAAAGATTGATTTAAATGTTGGCATGTTGAAAAAGTAACAGCTGATGAGCTGTGAATGTTTACGCAGCGGCTGGGCTGCGCGCTTGGAGCTCGGCTCTGCAACTTTACGCTGCATGTTCTAAGCGTTGGGCTAGTAATGTTTTAAAAGCTGAAATTGTGTCATTGAGTCTTTATAAAAGCTGAATTTGTACGTCTGTTACGTGTAACTAAAAGCTGATGAGCTGTGGAAGACGTTATTCTGTTTAAAAGTACGAGGTTCTGCTAAGACCCGGCTGTGGGTTCGGTTCTGTTCAGTTTGAACGAGTATTTTGAATAGATGGATAAACGTTTTAAAAGCTGAGCGCCGCCTCAGGACATAG
>NC_056499.1:58546930-58552145 GCF_014905685.2 Nematolebias whitei | reverse complement strand
TATTCTCTTTAACCGTGGCTCCTTTTGCTAAACTTCTCAGTTCTTCAGCTCTTTGAGTTCCATCAATTTGCTCTAATTGTGCGCCAACAATCGGGTTTGTTAAAATATATAAAGCTCCCTGGATGATGTCATCTTGTGGTTGGGAGTTTAAAAGGTCAACGTCTTCCTCTTCTCCTGCCATTATCTTCTATTTAAAAATTAAATAGGAAGATGTGGTGTTTTAGGTGGTAAAATAAATCAGAAAAGTTTCCTTTTTCTGATATAATTACTCTTATTTAGTGTTCTAGCAATTAAACGTGTATTATCTTTTCAGCAAATGAGTAAACTTTATCAACTCTGTGAATATCTGGACTGTATCTTTAAAAAGTTTCTAATTTTTCATTTTGCACCTCCGTTTGAGGAATTATCAGTGAATGAAAAATGTCTTGGTAAATGCCTTTCTGGCATAAACACCTTTATCACTTTTTAAATGCAAGATAACAGTAATAATTCAGCTTGAAGAACGTTTACTAACCCAAAAATGCTTCTGACAGAAATAAACACGTTTAATTTCACCAAAATATCCTAAAAACGAAGTGAAACCGTGATTTCAAGTTTCCAACAGGAGGTGGCAGTATAACCTTATTTTATTTTAACCCTGACACTGTTAGTGATGACCAGTAGGAGTCGCGATGACTTCCTGTGGCTTTGGTGACATCCGGTCGTTAGCTGTTAGCTTAAAATTAGCATCGGCTAGCGTGGTCCAAAAACACCATTTAATGACGGATTTAAAACTTAAACGTGGCAAAGTTTCAGCGATTAGGCTTCAAAGAAACGGAGCAGCGGATCAGAACCAACTTTAAAGCGTTTTTCAACTTTAAACAGCAGATTGAAATCCCCTATGAAGACGAGCTTCATGTCCGGGTCACGTGACTGAATCTACCAATCATAGCGTAGCAACGGGGGTGGGTTTTACAACCTGACATCAGAGGAAGTGACGACAGACACGTCTCTCAGCAAATCAGGCTACCCAAATCAGCGGTTTTCGACCAATCACTGCTCGCTATTTCAGCTAGCGTGTTAGCATTTAGCCTGAACATTCCGGTCAACTTTCGTCATTAAAACTGTCCAAAATGCATTATTTTCCGTTAAAAATGTAACTAATCAACTCTCAAACGCTTACTGAGACGGCGCTCAGTTCTTAAAAACGTCTCTCCATCCATTTAAAACACTCGTTCGAACTTATCAGAACCGAGCCGGACCAGAACCCCCAGTCCGTTTAAACAGAATCCACGTTTTTCACAGCTCATCAGCTTTTTACACACAACAGACGTACATTTCAGCGTTAAAATGAAACATTGACGTTACTTTCAGCTTTCAAAACACCACAGCGACAGAACATTGCTGTATTTTCTCTGAGCACCGCAGCTGCAACACGCTGCGTTTCACACAGCAGAAATCTGCACTTTTCATGCCAACATGATAAATTCAATTGTTACACGAATAACAGTCCATTCATGAACCTGTTACGGGCCACCAGATGTAGAGCTCTTTAGAGACCCGTACGAGGCCACCAGATGTAGATGAACATATATCTGTGATATATTCATAAATTAAACGGATTCATTCATTTTTCTGGACAGAATAATATCGTGCATTGAAATTAAATGTGACGTGAGACGTTAATTTTCTTTGACCCATCAAATGAATGCGGTCATTTATTAACAGAATCAAAGTTTAATATCACACATTTACATTAATTTGGCAAATTCTAAAAACAACAACATAGCTTAGTTATTTAGCAAGCTTTACAATTAGGAAACCATACGGCCATGATTTCCCTTGCAACTTTAAACCAGACATTTCTGAAAATATCTGGATAATTACTGGCAAGATAGAAGAGTTTTAAAGATGGGAAATTGAGGGAGTTTAAAGAGAGAGAAAAGATGGATGAGGGGTTGTTATGTGTCGGTATAAGAACGGCACTCTCCATCCGAACCCAGTTTCGCCCCGATACGCTTCGGTAGGAAATCGACTCGTTACCTCTCTGAAGATGAATCAGCTGGTACGGAGTTCCATTTAACGCTACCATTTCCAGCGTCTCCGTAGGATGGTTGGGAAACGTCCGGAGTAGTGACGGTACTTAGTGCAGCACACGTTCACCTCACGGGTGGGCTCACATGAGTTGTGAGTCCGTCAGAGTTCCACTCAGATGTGGAAGATTGCATAATTCCCACCAGACTCGGAAGAACTTCAGATCATGTCTGGAACCTCCTGTTCTCTCCAGCACTTTTTCTGTTCGGTTCTGCTCCCCGAACTGAACTGCTCTCCCACCGCACTCGACTGGCTGGAACTAGGAAGTGCCGACATTTAAAGAGTTCTGTTTCCGGTTCATTTGGGAAGTCCTGATTGGCCGAAATAGCTAATCAGGGGTGTGTTTTTGTGACGTAAGAGGTCACTAGAAGTCAGAAAAACAGAAAAATGTTGGTGTGTTTTTGTGACGTAAGAGGTCACTAGAAGTCAGAAAAACAGAAAAATGTTTTGGAACAGACTGAAAATGTTTTTGAGACAGACAAGAGAAATGTTTAGGCGAGTTGGGAGGAAACAGGTGCCAGCTTCTCTATTTATGTCTGAGAGGATTTAAAAACATGACAGTTCGTTCCAACAAACTTGTTTGCGTTTGTCTCCAACCTTGGACCAACTTACACTTGCTCATTTCAGACAGAAAATCAGAAAATGCATAATTACTCTGTAACACATTCTAACTTGATTTCTACTTTGAATGAGGATTAAAAATTCATTAATACTGTTTCACAGTTGATTTAAAATGAGTAGTTCACTTCAACATTTAAAAATGGTTTGAACTAAACACACTTTGATTATCAAGAAAATAGTAATGATAATAAAAAAGAGAGTGTTCTTTCAATTGATCAGTGCAGGACACTTAGAAAGTCTCTGGATGGACTTGATTTTGTGTTTCTGGACTCAAATCAATGAAATACAGTTCTTGTCCCAGGAAGGCCCTCAAGGTCAGGATTTGACCTGAGGCTTAGTTCACTACACAAGCATTAGCGATAACCACCCCCTGGAGAGGCCCGAGAAACAAAACCCATTCCAAAATGTGGGGGAGATTCACAAAGAGTGGACTGCAGCTGGAGTCAGTACTTCAAGAACCACCACGCACAGACATCTGCAAGACATATGCAAGACAACCTCAGCTGGAGCAACAACACCACCAGCCTGATCAAGAAAGCTCATCAGAGAGTCTACTTCCTCAGGCGGCTGAGACGAGCTGGTCTGGGAAGCTCAGTCCTCACCTCCTTCTACAGGTGTGCAGTGGAGAGCATCCTGTGCTCGAGCATCAATGTGTTGCATGGAGGCTGCACAGCTGCAGAAAGAAAAGCTTTGCAGAGAGTGGTGAAGGCTGCACAGAAGATGTTGGAGTCAGCCTCCCCACCATCACAGACATCTACACCTCCAGATGCAGGAAGAGGGCCACCTGCATCATGAAGGATCCCACTCACCCAGCACACACACTTTTTGCCCCGCTCCCCTCAGGAAGGAGGTTGAGGAGCATTAAATGTAGAACCACTAGACTGAGGAACAGCTTCTACCCTGAGGCTGTTAGACTCATGAATCTCTAACTAGAATAATCACTGTGAAAAATCACATCATGTTGCTGCTGATCTGTTTCATGTTGCTGCTGATCTGTTTCAACGTTGCTGCTGATCTGTTTCATGTTGATGTGTTCATGTGTGCTCATCTGCTCACACAGACTCATGCTCATGTTCGTGCTGATGTTCGATGTAATGTTTCTTATGCTATTAGTGCTTAGTGTATATTTAGTTGATGTTTTTCTTAGTTCATATTTTAGATGTTTTCATTGTTTTTCTTTTACATTTTTATTGTTGGATGTAACTGGGACCCTGTGTACACAACCACAACGTACCACATGTGGTGCGAACGACAATAAAAAAATCTCTGACTCTGACATGGGTTTCAGCTGTTGCATTCCTTGTGTCAAGCCACTCTTAAACAAGAGACGGTGTCAGATGCGTCTCGCCTGAGCTAAAAACAAAAAGGACTGGACTGCTGCTGAGTGGTCTAAAGTTATGTTCTCTGATGAAAGTAAATTTTAAATTTCCTTTGGAAATCAAGGTCCCAGAGTCTGGAGGAAGAGAGGAGAGGCACAGTATCCACGTTGATAAAGGTCCAGTGTCAAGTTTCCACAGTTTGTGATGGTTTTGGGTGCCATGTCATCTACTGACATTGGTCCACTGTGCTTTCTGAGGTCCAAAGTCAGCGCAACTGTATACCACAAAGTTTTACAGCACTTCAATCTTCCTACTGCTGACCAACCCAATGAATCCAACCAGCTACTTAGACTACAAGCATGTCTTAAAGACATAAAAACCTGGATGAGCCTTTATTTTCTCCTTTTGAACACAGACAAAACCGAGGTTTTGGTTTTTGGACATGAGCACCTTAAGAATGAATTTTTCAGTCTTTCTCCCTCCTTACAGGTCATTCTCAAAAAATTAGCATATTGTGATAAAGGTCATTATTTTCCATAATGTAATGATAAAAATGAAACTTTCATATATTTCAGATTCATTGCAGACCAACTGAAATATTTCAGGTCTTTAATTGTTTTAATACTGATGATTATGGCATACAGCTCATGAAAACCCAAAATGCCTGTCTCAAAAAATTAGCATATTTCATCCCACCAATGAAAGACAAGTGTTTTTAATACAAAAAACACAACCTTCAAATAATCATGTTCAGTTATGCACTCAATACTTGGTCGGGAATCCTTTTGCATGAATGACTGCTTCAATGCGGCGTGGCATGGAGGCAATCAGCCTGTGGCACTGCTGAGGTGTTATGGAGGCCCAGGATGCTTCGATAGCGGCCTTAAGCTCATCCAGAGTGTTGGGTCTTGCGTCTCTCAACTTTCTCTTCACAATATCCCACAGGTTCTCTATGGGGTTCAGGTCAGGAGAGTTGGCAGGCCAGTTGAGCACAGTAATACCATGGTCAGTAAACCATTTACCAGTGGTTTTGGCACTGTGAGCAGGTGCCAGGTCGTGCTGAAAAATGAAATCTTCATCTCCATAAAGCTTTTCAGCAGATGGAAGCATGAAGTGCTCCAAAATCTCCTGATAGCTAGCTGCATTGACCCTGCCCTTGATAAAACACAGTGGACCAACACCAGCAGCTGACATGGCACCCC
>NC_056499.1:58539618-58546830 GCF_014905685.2 Nematolebias whitei | reverse complement strand
CAGCTCCAGCTGCTTTTTGGTCTGTGATCCACACGTCCTGTCCAGATATTAGTCCACTGAGACTCTGTGTCCTGTGCCGAAGATTGTAGCGTTGAACATCTTTCATCCTCTTCTCCTTTTCTTTCTGCATTACAACCTCTCCATCAGGAAGAGCTGGATTTAGCAGTGCAGGAAGAATAGGCACAGTAGTACGAAGCCTCCTTCCCATTAAAAGTTGAGCTGGGCTGTACCCATTTTGAAGTGGGGTGGCCCTATAAGCAAGCAGGGCGAGGTAGGGATCATCTGACTTCTTCAAGAACCCCTTCATCGTCTGCACTGCACGCTCAGATTCTGCGTTACCCTGAGGGTATTTTGGGCTGCTAGACACATGCTGGAACCCATAAGACTCTGCAAACTGTGCAAAGGCTGCTCCAGAGAACTGTGGCCCGTTATCAGTCACTAGGGTCTCACAAATCCCATGACGTGCAAAAATAGATTTCAGGTGGATTATCACATCGTTAGCCCTTGTGGGGGTCAGCAACACAATTTCCACATACCTAGATGAGTAGTCCACCACTAGAAGGTAAGTCTTGCTTCCTAGCATGAACAAGTCCGCTCCACACTTTTGCCATGGTCTCCCTGGATACAGTGTCGGCATCAGCGGCTCCCTGTGGTTCTGTCTCTCTTGGCAGCATGCTCTGCAGTTGAGAACCAACTCATTAAGCTGCTGGCTGAGTCCAGGCCACCATACTGATTGCCGTGCCCGCTCTCTACACTTGACCACACCTTGGTGTCCTTCATGCAGCTTGTTGAGAACATCATTTCTCATTGTTGAGGGTATAACGAGTCTTTGTCCCTTTAGTAGCAGACCATCTTGGACTGTAAGGAAAGCTCATTCGGTCCAGTATGACCTGAGTGAATGTTCTTTTGTGTTGTAAGCTGACCAACCTTCAGCACACAGCTGCATTACACATGCACACACACTGTCCCTCTGCAGCTGGTCCCTCAGCTCCTCCAGATAGGTAGTGCTCGCAGGTAGGTTTTCCATTATCATGTCTATGTAGATGTTAGTGTCTTCCAACAGCTCTTTGCCAGCCGGTGCTTCACTCCTCTGTATTGGTGCTCGTGACAGCATATCTGCACTCCACAGACTTTTACTGGCCACATGGAATTTGAAGTAGGAATAGCGCATCAAACACATTCTGAAACGTTGGATTCGAGGAGGTAGAGCATCCAATGCTTGAGACCCCAGGAGACTCACGAGAGGTTTGTGATCCGTTTCCAGATGGAAATGTTGTCCTATCAGGAAGTTGCGGAACCTCTCACAGGCCCAGGTCAGTCCCAATGCCTCTTTTTCCACTTGTGCGTATCTCTGCTCGGTTGGTGTGAGAGACCGCGACACGTAGGCTATAGGTCTCCACTCCTCGTCCCATTTTTGTAGAAGTACTCCTCTTAGCCCGTATGATGATGCATCAGCTGAGACCTTGCATCCTTTGCTGGGATCATACATGGCTAGTACCGGTGGTGATGTCAGCGCATCTTTTAGATCTTGAAAGGCTTTAATCTGATCGACACCCCACGTCCAGCAGTTCTTTTTCAATAAGAGATCTCGCAGGGGTTTGTCTCTCTCAGCCAGCTGTGGGATAAACTTGCCCAGCTGGTTTACCATTCCAAGAAAGGATCTTAATTCACTCACCGTTGACGGCTCTTTCATCTTTTTCACAGCCTCAGTCTTTCCTGGGTCGGGGCTGATGCCGCTGGCGGAGATCACATGACCCAAGAAGTTCACCTCAGGCTTTGACAAGTCACACTTTGCCATATTTAGTGTGATACCTGCTTTTTAGATCTTCTCCAGCACCACGTGCAGGCGAGCGTCGTGCTCCTCTTGAGTACGTCCCCACACCAGCACATCATCAATATGGCACACTACTCCCTCGAGGCCCTCGGTAACCTCCGTCACCATTCTGTTATGAAAGTGTTCAGGAGCAGATGCTATGCCAAATGGTAGTCGCTTGAAGAAGTAACGCCCAAAGGGTGTGATGAATGTCGTTAGTTTTTCTGAATCTTCAGACAGGGGAATTTGCCAAAACCCCATATTTGCATCCAGCTTGCTGAAAATTGTTGCTCCAGCCAACATGCCCAGTGTTTCCTCCACTGATGGCAGGATAAACTTCTCACGACACACCGACTCGTCCAACTTGGTGAGATCAACACATATACGCACGTCTCCTGTCTTTTTGGGCACCACCACTATGCCAGCACACCAGTCTGTAGGCTCTTCAACTCTGCAGATCACCCCGAGGTTTTCCATGCGGGACAGTTCTTGCTTGACTTTGTCCATCAGTGGCAATGGGATCCTCCTTGGTGCTTTAAGTGAGAATGGTTGAGCCCCTGGTTTAAGCTTTATGGCGTACGGCTGGTGCACTTCGCCCAGTCCGCTGCATATTTTTGGGTAGGTTTCCTTTAATGTCTTTATCGTAACATTGTCCAGGCGTGCGACTAGTCCTAGCTTACAGATCGCTGGTCTTCCCAATAATGCAGTTTGCAGATGACGAACAACATATACGTCCTCCATCTCCTCTTTCCCACCTCTCTTTAACGTCAGGTTGGCGACGCCCACGACGTCGAGTGGACTCCTCCCTGGTCCTAGGAGTGGCTTTGATGCCTTGTGGAGCTTGGTGGGTTTATCTTTACAGATGTCCTGGAACACGGTGTATGGCAGGACTGTGACGTCAGCACCTGTGTCGATTTTAAACATCACATTGTTGTCGTGTATGTCGACATGGACCATCTAAGGATCACCATCTGTTGTGATGCTGCCGAGAAAGAAAGTGTCTTCCTCAACCTCATGCACAGACTTAGGTGCCCTGCACACACGACTATAATGTCCTTTTCTGCCACAGGTATGACATTTACTTTCATTTGCAGGACAATCATTTTTGGGGTGCGATGGAGAACTGCCACATTTCTGACACTGTGACGTTTTTCCTTTGCTGTACTGCACATTGGATGATTTAAAAGCATTTTGAGGAACATTTTTAGCAGGCTTACTCTTCCTGAGCACTCTGACTCTGTCCACAGACGTAGCACTGCCTGACTGTGTTCTGAAGTCTCCTCATAATGAAACTAGTTGCCTTTTCACCTCCTCGCTTTGACGTGCCATTCTCACTGCTTTATCTAGGGTAAGTTATGCATCCATCTGCATGCATTCAGACAGCCCTTTGTCCAGCAGTCCGACCACGAGTCTGTCTCTAATCAGCTCATGGTGCAGCAGCCCGTAGTTACAGTGTTTGGCCAGCACATATAAAGCAGTCACAAACGAGTCCACAGACTCTCCTTCACTCTGCTTGCGTTCGTTGAACTTAGCTCGCTCATATATAACATTTTTCTTTATGATGAAAAAGCTTTGAAAGCTGTCACGTACCCTCATATAGGTGTTTCTTTCATCATCAGACAGAGCGAGCCCGAGTAAAATATCGTCCGCTTTGTTGCCCATGCAGTAAATCAGCGTGTTAACTTGATTTTCATCAGAGCTTGCGTTTAGGTTACTTGCCCTGCGAAATCTTTCAAATCTGCGGATCCACGTGTCCCACTCTTGTGGCTGTGAAAAGTCGAAGGACTCCGGTGGCTGGATGTTGAACGTGGCGCATGGCCCAGGTCCCACTGCAGCTCTTTGCATGTGTGTGGCTGCGCGTGGCCGGCCCCCGCTCGCGTTTTCTCCGTCACTCATTTCTGTCCTTCTTCCTTTCTTTTTTTTTTTTTGCTGATGTGCAAACCCTTGTCAGAGGGCTTCCGCTTCTTCTCTCCACGCAAGTTACAGGACTTCTGACACCATGTCATGTTATTTAATACACGCGTGAGTCCTCTGTAGTTTTAAGCGTGTCTTTATTGTTTAGTGTCCAAAACACAACTGCCCTCCTTCCAGCTCACGTCATTTCCCATATAACGGTTACATCACATCCAGTATAACAGTTACACCACACCCGTTAGCAGTCCTCCAGCAGACCCAGACCAGCCGGGACCCCAGGCCGGCTGGGTGACGGTCCGGAGCAAGCGTAGTGCTATGGCTAAGCCCCCAGTTCACCACCAACCCGTTCATGTTTCTAATAGATTTTTCTCGCTCAGTGACACACCCGCTGAGAAGCAGACCCTGGTTATTGGAAGCTCCATAGTCTGAAACGTGGCTTTAGGGACTCCAGCGGCCATAGTCAAATGCATTCCGGGGGCCAGAGCGGGCGACATAGAATCTTATCTGAAACTGCTGACTAAGGCTAAGGCTAAATACAGTAAGACTGTTATTCACGTCGGCAGTAATGACACCCGGTTACGCCAATCGGAGGTCACTAAAATTAATGTTGCTTCGGTGTGTGACTTTGCTAAAACCATGTCGGACTCCGTAGTTTTCTCAGGCCTCCTCCCCAACCTGACCAGCGATGACATGTTTAGCCGTATGTCGTGGTTTAACCGATGGGTGTCCAGGTGGTGTTCTGACAACGACGTGGACTACATAGATAACTGGAGTTCTTTCTGGGGATAACCTGGTCTGATGCGGAGAGATGGCATCCATCCCACTTTGGACAGAGCTGCTCTTCTTTCTAGAAATATGGCTGATTTTGTTTATCCCCCAAATTATTGACAACCCAGGGTCCAGTCCAGGAAGCAGAGTTGTAGTCCTCCACACCTCTCTGCTGCTTCTCCTCTGTTACTCACCCACACCCACATTGAAACAGTGTCAACTCGCCCACGGCTCCAATTAAATAAACCAAAAATCAGCTCTAAAAATATAAACCATAAAAATCTGATTAAAATAAACACAGTTACTTTACCAGAGCAAAATCATAAAATCATTAAATGTGGATTAATGAACATTAGATCTCTTTCCTCTAAATCCCTGTTAGTTAATGAACTGATAACTGATCATCATATTGATTTATTCTGTCTGACAGAAACTTGGCTACAACAGGAGGATTTTGTTGGTATAAATGAATCCACTCCTGTTAATTATTTAAATTTTCATGTTCCTAGAACAACTGGCCGAGGTGGAGGAGTAGCTTCTATTTTTCAGTCAGGATTATTGATTAATGCCAAACCAGTTATTAGTTATGATTCTTTTGAATCGCTGTCCCTCAGTCTTTCTCATCCAAAATGGAAATCAGAAAAGCCACTTTTACTAGTTGTTATATATCGTCCACCAGGTTCTTACTCTCAGTTTTGTCTGAATTCTCAGAATTATTAACCGACTTACTATTAAATACTGATAAAATCATCATAATGGGTGATTTCAATATTCATGTGGATGTTGAGAGTGATAGTTTAAGCATAGCCTTTAATAATTTAATAGACTCGTTTGGTTTTACCCAAAACGTCCGCACATCTACTCATTCTTGTCATCACACTCGATTTAGTTCTGACCTATGGTATAGAGATTAAGGACTTGGTAATAGTTCCTCAAAATCCTGTTCTGTCCGACCATTTTTTAATAACCTTTGAGTTTACATTAAATGACTACACAGTCACTGAGAGTAAATTTCATCTCAGCAGGTGCTTATCAGAAAATGCTGTAACCAAATTTAAACAATCTCTTCCATCAATGTTTTCCTCTGTCTTGCAGAGTAATGCATCAGAGAACAGAGACTTAGATCATCTAGTTGATCATCTTACAACTTCAATGCAAACTTCACTTGATAAAATTGCTCCACTGAAAAAGAAAGGAATTAATCAGAGGAAACTGGCTCCTTGGTTCAATTCTGAGTTACGTACTTTAAAGCAGCATCTAGAAACCAGGAGAGAAAATGGCGCTCTACTAATGTTGAAGAATATTATTTAACTTGGAAAGATAGTCTGCTAACATATAAAAAAGCTCTCCGTAAAGCTAGAACTTTATATTACTCATCTTTAATAGAGGAGAATAAAAATAACCCTAGGTTTCTGTTTAGTACTATTGCTAGACTAATTAAAAGTCCCATTTCTGTTGAACCATGTATCCCTACAACTATAAGTAGTGATGACTTCATGAGATTCTTTATAAATTAAATTATTTCAATTAGAGAGAAAATTCAAACCATCCTTCCTTCTACTATCTCTAGTCCCCTGTCCAATGAAGCAACTTTAAAATTTTCACTAGAGCCTGATTTATGTTTGGACAGTTTTTGTCCTGTTGAGCTCTGAATTGTCAAAAATAATAACCTCATCCAAACCATCCACATGTCTGCTAGATCCCATCCCAACCAGACTGTTTAAAGAGGTATTTCCCCTAATTAATGTCCACATTTTGGATCTACTTAATTTGTCTTTAATGGATGGTTATGTACCACAGAGCTTTAAGGTTGCTGTAATTAATCCTTTACTTAAGAAGTCTGACCTTGATTCAGAAATTCTGGCCAACTATAGACCTATATCTAATCTAACTTTCATCTCAAAAATTCTAGAGAAAATAGTTGCAGGTCAGTTGTGTGAACATCTACAAAGAAATAATCTGTTTGAAGAGTTTCAGTCAGGGTTTAGAGCTCATCATAGCACAGAAACAGCACTAGTAAAAGTCACTAATGATATTCTCATGGCCTCAGACAATGGACTTGTGTCTATACTGGTCCTGTTAGACCTCAGTGCTGCATTTGATACAGTTGATCACAATATTTTACTACAGAGGCTTGAATATGATGTTGGGATTACAGGAACAGCTCTAAAATGGTTTAAATCATATCTATCTGATAGATTCCAGTTTGTAAATGTAAATAATAAATCTTCTTCATACACCAAAGTTAGTCATGGAGTTCCTCAGGGCTCAGTGCTTGGGCCAATACTCTTTACTTTATATATGCTTCCATTAGGTAAAGTTATTAAACAGCATGGGATAAATTTTCATTGTTATGCTGATGACACACAATTATATTTGTCCATTAAACCCAATGAATCTAATTAGCTACTTAGACAACAAGCATGTCTTAAAGACATAAAAACCTGGATGACCCTTAATTTTCTCCTTTTGAACACAGACAAGACTGAGGTTTTGGTTTTTGGACCTGAGCACCTTAGGAAAGAATTTTTCAGCCTTTCTCCCTCCTTAGATGCATTAATCTGTCCTCCAGCTCTAATGTTAAAAATCTTGGTGTTATTTTTGATCAGGACATGTCTTTTATCCCCCACATTAAAAACGTTACTAGAACCTCCTTCTTCCACCTGCGTAATATCACTAACATTAGAAACATCTGATCTAAAGATGATGCAGAAAAA
>NC_056499.1:58535545-58539518 GCF_014905685.2 Nematolebias whitei | reverse complement strand
ATCCGTTTTAACAGTATGAATATATCTCATCCGTATGTTCTACTACATCTGGTGGCCCGTTACGTGTTCATAAAATGGACTGTTGTATTCGTGTAACGATTGAATATTACATGTTGGCATAAAAAAAAAGTGCAGATTCTGCTGAGCTGGATGCTTGGAGAAAACACTGCATGTTTGCAGCTAGAGATGCTTTGAAGCTGATATTGTGAGTCAATATGTCTTTATGAAAGCTGAAATTGTACATCTGTTGTGTAACAGAAGCTGATGAGCTGTGGAAAGCGTTTATTCTGTTTAAAAGGACGGAGTTTCTGCTGCAGACCCGGTTTGGGTCCGGTTCTGAGAAGTTCGAACGAGTTTGTTTTAAATGGTTCAAAAGACGTTTTGCCACGGAGCGCCGCCTCCGTTAAAGCTCAGAGTTGATTCGCTACATTTTTAACAGAAAATAGTGCATTTTGACAGTTTAAAAGACGAAAAGTTGACGGACTTATTTCAGGCTAAGACTAACATGCTAGTTGGAAAAACGATGCGTGATTGGTTGAAATCAGCTGCTGTGGAGCGCTCTGATTCGCTGAGAAGTGAGTGACGTGGCTGCGTCACTTCCTCTGACGTGTCAGGTCGTAAAGCCCACCCCGTTGTTGCTCTGTCATTGGTAGATTCAGTCACGTGACCCGGAAATGAAAACTCGTTTTCATAGGGATTTTCAATCTGTTTTTAAAGCTGAAATACGCTTTAAAGTTGCATTCTGATCCGCTGTTACGTTTATTTGACGCCTAATCGCTGAAATGTTGCCACATTTGAGTTTGAAATCCGTCATTAAATGGTGTTTTTGGACCACGCTAGCCGATGCTAATTTTAAGCTAACAGCTAACGATCGGATGAGTGACGTGTCACGTCACTTCCTCTGAAGTCAGATTGTAAAGCTTGGTTGCACCGAAAGCCTTCGCTGTGCTTAAAATCACTAAATGAAGCTGCCACAAGTCCCCAAAAACTCAAGTTCATGCAAAAAAGTCGTGCTTGTTGAAACAACGCCACGTTTAAGCTTTAAATCCGTTCAGAAATGTTGATTTTACCGAGTTTTAGCCGAAGCTAACTTTAAGCTAAGCGGCTAACAACAGGATGTCAACAGAACGTTCACAGGAAGTTGTCATACGCTCCTGCTGGTAAAAAGCTAAACACTGCCCCCTCCTGTGGAAACTTGATATCACAGTTTCACTTCATCTTTAGGTTTTTGAGTGAAATTAAACGTATTTATTTCTGTAAGACGAACTTTGAGTTAACAAACTTCCTCAAGCTGAATTTTTACTGTTATCTTACATTTAAAAAGTGAAAGGTATTTATGCAGAAAGGCATTTACCAAAAAACTTTTATTCACTGGTAAATCCTCATGAGAGAGGTGCAAAAATAAAAAGAAGAAACTTTTTAAAAAGATACAGTTACAGATATTCACAGAGTTGATAAAGTTTACTCATCTGCTAAAAGATAATACACGTTTAATTGCTAAATCACTAAATAAGAGTAAACTTATCAGGAAAAAGAAACTTTTCTGTTTAAGTTACCACCTAAAAAACTACGTCTTCCTATTTAATTTTAAATAGAAGATATTGGCAGGAGGACAGGAGTATAACAGTTTTTCTGAAGACTGATTATTCCTCATCATCAATTTTCTTTTTTCTGTTCACCACCTGGTTCTATGAGTAACTGTTAAAAATAGCGAATTCTGAAATAGAACGGTTTAAAAAGCGTTTTTAAACCGATGTGCTGTAAGACTTTTTAGAAAAATTGCAGGTTTATAAAAATTCAGTGCTTTAGAGTAAAAAACACTGAGAGGCTTGGTAATCTAGTATCTGTTAAAAAATAAGCACATTAAAAGTAACACTGCAGAGAAGCATTTACTTAAATATTCATGAATTGGTGTAAAGCCTACGAGACAGGTGCCTATTCCTCTGAATAAGTTGACTTATAACAGTACTTTTGTGTAAATCCAGAGCTAAAATAGTGTGAAACTCAATGACATTTGAATACATATATTTACCTGTAAAATATCTGAAGCTGGCAACTGTTTTAAACAGATAAAGTGCTACACAGTGAATGACCATGACAGGTATGATAGAGGAAGATTTTGATCCTTATGAGATGAAGGACTGTTTAGAAAATGCGTTAGCACTGCTGACAGGATCCTTACATCCATATGGCAAACAGGCGGACAGCATGAACCCAAAAGAGTTATTGGACAATCTGATGGAGGTTGCAGAGAGTGTGACCTCTACAGAAATTACAATGTCAAGCTATGAAAAGCTGGCTAAAATGGCAACGTTGCTAAAAGAATCATACTTTGCATTAAGACGGGATCACGACGTGACAGTGTCACAAGTTTCCCGCTGTAAAGGTGAAATAGATGTGCTTAAAAAATATCTGCACAAATGCGAAGTGCATAAAGAGATATTACTGGAACAATATATGCGTTCACGAAGTGAATGTCAAACATCACAGGAACGCTTAAAAGCATGTGAGCAGAAACTAAGAGCGGCAACAAATAAAAGTTCTGAAGTGGGGCGAGTTTGTCTGGAACTCAGAGAAGACAGTGGACAGAGTCCAGGTCACCCACAAACACCTCAGAAAGATGTTGTTGCACCTCCACATTTGTGGAGAGAAAAACCTCCAAAAATCTATTACACACCTCTTGCTTTTAAGCCCATTAAAAAACCTCCGCCCTCACCTAAAGTGGTAGGAACAGACCTGAACAGGTCTCCTCCACCAAACATGCAACAGTGTGCTGTGAATGTGTTCGAGGCATGTTCTCATGCTAAGACGCCCATAGAGGTGTTTCCTGGAATAAAGGTTAAACCCCACTCCCTAGAAAGGGAAGGAAGGCGTGCGTCGCCACCTCCTCCTAAAACAGGCGAGAAAAAGCAGTATTTTCAAACTAACAAACCACGTAATGAAGGTGCACGCTGGGACAAAAAGGCTCCTCTTTCAGAGGATGAACGTGATTATCGTAAATGGGGCATGCGTAGGACGCAAAGATATGGGATCCAAGAGGACCCATATTATCAGGGGAAATCCGAAGAGGAACCCCCAAAAGACGTACCTAACCCTCCCCCACCTCGGACGAAACGAACCGAGGCGATAAAATCACAAAGGTCCCAGGAACAAGGCCCTACACCTCTGAGCTCGGAAGAGACAGAGAAAATACAAAGGTTTTTAGAAACTTTGAAAAAAGCTGAAATGGGAAACCAACCAGGAGCACTATGTAGTGATGCGATCGCTACTAAATCTGAAGGCGCGAATGACAACATTACAGATGTCGGTGAAACACACCAAGACATTGCTGTCGCTGCCTCCAACAACCCCTCATCGGACGAAGGGGGGGGTAAACTCACACACAAACGATGATGAGTCATCGCAAGCTGAACACTCAGAAACTGATTTTCATGATTTTGAACTAGGCATTCCAGTTCTGGGAGGACTCCCAGATAACCTGGTACCGAGTCAAGAAGCTGGGCCAGTATGTTTCACGAAACCAACACAGGCCATAGCTCTTTTCTCAACCAATGACGTCGACCAAGGACCACAAACCTATGGCGTCTTGCCCATAGACAGGTCCGACGACTCAGAAAAGGATTCGTTGGAGCTCCCCAAGGAGCAAGAACCCTCATCAGTCTCATCACAGATTGAACAGGTGGTCGCCCAAGCCGACACTCTGACATCTGATGAAGAAAGAGACAAACTTCGCCAAGTTCTTTTAAAATATGAAAAGTCATTTTCAACTGACCCAGACATCATCCAACTTCAGAAGTTGGATGATCCTGCAATCAACTCGATGATACTGTATCTGACTGACCCAGACAAATACACTCCATCGAAAGTCGAACTGGATTCCAATCTAGACCTAAAAGTCCTCTTTCAGCTGCGCAAACAGTTAAAACTACTCAAGGACAGCCTAACTTTAGCTCATGGAGCGACGTCCTCACCC
>NC_056499.1:58511061-58535445 GCF_014905685.2 Nematolebias whitei | reverse complement strand
AGCTTCTGTTGCTAGGGTTACGACTCTAGCCCGCCCCCTCAAGGACGTTAATATTTACATTTCAGATAAGAAGTTTTGCCTCACTGAAATCGTTCCTTTTAGCGGTTTGTTTAACGTGATTATACCTTAGTGATACCAAATGATTTGAGTTAAAGTTGTTTATTTCTAGGAACAATTAATAACTATTAATTGTTATCTAACTCATGTTTGCGTGTTCTTACTTGATCCTTTTTATACTTTTGCTGTTGTAGCTTACTGTGACAATTAACCCTGTGTCCTCTCAGCTAAACCGACCCTGTATTCAACAATCAATAAATGTTAATGGTTATTATTAAGAGAGAGATCCTGAGGGATCTTATTTAGTCAAACTATATTGTCTAAATTAAAGAAATGTGTTCTAGCTTTATTTATGTTAATCAGTCTGCTATCTGGCATGATTTGATTGCTTGTAATATATCAAATGTGAACTTGTAAAATTATCCTTAGCTAATATGAGATTATATTTAAAGGTCAACTAGTTAGAATTAGCAAACATTTTCTATAAATATAGTGCAACCCTAGAAGAAAGTGTTGTGAAATAAAATATATTTGTGTGCTTAATTCTTTAGTTTTATGTATTGGTGAAACTTATTTACTATTCAACAAAGTCTGTGTAAGGCTGAAGAGGACAGGCATTTTCTGTCATCAGTTCCTTTGTTTAAACTCAGCAGAAAACAGCACGATAGGGGGAGGTGAACAGAACTTTCTTGTTGATGTTACAAGAGGTCTCACCCTCTGATTGGTTTAGAAAGCTGCGTTGCTATGGATACGAGGTTTTACGGCCGGCCAGGACTAATGGATACATTCCAGATGATAAGTTATATGACAGCTTGACCTCATATACAAACATGAAGAGTTTTCCTTAAAGCCTGTTGAGGCAGGGATGATGTTCTGATCAATGTTTAGTCTAATTGTTAGATTAAAATAACTAATACTTTGCAATCTAATGTTAGTTTAATATTTCTGATGTATTAGTATGAAAATTAGAGGTTGCAAGGAGTAGTTAGTGTATTTTGAGGAATAGGACAGATTGAACTTTCTTTGTTCTGATTATCTGAAACTGTTCAATAGGATGCTGCAGTCAAGAGTTATTTAGTGAGTTTTATTGTCTGCATTAAACATGGTTTAACACTCTGGTGAAGTTTGCTTCAGTTTTCATATATATAAAGTAAGTATCTAGGATGAACATTTTTAATTAGATAAAAGTTGTGATTATATAGTTGAAGAAAGACATGCACATTTAATAAAAGCGACATTGATATGTTTCATAGGAAAATATGAAACTCCAACAACACTTAGAAGAGAAACTGTGAAAGTTAGACAAAGGAACATTTTGGGGGAGGTTGTAAGTTCTGTGTTGCTCCAAACGGGGCAGAACCACAGCCAGGTTATAAAAGCATGGAGCATCTCCCCCCTCGGGAGAGAAACAGAACCGCCCAGGGCAGAATCAGAACCATGCAGCACGAGCTGAACAACTGTGCAGGTCGTATTGGTCAGAATGAATGCGAATTCATTCAATACATTTACTTCATCACTTTTATTTTATTTTTGCAATAATTACTAACCAAAATTGTATTCCTAAAAATGTATCTTGTGACTATTATCAATTAAATATACGTGTGAACTTGAAATAGCGACTCTGTCCTATTTTTAGTGTAACTTAGTTTTTCCTTCCTCGATCCTGTACAACAAGCCATAACAACGAACTCGGGCGGAGCAAAGACGCAAAATCAACAAAAGACACACACACACTTTGTATAACATGACATTTGATTGCTTGATAGGAAATATAAAAAGGTATAAAAATATGAAATCCAACAAAAGGAAAACTCCCTTTTTAACAGGAAGAAACCTCCAGCAGAACCAGGCTCAGGACAAGTGGCCATCTGCTTTGACCGGCTGGTAGAGAGGACAGGAAGGAGAGACAGACGAACACAGAATGGTAGGTCCAGATATAGGTTCAGGTGTACCTGAAATACAAAAAAACACATGTTAAGGATAGAAAAAAATAATTACAAATGTTGAGCAGAGTAAGTAAAGACAGTAGCAGAGTGAAACGTGTGGTCAGTTTGTCCTCCAGCAGTCTAAGCCTATAGCAGCATAACTAAGGGACAGCTCAGGAAACCCAAGCCAACCCTAACTATAGGATTTAGCAAAAAGAAAGTCTAAAGCCTAGTTTTAAAACTGGATAATGTGTCAGCCTCACGGACAGAGATTGGAAGTTGGTTGCACAAGAGAGGAGCCTGATAACTGAAAGATCTGCCTCCCATTCTGTTTTTGTAAATTCTAAGAACCACAAGTAAACCTGTTGCCATACGTTTGCCTCTAAATTCAACATATTCCAGCCTCGCTGCACCAAGCTCATTATGGTCGATCAGTATCCACTCCCCAACAGGAATGCAGTGGCGTAATGCCTCCACAGTGACCCCTTGAATGTTTTAAAACCTCAGCCCCAAGTCATTTTTTGACTGATAAGCATGAAATTTGGGAGACTTGTGCAACTCCCCAAGACCTACAAAAAACCCTCTTGCAACCATGCTCTAAACTGAAGAGGAAGTCGGCCATCTTGAATTGAATTTCTGAATTAAACCCAATTTTGGCTGTTTTCAGCCTCTGCCTTTGATCAAACTCAATAGCTTTTGATTTTCACACTACTGAATCATTGAGCACAGTCTTGAGGCATTGAAAAGCAAAAGTTCACAATATCTTTATTCTAAATGAATGCATGTGGGCCTGGCCAAGCTTCAAAATCTGACCCTTTACAATAAAACATCAGGCTTGAATAACATTTGTATACAAGTTCACAGCTGCATGAGATTTTCTGTGTCATAACAGACCAGGACTCATCATATTCACACAGTCAGTTTGTGTTATCCCTTTTTCCCACCCCCTTCCAAAAAACTGTGAGTTTTTGAGCATGCTAAAGGGGCAGGGCCAGACCTCAGTTTGACATCTCGCCATGAAAAACAAAACGCTAATAGCTCCTACAAGAAAATTGTCTGAGACATCAAATCGTCAGTGACTGATCCACATCCAGTCCCCTGCAAGACCAAATGGTCAAATCATGACATCACTTAAGCCACACCCACTGAGAACAGGAAATGTAAAGTTTTACGGTGAACGGTCCCTATCTGACCCCTGTTACTTAATCAACATAATAGTGTGTCCAGTCACCAAAGACATGTTGGTGTAACTTGGTTTCCAACACTGACAGTTTTTGGTGGAGGATGTGGACGTGGCAAAGTAAGACGTAATGCTGTCTCCATACGTTTGGCTCTAAATTCCACAGATTTGAACCAAGGTGCACAAAAATCACACCTTCACCAAGATGGCAGCGCGCATAGACACAGCGATCCAGACAGGGCTTAACATCCTTAACATCCTGGAAACGGGTCTGTATTTTACCCAATCAAAAGCCTTGGATGACACACAAGGTACTGCAAATACTGAGAGTCAGGGATGCAGCATTTAGAAAAGGGGATTCTCAGGCTTATGGCATGGCCAGGACTGCTCTAAGGAAGGGTATAATTGCTGCCAAATTACACCATTCTAAGCAATTGCCGGATGGCTTAAACAACTCAGACCCAAGACAGGTGTGGGAGAGTGTCAAGGTCATTACGGACTATAAAAGAGCAGCATCTACCCTAGTAAATAGTAGTGCCACCTTAGCTGAGGAAGTAAATCACTTTTATGCTCGCTTTGACAGGGAAAATACAGATCTCCCCTTGCCTCCCTGCCACTCTAGGGACACTGCCCCAGTCCTGAGCATGCATGAAGTGAGAATCGCTCTTCGAAACATCAACTCTAGGAAGGCACCTGGACCAGATGGGGTGCTGGGTAGGGTGCTGAGACACTGTGCGGACGAGCTGTCAGATGTTTTTACGTCAATCTACAATATGTCGTTGTCCACTTCTTATGTGCCGGCCTGCTTTAAAGCAGCTATAATGGTCCCCATCCCCAAAGAGTCTAATATTACCTGCCTAAATGATTATAGACCTGTGGCACTCACCCCCATACCATCTAAATGCCTAGAGAGACTAATCATCAAATACTTTTAAAAATCTATACCACCAACACTGGACATTTATCAATATGCATACAGGGAGAATAGATCGACAGAAGACGCCATTGCTATCATGGTCCACAAACTTCTGGAACATTTAGAGCTCAAGAACAAATGTGCTAGGCTGCTCTTTGTCGATTTTAGTTCAGCCTTTACCACACAGCCGAACAAACTCCTACCAAAGTTACATAATCTTGGATTGAACAACACTCTATGCAATTGGATCTTGGACTTTTTAACAAACCTCATACAGTGTGTGAGAATGGGTGAGCACACCTCCTCCACTCTTTCCATCAGCACGGGGGCCCCACAAGGCTGTGTGCTCAGCCCAGCACTTTATACCAGGCCCGGAGTGGCCAATTGGGAGGGTCTGGAGAATTCCCGGTGGGCCGGTCTGATTTGTGGGCTGCAGGGCCGGCACCCCCTGCTATTTATTTTTTTTAGAACTTTTATTAACAACATCTAAACGCAGAACACGCTACCGCTGCTCTTGGGCCACCCCGCCTCCACCGCAGGGCTGCAGCTCTCGTTTTTTTTCTTTTTTTCATAAGTCAGCTCTGCTGCGCGACCTGTCAATCAATCCTGTAGGCATGTCAGCAAATGACCAATCGGTAACCTCAATTTTTCCCGAAGGTAAACGCCCCTTACCTGCAGATATGTGGCTGCCTGCAGCCAGGACACTTTGCAGTCATAGGGGTTTATGAAAAATCACCAGAACAAAATGGTTAAACGGTGTCAGTGGAGAACAGGTAATCCAGACACATGTTACCCTGAGTGTTTAGAGGGTGGGATACAGTTTATTCTTTTTTAAAAATTAAACAGAGTTTGGAAAACATGTAAAAAGCCAAGGACCGACCCCATCAGCTGATCACAAGTTATAAACAGGAAGTAGCTACCACATGTTCATCTCTACGAAAGTAACTGCAGGTAAATCCTCCATTTTCTGTCATGATTACGTTGTATGCTTAATGGTTAAATTAAAGGTTAAAGCTTAATTCAGGTTATGTTTATTTGTCATATGAAGGTTAACACAAGGTTAACAGTACAATAAAATATTCAGGATGCGAAGAACTGATTTGACTCTCTAAAACAAAGAACAAACAAACAAGAAATACTAAAGGGTTCAATAAGGGTGTAGTAGAACATACGGATGAGATATATTCATACTGTTAAAACGGATTATTTCATTTTTCTGGACTGTATAATGTACGTGCATTGAATGTAATAAAATGTGGACGTGAGACGTTAATTATCTTTGACTCACCACGACAGTGGGTCATTTATTAACATAATCAAGTTTAACACATCACACATTTACATTAATTGGCAAGAATTGAAAATAACGACATTTATTAACCAGTTTAGCAAGGAAGTGAACAATACGGCGATTGTTTTCTCACTTCCATCAGAACGACAAAGGTTATTAGTCACAGCAGACGTCAACCACACGGCGGTGATTGAAAAACTTTGCTTCAGACATTTCTAAAAATATCTGTAATGATTTTAGCAGATAGGAGAATTTTAAAGATGGAAAGATGAAGTTTATCTACAGAGAGATGTGTGAGGGAATTTGTCTGTTTTAACCAGAACCGACACGCTCCTTCTTTTCCAGCTTGGGCCAACGGTACGCTTAGTTGAGATCGACTCTTTTACCTTGCAGATGATAGTTTCAGCGTTGGTGTAGAGCTCTCCTTTCAACTCTTTCAGCGTCTCCGTGAGAACAGCTAAAACCTCTGGAGTCGTGAGGTTATCCAAAACAGAAGTTCGTAATTCCCAAATCGTCTCTGGTTCAGCTTGATTCTCTTTCAGCAGCATCCTGAATTCCAGCCTTCATGAACTCTGGAACTGCTGAGTTTCAGAACTGCTACTCCATCTTCAAGACTGAGCTTACTGCAAGACTGGAAACTCCAAACTCTCTTGTTGAACTAGGAAGTGCCAACATTTAAAGAAAGCTCACTTCCGGTTCATTTGAGAGCTTCTGATTGGTCGATGGACCAAAACAGAGGTGTGTTTTGTGATGTAAGGTGTTATGAAAAGTCAAGGAAAAGATTAAGATTGTTTAAGAACAGACAGAAAGATATTATGAAGGAACCAGACTTCGTGGAGTCACCTCTTCCAGTATCTTGCTGTAAAAGTTAAACATGACATTTCTTTTCAGCAAACCTTTCAGTTGACCGAAACTTGAACTTTGAACACACTTACAACTTACTCACTTCAAACAGACGATCAAGAAATGAATCATTACTCTGTAACGTATTCCAACTTGATTTCACTTTGAATGAGGATTAACAATCATTATACTGTTTCACTGTTAATTAAAATGATTAGTTCACTTCAACATGTAAACATTGTTTGAACTAACACACAATTTGATTATCAAACATTTGTAAAATAGTAATGATAATAGAGAATAGTCTTCTTTTACTTGATCAATTCAAGAAAGAAAGTCTCAGGATGGGTCAACCTGTATTTCTGGATGCAAATCAATGAAATGACAGTTCTGTCCCAAATGGTCCTTAGGGTCAAATCCTGACCTTAGGTCTAGTTCACTACAAGGGTACAACAAAAAGTACCAAAAAGTGAAAAAGTAAATACAATATTTACATGGTCCTAAAGAAAAAATAGTAAACAACATGGTAGAATATAACGCAAGTAGGCTGAATTTGTATGAATAAATATTTCAAAGTAGTAATATAAGCCTAAATTCACATGATGTAAACTGCACATAACTAACAAACTGCACAGGTTGTGTGACAGATTATTGCACAGGTAGTGAGTAACATGGAGATGAATTATGATGGTAAGGTAGATACATACATGATACAGCCACATAATGCATTAGCAATAAAATATTAGGTATCACTAGTTAATATTAGTCGTATTAGTTGTCACAGATGTGGCTTGGTGCAAAGTTATTGCCAGTTGTTCAGTGTTATTTATTGAGAGTTCAGTCATCTGACAGCTTGTGGACAATAACTGTCTTTGAGTCTTTTCGTGCATGATGACAGACTCCTGTATTGTCTGCCTGAGAGTAGTAGATGGAAGAGTCCTTGTGCTGGGTGGGTGTGGTCCTTTATGATGCTGCGTGCTTTACACAGACCTCGGCTGTGGTAGATGTCCTGGATGGTGTGGAGACTGCTACCAGTGATGTCCTCTGATGTTTGCCCCACACTCTGTAGAGCTTTCTGGCTCTGACTGGTGCAGTTCATGTACCACCCTGGGTTCTGTCAGGAGCCAGGCAGAAGGAGAAATCCTACACAAGACAGGCTCTAGAGCAATGTGGATATCCTAACTGGGCCTTCCTGAAAGCAGAGAAGAAACCCAAACAGGACTCCAGTCAGCCATCAGGTGAAAAGGAGGAACCCAGACCCAGACCAGTGGTCATTCCATATGTTGAGGGCGTATCAGAGAAACTGCGACATTTATTTTCTAAACATAACGTCCCAGTGGATTTTAAACCCCAAAACACATTATGGCAAAGACTGGTTCATCCCAAAGATCCAGTCCCCCGGCACAAACAGAGTAATATTGTGTATGCTGTTCAGTGTCACGAGGGCTGTGATCAGTCTTACATTGGGGAAACTAAACAGCCACTGGCCAAAAGGATGGCCCAGCACAGAAGATCAACATCATCAGGCCAGGATTCTGCGGTCTACGCTCATCTCCAGGCCAGCGGTCACTCTTTCAGGGATGAAGATGTTCACATCCTGGACAGAGAGGAACAATGGTTTGAGAGAGGAGTAAAGGAGGCCATCTTTGTGAAAAGAAATCGTCCATCGTTAAACAGGGGTGGAGGCCTCCGGGTTCAACTGTCCCCCTCTTACAATGCTGTGATTGCTAGTATCACTCAACCCCCTGTGAATAGAAAACAGCCATCAGTGTACTAATGATCCATTGTTAGGCTGATGGTCCTTCTTGACTATGTGAGCAGCTGGTTTTGGTTGTCAGCAGCAAACTGGTTGATCCACTCTGAGAAGGTGCTGTTTAAGAGACTGAGCTGAATACAGCACCTCAGACTGAGGAAGTCTCTTGGATGAGAGACGAAACGTTTCTATATTTTTTTGCTTTGTTTTGTTTTTTTGAATGTCCAGAGGAGCAGATTGAACTTTTTTGGATTTTTCTACCTGGATTATTGAGCATGCATCAGGATAAGTAATCGATCCTTATCCACCCCCGAACAGGAATTCATAACAAAAGTGTTGTGGGCTGGGCCAATAGCCTCCACTGCGCCCCCTAGAATATTTTAAAACCTCAGCCCCAAGCTAATTTTTCACTGATAAGCATGAAATTTGGCAGACTTGTACAACTCACGAAGACCTACAGAAAACCCTCTGGCGACCATGCTCTACACTAAACAGGAAGTCAGCCATCTTGGACTGAAGTTCTCCCAATTTCGTCTTTTTAGAGGATGTGTCAAATTCAAGGCCCGAGGGTCAAATGTGGCATTCCTTAACATCTTAGCTGGCCCCCACAGTGTTATTTTAAATGTAAAATACTTATATCACTTTAATTTTTTTCAGTAATCTTTGATTATGATGTCAAAAATGTAACAGAAAATGTAAAATGAGACCAATCAAACTCTTGTTGAGGAACCTGCAACCAAGAAAATATGTTGGGTATCTAACGACTTAATGTAGATTCTGAAACTGGCCCTTAGTTTGAAAAGGGTTTTAATGTTGACTCCCTTTTGTAAGTGGGTTTGACACCCCTGGTTTAGAGCCTCCACATTTGATCGAACTCATCCTAAAGCTTTTGACATCCAGACTTGAGAATCACTGAGCACAGTCTTCAGGCATTGCAAACCAAAAGTTATCAAAATCTTTCTTCAACATTAATGCTTGTGGATGTGGCCAAGCTTAAAAATCTGTCCATTTGCCATAAAACATCATGGTTTGATAACATCTGTATACAAGATCATAGCTGTATGAGACTTTATGTGTGTCATAAAAGACCAGCACTCATCACTTTCACATGGTGAGATTGTGTCATTACATTTGCCCTGCCCCCTTTGAACAGGAAGTCACCTGTTTTCTTGCTTGTTCTCTTCCTTTTACTTTACGATTCATACAGATTTAAATCTGTGTTTAATGACATAGCACACCATGAAGCTAAATCCTTCTCTCAACACTGGTTGCTGGCTCAAACATGTGGCTGATTGGCAAATTCCAATCCTCTGCAGTTTGCATACGTTTGTCTATAAATCACAAATGCACGATCCAATTTGCTCCAAAGTGGATATAAATGACTTTTGTTAACCTCTGAAGAAACCATTAGGATTAAATCAAGATTTGAATCCAGTGCGACCCCTAGATTACTCCATCAGCTATAACTCCTGGATAACTCATGCGATCTGGACCAGATTTTTTGTACATCGTCAGTGAGAACTTCTAGACACATTGGTATTGTTGTTTCATGACATCACTGGTGCCCTGTCCACTCAGAGAAGAAACAAAGGATTATCGGGTGACTCTTCCAGCTTCTCCCTGTGTATGATATAAGATTGAAACCGTAATCACTAACTATTAATAACCACACATGGCATGTCGAAAAGACTAAAGGAAGTCCTGGCAAGACATTTGCCACAAAATGGGAAGTGACAATAACTCATGTCTGGAAGGTTGGATTTCAACCAAACTTGTAAGACTTGCAACTAGACAAGTACTGACATGGACATAGGGCCATGTCGAAGATTCGGCGAATGCGCCACCTGGTGAACACGTGTGGGATTGGCATGACATTGTTCACGATGGTGCCTGGGTGGAGTAGCTGCAAATTCCGTGGTCGCAATATGGCCGAAGCGGCGCTTGGCTGCGAGGGCCTTCAACGCTACTTGTAGCTTTAATTGTTCCGGTCTGAGAAATTGCAAATGGTGGACCATTGTTTTGAAAAGTTTCTGACAGATCCAGAGACTCCGCCCCCGACCAATCAGTGACCGACAGTGTTCTGACATCACATTTTAGTACCTACTCGTTCGAGTTAAAACCACAGAGCCAAGGGTCCTGAAAATAGGGACAGGTTCTACGTACCGTTACTAATGGAAAAGCCTCGGAACTGGGCTGTCGGTCCAGTCGGGCCATACTGGTACTAATGGAAAAGGGGCATTTGTTTCCGTTGAGGGTCCTCCTTACCCTGACTCCTGTTGGGAGAAGTTGATCAGTTCTGTTGAGAGACCAGCCGATCAAGTCTTTCGAATTAGAAGGTATGCAGGAGAAAAAAAAGTGTCTCTTTAAGGGTTCACAAGATGAAAGAGTGAAAGCACGGTGGGGGGGACAGAACACCGGGAGACACGTCTGACTCAGTGGTTAATTTGAGCCGGATCCTGCCAGAAGAAGATCCAGGAACTCCCTCATTTTCACCGTGTGCGTTCGGGCAACTGTTCAATCGGATCCATCAGCTCATATCTCCGCCCATAAAAGTCCAAAGTCATTGCACATCTTTATTTTGATTATTTATTTAAAATACGACAGGAGATGTTGTCCATGTCTGTGGAGTGGATGTTACTGCTGCAGCGGGTGCAACAGCTCGCACACACGCTGCTGCCAGCAGAGACGCTGACCGCATGTTCCGCGGGGATGAAGTGTCTTCATCCACCTTCAGCTGTGTCTCAGAAACCAAAGCAGCACAATGAACATTGTAACAGCACAAACCAATACAAACGCAGTACTAACCACTCATTGTATTTACTGGAATTTTTGATGTGGGTGGGGTGTCAGCTTCACCTGCTCAGCTGTGCGCCCTGCAGACAGTGCACGTTTTACGCACAGGAGCATCTCCAGACAGCTCTGCAGAGTGTGCACAACTGCCAATGTGTCAGAACTCCTGCAGACATTTCAAGATAATAAATAAAAAAGCTTACAGTAAAAAAAAAAATACGTGTGAAATGTTTGAGGTGTATTATTCACATCACATTTCAAAATTAGTCAAAATAACAGCTATCAAAATGTAAAAGTAAGGAGCTAGCAAAGTTACATTACCACAAGAAAACATTTAAACCGATAAATTCGCTAAACATTTCAAACATGCTTTAAAAAAGTGTAGAAGAAAAAAGAAGACGTTTTGAAACCTCCTTATAATGGCTGCAAGTGGTAAGCACAAATCCATTAGCACAGAAACTACACCAACTAAGACGTCAGCTAAAAGTCACAAATCGATGGAAGACCCAGACTTCGCTGAAAACATCATAGCATCTATAAAGCTGACGGTAAACGAGACAGCGGACAGTTGAACTTTCACGTTCTAAAAGAAGATGGGACCTGCGTCTTTCGGGAATAAAAGAAGAAGAAGGAGAAGATGTCCGTAACAAAGTTATTTTCATCTGCCAGATGTTATCGACAGCGTGCACCAGCTGGGTCGCGTTACGAGCACGGGACGTCCTCGAGAAGTGATCATCCAGTTCTCCATGAGACACCACAGGGACAACGGTCATCCTTTCTGAAAGAAAGCAACCTGCGTTTCAAGGAGGACTTCTCCCCTGAGGACCGTCAGAGAAGAAATGTGCTGTGGCCACTGGTGGAAACAGCACGAGAAGAAGGAGAACATCCTTCTCCATCGGCCCCAGGGCCTTTGTTGTTGACAGAGGAGGGAAGAGAAAGCAACTTGAACCTTCTAAAGACTAGAAGATATCCTGAACATCACAACTAACAGTTAAGTCATAATGTTCAAATATTGAAGGAAGCTCCATTTAAAAAACATGTATTTCTCTGTTGGGAGAGTTTGTTAGATTTTTTTATTTTTATTTTTGTAAGTTCATTCTCAGGGTTTAAAGGTAAAGCTCTTAGTATCATTTCTTTTTTTAAGTTATTTCACTCAATGCTTGAGGGTTAAGGAACAACATCAAAAGAAAGGCAACTTTTTTATATATAAAAATTTTTTAAGCTGATTTTTGTTTTATCCAAGAAACTCATTCAACTTCAAATGATACAAAATTGTGTAAAACTGGGGGGGGGGGGGGGGGGGGTGACCTGTGGCTGCTGGCACTCGCCTCTACTCATCAGCAGGAGTGGAAATATTACCAAACAACTGCAGTGGACATGTTTTATACTCACTCCCAGATACATGTGGACATTTTGTTTTATTAGTCGTATCAGTAAATGAGGAAACACTTTTATTGGGTTCTATATATGGATACAATACTAAAGCAGAAAATATGCAACTTTATGACAGATTAAGTAACGGGGGTGAACTACTTATGTGGAAAATATCATAATATGAATATGATAATTGGAAGGGACTTCAATTCTCAATGATGCATTAGACAGATTTCCTCCAAAGGCTAATACAAAATCTAAACACAGTTCTAAAAAACTTTACATCAACTTTTGGTCTGACTCATGTCTGGAGACAAAAAAACAAATCAAAAATTGAATTTATGTGTCAAAACAAAACAGGCTCGTCTAAATCAAGAATTGATTTCTAGCTGGTGTCTGATTTAATAACTGATGAAATTAAATCTGATATTCTTCCAGCTCCTCTATCAGACCACAAACTTATTCTAATTGAAAAAACTACATAAAGTCAGTAAAGAAAAATAAAAGTACAGCTTCCTGGAAACTCAACACTTCTCTGTTAGAAAATGAAGCAGTGGAAGAAAACAGTGAACAAACAATAATCAAGTATTAGAATAGAGCTGGCAGTCAGAAGACATTTAGTAAAAACTCTTCAAATATGAACTTAGAAAACTGTTCATGAAAACTGGAGCTGAAATGGCACAAAAGAAACGGAAAATAGAATCAAAATAAATCATCCTATTAAATAGTATTTTACCAGAAAATGTATCTGAAGAACAAAATATTAGGTTAAACCAGTTACAACTGAAGCTGGACAATAGTTACATTCCCAAAGCTAAAGGAGCTTAACTACAAAGTCCATGCTCAATAATCCAGGTATAAAATAAAATGATAAAATAAAGGTGCTTACATTAGATCAAGACAGAACTGGTTGGAAGAGGGAGAAAAAACTCTTTGTTACTTTTTTAGATTAAAAAAGCATCAAATATGTAACAGAATTATAAAACTTCAAAATAAACAACAAGAAATGTGAAGACCCAGTTCAGATCTCTGCCTTCTGTGAAACTTTCTTCCAAGAACTTTATCAGTCAAGACGTTCTGATGAAACCAACACAATTTATTAACTCTTTGAATAAAATACAACAAATGAGTCAAATTAATAGAGAGCAGCGTGATTCCCTGATTACAAGTGAAGATATCCAAGAGTCCATCAACAAACTGAAACTAAATAAATCACCGGTACCGACCGTCTCAATGCAGAATTTTATAAAAAGTTTTCAGAACAGCTCTCACCATTTTACATCAAGTTTATCTTGAACGTTTGGATTCTGGATCACTTCCACTAACAATGACCCCAGGTCTCATTACACTGATCCCTAAACTGATCCCTAGACTGATCCCTAAACTGATCCATAAACTGATCCATAAACTGACCCCTAGACTGATCCCTAAACTGATCCCTAAACGGATCCCTAAACGGATCCATAAACTGATCCCTAAACTGATCCCTAGACTGATCCATAAACTGATCCATAAACTGATCCCTAAACTGACCCATAAACTGATCCATAAATGGATCCATAACTGATTCCTAAACTGATCCCTAAACTGATCCCTAAACTGATTCCTAAACTGATCCCTAAGCTGATCCATAAACTGATCCATAAACTGATCCATAAATTGATCCCTAAACTGATCCCTAAATTGATTCATAAACTGATCCCTAAACTGATCCATAAACTGATCCATAAACTGATCCCTAAACTGATCCATAAACTGATCCCTAAACTGATCCATAAACTGATCCCTAAACTGATCCATAAACTGATCAATAAACTGATCCCTAAACTGATCCATAAACTGATCTATAAACTGATCCCTAAACTGATTCATAAACTGATCCCTAAATTGATCCCTAAACTGATCCATAAACTGATCCATAAACTGATCCCTAAACTGATTCCTAAACTGATCCCTAAACTGATCCCTAAACTGATTCCTAAACTGATCCCTAAACTGATCCCTAAACAGATCCCTAAACTGATCCCTAAACTGATCCCTAAACTGATCCCTAAACTGATCCCTAAACTGATCCCTAAACTGATCCCTAAACTGATCCCTAAACTGATCCATAAACTGATCCATAAACTGATCCCTAAACTGATCCATAAAGTGATCCCTAAACCCCAAAAAGACAAGCTTCTTCTGGACAACTGGTGACCAGTCACATTACTCCAAAATGACTCTAACATTACTGCAGGTTGTTTTTCTAAAAAAATTCAAGTGTCTGGAAGAAGAGGTTGATGAAAGTCAGTGTGGATTCATAGCAGGTAGACGTATAACTCATAACATCAGACTGGACCTGCTAGATGACTCAGATTTAATAGAGGGGGATGGTTTCATATTGTTTCTGGATTTTTTAAAGCCTTTGACACTGTTGAACATACATTTATGTTTAAAGCATTAGGAGTATTTGGATGTGGACAAGTTTTTATTAAAAGCTGTCAAATGTTATCTAAGAACTGTAATGCATCTATAAAATTGTCACACGGCTAATCCTAAAGGTTTTATTTAAGAAGGGGTCTCAGACGGGGGGGGGGGGGGGGGGGTCCTGTCTCCCCATACTTGTTTCTTCTGGCCATGCAAATTCTCTTGGTTAAAATTAAAGAAACAAATTACAGGGATTAATGTTGCAAACTGAAATATTGTAATTCCCCAGCTTGCTGATGACACAGCACTATTTTTAAAGAATAAATGTGAAATAAAAAACTCAACTGAAATCATCAAGACCTTTTCCAAGGCCTCTGGTTTGACTCTAAATCTAAACAAATGTGAATTACTTTCTATTAAATCTTCTTTAAAAGGCACCTTCCTCAACATTCCTATAAAAGACAAAGTTAAATAGTCATGATCATTAAAGATCAAAATGTACGACCAACAGAAAATATTAACCCCATAATTCAAATAGTTGAGCAAAGATTGAATCTGTGGCTCCAGAGAGATCTCTCTCTGTTAGGACGATCCTTATTAGTCAAAGCAGAAGGTTCATCTAGACTCGTTTATCCGCCCTCGCACTTGATGTCCCCAAACAAATCTGTACCAATTTTAATAAACTTTAACTTTATATGGAGGAATAAATGTAATCTCATTAAGAAAAATGTTTTAATGAACAGGGTTGAAAAGGTGGAATTGAAGCCCTCTATTTCACATCTTTAAACAACTCATTCAAAATTAAATATCTGACAAACCTCCTAAAAAAAAAACCTCCATATGGAAAGTTATTCCTATCTATAACTGTGACAAAGTGGGAGGATTACCCTTTCTTCTTAGATGCAACTATAGTATACCCAAAATACCCTTAAAGTTATCTATGTTCCATAAACAGATGTTGTTGAGCTGTCACTTATGTACAAACACAACTTCTCTCCTCATAAATATTATATTTGGAATAATAAAGATATTAAATATAAAAGTAAGACAATTTTTTTTATAGGAAATGGTTTGATAAAGGAATATTACTTGTAAGCCAGTTGTTAAATCCCAACGGTCACTTGTTATCTTATTCTGAATTTATGTCACATTTTCAATTTCCTGTTACACCTAAAGAATCTGCCGTGGTGTTTGACGCAGTCCCCAGTGGAGCTTTAAAACTTCTATCATCCACACCTCCAGGTCCAAATCATTTCAATGCCATGTTTTGATCCAGGTTCCATTTATATTGACTATGATTGTCCTTTGGTAAGTAAGAAAACAACTAACAAAACATTAAAAAATATTATTTTAAGAGATGTTGTCTTTTCACCAACTTGTACATTTTATTGTTCCAACATCCATCCATCCATCCATCCATCCATCCATCCATTTTCTTCCGCTTATCCAGGGTCGGGTCGCGGGGGTAGCAGCCTAAGTAGGGAGGCCCAGACTTCCCTCTCCCCAGCCACTTGGGCCAGCTCCTCCGGGGGAATCCTGAGGCGTTCCCTGGCCAGCCGAGAAACATAGTCCCTCCAGCGTGTCCTGGGTCTTCCTCTGAGTCTTCTCGCGGTGGGACGTGTCCAGAACACCTCACCAGGGAGGCGTCCAGGAGGCATCCTAAACAGATGCCCAAGCCACCTCAACTGGCTCCTCTCGATGTGGAGAAGCAGCGACTCTACTCTGAGTCCCTCCCGGATGGTTGAGCTTCTCACCCTATCTCTAAGGGAGAGCCCAGACACCCTGCGGAGAAAACTCATTTCGGCCGCTTGTATCCGAGATCTCGTTCTTTCGGTCACAACCCAAAGCTCATGACCATAGATGAGGGTAGGAACGTAGATCGATCGGTAAATTGAGAGCTTCGCCTTTTGACTCAGCTCTCTCTTCACCACGACAGACCCGTACAGTGCCTGCTTCACTGCAGACGCTGCAGATATCTGCCTATCGATCTCACGCTCCATTTTTCCCTCATTTGTGAACAAGACCCCAAGATACTTGATGTAGTGAACTAAGCCTCAGGTCAAATCTGGCCTTCCTGGGACAAGAACTGTATTTCATTGATTTGAGTCCAGAAACGCAAGATTAAGTTCATCCAGAGACTTTCTCTTGTCCTGCACTGATCAATTGAAAGAACACTCTCTTTTATTATCATTACTATCTTACAACTTTCTTGATAATCAAAGTGTGTTTAGTTCAAACCATTTTTAAATGTTGAAGTGAACTACTCAATTTTAAATCAACTGTGAAACAGTATTAGTGATTTTGAATCCTCATTCAAAGTGGAAATCAAGTTAGAATGTGTTACGGAGTGATTCATGCATTTTCTGATTTTCTGTCTGAAATGAGCAAGTTGTGATGTCGGTCAAATGTCGAAGTCAAACGCAAAACAAGTTGTTGGAACGAACTGTCATGTTTTTAAATCCTCTCAGACGTAAATAGAGAAGCTGGCACCTGTTTTCCCCCAACTCGTCTAAACATTTCTCTCGTCTGTCTCTGAAACATTTTCAATCTGTTCCAAAACATTCTTTCTGTTTTTCTGACTTCTAGTGACCTCTTACGTCACAAAAACACACCCCTGTCTGGTCCATCGACCAACCAGGAACTTCCCAGATGAACCGGAAATAGAACTCTTTAAATGTCGGCACTTCCTAGTTCAAGCCAGTCGTGTTGGAGCTAGTGCAGTCGAGCGCAGTCGAGTTCGGTTCGGAGAGCAAACCGAACAGAGAAGCGCTGGAGAGAACAGGAGTTCCAGACATGATCCGGAGTTCTTCCGAGTCTCGTGGGAATTATGCAATCTTCCACATCTGAGTGGAACTCTGACGGACTTACTCCTTTTGTGAGTCCACCGAGAGGTGAACTTGTGTCGAACAAGTACCGTCACTACTTCGGACGATTCACAGCTGTTCCTACGGAGACGCTGAAAGGGTGCGTTAAATGGAACTCCGTACCAGTGGAGACACCTGCTACAGGTAAAGAGTTGATTTACACCACCTAAATGTACCGAGGAGGAAGCTGGGATCTTAACGGAGAGTGCCGTCCTGATACTGACACATTTCCCTCATCCATCTTTTCCTCTCCATTTAAACTTCATTTCCATCTTTAAACTCTTCTATTTGCTAGAAATCATTCCAGATATTTTCAGAAATGTCTGTTGTGAAGCACGGAAAACCATGGCCGTATGGTTTTCCTGATTGTAAAGCTGATTAATTAAGCTGTTGTTATTTTCAATTTTGCCAAATTAATGTAAATGTTTGATGTTAAACTTTGATTCTGTTAATAAATGACGCATTCATTTGATGGGTCAAAGAAAATTAACGTCTCACGTTACATTTTATTAAATTCAATGCACGATATTATTCAGTCCAGAAAAATGAATGAATCCGTTTAATTTATGAATATATCTCAGTATATGTTCATCTACATTGAACTCCTCCACTTGGGGCAGGACTTCCTCCCTGACCCAGAGAGGGCACTCTACCCTTTTCCGGCTCAAGACCATGGCCTCGGATTTGGAGGAACTTACCCTCATCCCGGCCACATCGCACTCGGCTGCGAACCACTCCAGCAAAAGCTGTAGATCATGATCTGATGAAGCCAATAGGACCATATCATCTGCAAAAAGCAGAGAAGCAATCCTAAGGCCACCAAAACAGATCCCCTCAACACCTTGGCTGCGCCTAGAAATTATGTCCATAAAAGTTATGAACAGAATCGGTGACAAAGGGCAACCTTGGCGGAGTCCAACTCTCACCGGGAACAAGCCCGACTTACTGCTGGCAATGCGGACCAAGCTCTGACACCGGTCATACAGGGACCTAACAGCCCGTATCAAAGGGCCTGCTACCACACATTCCCAGAGTATCCCCCACAGGGTTCCCCAAGGGACGCGGTCGAATGCCTTCTCCAAGTCCACAAAGCACATGTAGACCGGTTGGGCAAACTCCCACGCACCCTCCAGGACCCTGCTGAGAGTGTAGAGCTGGTCCAGTGTTCCACGACCAGGATGAAAACCGCACTGCTCCTCCTGAATCCCAGGTTCGACTATCCGACGGACCCTCTTCTCCAAAACCCCCGAATAGACCTTACCAGGGAGGCTTAAAAGTGTGATCTCATTGTAGTTGAAACACACTCTACGGTCCCCCCTTTTGAATAGGGGGACCACCACCCCGGTCTGCCAATCCAACATGAGCATGCCAAAAAACATGAGCAGTAAGCTTCATTTTATACACTTCACCATGTCATAAACCATCTCTGGCCTCATAGGAGCTGACAGGTTCCAGATGGTGGATTCTCTTGCCTTAAGGGCTAGAACCAACAATTCCTTGTCTGGGACCCCTGTATGAGAGATTTATGTGAGTAAAATCTGGGAAACAAGATTCTGAAGATTTCATACACAAGAGGCCCCTTTTAACTTCCTGTCCCATGGTGTGAAAGAAAAAACAGATGTTTCAGTAGAACATGGCATACGGGTGGTCTGAAATAGGTAAACATCACAACTTTAACTGAAATAATATGCATAAAACTTAACTAAAACAATACAAGCGATACAATCATGAGGGGTTCCCTCATCAGTTGTAAACAAAAGTGTGGCTGGATTTAGGACGTTGCAACGTTGTATTGTAATGTTTGGCATGTCCAATAGGGTTGTGTGATATTTCAGCCAGCGTGCTGTTGAGAGATGAGCAGTTTTTTGCTCATTTAAAATTTGTGTGACAGCGTGGGGAACGAGAAGGGTCAGACCAGAATATCCCACAATGTCCCGACTCGCGAGGACTGCTTTTTCAGCCGCTGCCACAGCATGCAGGCAGAATGGCAGGCCAGCCGCTACCGGATCTAATTTGGATGAGAAATAGGCGACCGGTTTCAATCTGTCACCATGTTTTTGGAGCAACACAGAAGTCATACAACCACACCTTTCATCCACAGCCTGGATAAAGGGGTGTGTAGGATCTGGAATTCCAAGTGTAGGTGTTTGTTATAGCTGTTTTTTCAATTTTTCAAAAGCCTGCAGTGCTTCATCTGTCCATGCCACGTGTGAGCTCATTTGAAGGCCTTTTTCATGACAAATTGTTCGCAGCGGAGACTCCATCTCAGCATAATTTGGAATAAAATGTCTACAATAACCACAAAGTCCTAGGAAAGACATTAGCTGTTTTTTAGTCTCAGGACGAGGCAGTTTCACTATGGCTTTAACACGTGAATCTGCAATCTCCCTACCCACTGCAGAGATTCGATGACCCAGAAAATCTGACCTCGGCCACCTGAGTACCCAAAACCACGCCCACCTCGTTGGTGTGGGTTTGGGAAAAAAATCTGTCCATCTTGTGACTGTTGCTGGTTTGGGCCGTATTGTTGAGGCCTCGGCCCATATGAGCGGGGTTGGTATGGCAGGCGACTCCTGCCACACCATTGGTTTTTCTTATGAGGACAATTTCTGATCCAGTGATCCAAAACTCCACACAGAAAACATGGTTGGAGTCCAGCAGGATCAATTTGATCTTGATTTGGCTGGGCAGGCTGTGTTGGGGGTCTTGGTGCTTGAGGTGGATGGGGTCTGGTTGCATTTAATGTCAGCTGTGTAGCAGCCTGAAGCAAAGTAAGCTGAGCATCCTCAGTCTGCCTTTATTTCCTTTTTTGTGTGTTCATCTGTTCTGCGGTGTGCTGGTCCCAAGTGTGTGTGGCATGCCTCAGGAGTTCATTTAGGCGGATGCCAGATTTCCACCCTATATACGTGCTCTGGACAGCTTTTCGGACGGATGATATGAGTCCACTCATCAGGTATTGGCAGAAGATGGTCTCATAGAATGAGGGTTGGGGTGTTTCACGCCAGTCATTGAGGGGTGCAGTGATACCAGAGTGTGTTCTGAAAACAGGAAGTAATCTGCTGGAGTAATCCTGTGGACTTTCATCCGGTCTTTGCACGGTGTCTGTGATGATTGAGAAGCTTGAAGTTTGAGGAAACGCTTCCTCTATCCGCTGCTTGATTTCTCCTAGCTTTATTCTGTAGAAAGCGTTGTCTAAGTGATCAAAGTTGACTTCAGCGAGCCGTTGGCCATCAGCATCGTCAAAAAGGTCATTCCCCACTGTGTTAATGAAGCAAATACTATATACAGAGGCCAGTATCAGCTTGAGTTCTGCCAAAGTGGGTCGGACCACAGAAACCATGTCTTACAGCGGTGGAAACAGCCATTCCCCCTTGTGCCAGGTCAGGCAAGTGCTGGCTCGCCATCTCGATCAGAGGCGCCTTGGGCCAGGCTCGTACACCAGCTGAGGGCCAGTCGGTCCACCAACCTCCAACATGGGGTTTGTGAGCAGGTCTGCAGGGTTGTCCACTTCATCTGCAGTTTGGGTAAGGTCAGACAATGATGATCCTCCTTTTTGTTGTTTTTTCTTTCAGTCCTGCTGTTTAATGTCGTCCAGTTTCTCTTCTTTAAAAGCCTTAATCTTTCCCATTTGTCTTGTGACGACTGTACTGGTTCCAGCAACCGGACCTCTTTTATCAGCTGGGGTCTTCAGCGAGGACACTGGTGAGGTTTCATCACTTTTTTCCTCTGAATCAGATGTTGGGGCCGACGTTCCTTCTCCCAGAGAGAGTTCATCAGTGGGTTTGTTCTCCTCCTCTGAAACGGGACCATAGCCTTGAAAGTCATCATCTGAATCGAGCGCCCATACTGGGGTGGGTGTTAGATATGATGCAGAGGTGGCAGACAGTTTTTTCTTGTTCTTTTTGTCTTTTCTTGGAACTGATGATGTGTAGGGTGGAGGAGCGGTGAAGCCGGTCAGGGAGAGGTAGAGAGGGGCTGTGGGAGGCGGAGATCCACAAGACTCCGGTGCATGTGAAGAAAAAGAAAAAGAGGAGAGAGAAACGTTTAGTTTGTCCTTAAATTACCTGGCCTCTTTTCCCGACTTAACTTCTGGAGTTTTTTGTGAACTTGTCATTGTCTAATTTTTTAGAGCCAATTTGGATGACTTTTCAATTTTCTGAGCCAACTGAAATGTTTTAGACGCTGTTTTTTGAGCAATTGATTTGGATTGATTTTTCCATAGTTTAAATGTCTGTTCATGATTATACATTGCTGTGAGCATGTCCTGTGGAATCTTTTTCATTTTACACATTTTTTGTTTCTGCTTTAATAAATGTTCTAAATTTTGAATTTCTGCTGGGTCAAAAGAACCATTTCTTGGAAAATTAAATTTGAAATGCCACTGGGAAATGAATCTGAGGCATGAATCTCTGTGCAATCTGCGCAACCTGTCCGCTTCTGGACCGCAAGGAATATAATCATCTGATTTACTATTTCCTGACCCCATTTTTATGACTTTATTCTCAGTCTCCTAAATGAGACTTACCTTGATTTATTAAATATAAATCTACCTCAGTTTTTAATTAAAAAACCTACTTGGTCACTATCTTATTTCTCAGCTCCTTATCAGGAACCTACTTTGATTCGTGTTATACAAATCTTTCCTCAATTTGTTTTCACAAATTTACCTCAGAAATTATTTATTTTTAATTTCCTACTATTTCTCGATTTCTCATTTGAAATCTATTACATCAATTTGTTTATACACAAATCTACCTCGGTTTTATAATAAAACCTACTTTTATATAAAATTGTTTTTACCTTTGTTTTGATCTGGGTCTCTCAGTCAAGTCCGGATCCTGTCAAAACCCATCCCCTCCGATGGAGAACTAGGACGTCCTCCCACTCTCAATGTCCTACAGGAGGTTCGGAGGGAGAGTACGATGATTCCCAGTGATCAGCCACCGTCCTGGCTTCCAGTGAAGTAGGCAGGCTAGTGAAGGATCCTGTTCAGTGACACCAAATTGTGGAGTTTTTTTCAAACTTGTTCAAAATAAAAGTTAGAGACTGAGAATTTTGTTTAAAAACACGTAGTAAAGTTTTATTTTTTTTTCTGCAGAAGGAAAAAACGCATGGATGCACGCAGCTCATAGAGTTCTGTGTCAGCTCAAAAAACATGAGCAGTAAGCTTCATTTTATACACTTCACCATGTCATAAACCATCTCTGGCCTCATAGGAGCTGACAGGTTCCAGATGGTGGATTCTCTTGCCTTAAGGGCTAGAACAAACAATTCCTTGTCTGGGACCCCTGTATGAGAGATTTATGTGTGAGCAGAATCTGGGAAACAAGATTCTGAAGATTTCACACACAAGAGGCCCCTTTTAACTTCCTGTCGCATGGTGTGAAAGAAAAAACAGATGTTTCAGTAGAACATGGCATATGGGTGGCCTGAAATAGGTAAACATCACAACTTTAACTGAAATAATATGCATAAAACTTAACTAAAACAATACAATATACTTGAGTATATGTTTTACTTTCACAAATTCAATTCAGTTTATTTATATAGCGCCAAATCACAACAAAGTTGTCTCAGGACACTTTACAGGAACATTCACATAAAAGCAAATTAGTAAAGTTCTCTATCTAAGGAATCCAGCAGACAAGATGAATCTTGGCTTCGTTGCAGTCTCTCATCCTGAACAAGCACAGTGGAGACAGTGGAAAGAAAAACTCCCTTTTAACAGGAAGAAACCTCCAGCAGAACCAGGCTCAGGACAAGAGACCATCTGCTTTGACCGGCTGGTTGAGAGGACAGGAAGGAGAGACAGACGAACACAGAATGGTAGGTCCAGATATAGGTTCAGGTGTACCTGAAAGACAAAAAAAATACATGTTAAGGATAGAAAAAAAAATTACAAATACAAAACAGGTTGAGCAGAGTAAGTAAAGACAGCAGCAGAGTGAAAATTGTGGTCAGTTTTTCCTCCAGCAGTCTAGGCCTATAGCAGCAGAACTAAGGGACAGCTCAGGAAACCCAAGCCGACCCTAACTATAGGATTTAGCAAAAAGGAAAGTCTTAAGTCTAGTTTTAAAACTGGACAATGTGTCAGCCTCACGGACAGAGATTGGAAGTTGGTTCCACAAGAGAGGAGCCTGATAACTGAAAGATCTGCCTCCCATTCTGTTTTTGTAAATTCTAGGAACCACAAGTAAACCTGCAGTCTGAGAGTGAAGTGCTCTGTTAGGAAAATATGGAACAATAAGATCTGTAATATAAGATGGAGCCAGGTTGTTGAGAGCTTTGTAGGTTAGAAGTAAGACTTTGAATTCTATTCTGGATTTGACTGGGAGCCAATGGAGAGAAGCTAAAACTGGAGAAATATGATCTCTCCCAGTAACTCCGGTTAAGACTCTAGCAGCAGCATTTTGGATCAACTGAAGACGTTTTAAAGAATTATTTGGACATCCAGATAATAAACCATTGCAATAGTCCAGTCTAGACGTGACAAATGCATGGACCAGTTTTTCTGCATCATTTTTAGATCAGATGTTTCTAATGTTAGTGATATTACGCAGGTGGAAGAAGGAGGTTCTAGTAACGTTTTTAATGTGGGGGATAAAAGACATGTCCTGATCAAAAATAACACCAAGATTTTTAACATTAGAGCTGGAGGACAGATTAATGCATCTAAGGAGGGAGAAAGGCTGAAAAATTCTTTCCTAAGGTGCTCAGGTCCAAAAACCAAAACCTCAGTCTTGTCTGTGTTCAAAAGGAGAAAATTAAGGGTCATCCAGGTTTTTATGTCTTTAAGACATGCTTGTTGTCTAAGTAGCTAATTAGATTCATTGGGTTTAATGGACAAATATAATTGTGTGTCATCAGCATAACAATGAAAATTTATCCCATGCTGTTTAATAACTTTACCTAATGGAAGCATATATAAAGTAAAGAGTATTGGCCCAAGCACTGAGCCCTGAGGAACTCCATGACTAACTTT
>NC_056499.1:58509933-58510961 GCF_014905685.2 Nematolebias whitei | reverse complement strand
ACCATTTTAGAGCTGTTCCTGTAATCCCAACATCATATTCAAGCCTCTGTAGTAAAATATTGTGATCAACTGTATCAAATGCAGCACTGAGGTCTAACAGGACCAGTATAGACACAAGTCCATTGTCTGAGGCCATGAGAATATCATTAGTGACTTTTACTAGTGCTGTTTCTGTGCTATGATGAGCTCTAAACCCTGACTGAAACTCTTCAAACAGATTATTTCTTTGTAGATGTTCACACAACTGACCTGCAACTATTTTCTCTAGAATTTTTGAGATGAAAGTTAGATTAGATATAGGTCTATAGTTGGCCAGAATTTCTGAATCAAGGTCAGACTTCTTAAGTAAAGGATTAATTACAGCAACCTTAAAGCTCTGTGGTACATAACCATCCATTAAAGACAAATTAAGTAGATCCAAAATGTGGACATTAATTAGGGGAAATACCTCTTTAAACAGTCTGGTTGGGATGGGATCTAGCAGACATGTGGATGGTTTGGATGAGGTTATTATTTTTGACAATTCAGAGCTCAACAGGACAAAAACTGTCCAAACATAAATCAGGCTCTAGTGAAAATTTTAAAGTTGCTTCATTGGACAGGGGACTAGAGATAGTAGAAGGAAGGATGGTTTGAATTTTCTCTCTAATTGAAATAATTTAATTTATAAAGAATCTCATGAAGTCATCACTACTTATAGTTGTAGGGATACATGGTTCAACAGAAATGGGACTTTTAATTAGTCTAGCAATAGTACTAAACAGAAACCTAGGGTTATTTTTATTCTCCTCTATTAAAGATGAGTAATATAAAGTTCTAGCTTTACGGAGAGCTTTTTTATATGTTAGCAGACTATCTTTCCAAGTTAAATAATATTCTTCAACATTAGTAGAGCGCCATTTTCTCTCCTGGTTTCTAGATGCTGCTTTAAAGTACGTAACTCAGAATTGAACCAAGGAGCCAGTTTCCTCTGATTAATTCCTTTCTTTTTCAGTGGAGCAATTTTATCAAGTGAAGTTTGCATTGAA
>NC_056499.1:58475071-58494933 GCF_014905685.2 Nematolebias whitei | reverse complement strand
TGTAGTGAACTAGGCCTAAGGTCAGGATTTGACCTTAAGGACCATATGGGACAGAAGCTGTCATTTCATTGATTTGAATCCAGAAATACAGGTTGACCCATCCTGAGACTTTCTTTCTTGAAAATTCAAGTGAAAGAACACTCTCTTTTTTATTATCATTACTATTTTACAAATGTTTGATAATCAAAGTGTTTTTAGTTCAAACCATTTTAGATGCTGCAGTGAACTAATCATTTTTAATTAACTGTGAAACAGTAATAATGATTTTTAATCCTCATGCAAAGTTAGAATTCATGTTAAGGTCTGTTACAGAGTAATTATGCATTTTCTGATTTTCTGTCTTTGAATGAGCAGTGTAAGTGGTCCAAGGTTGGAGTCAAACGCAGACAAGTGTTGGAACGAACTGTCTTGTTTTTAAATCCTCTCAGACGTAAATAGAGAAGCTGGCACCTGTTTTCCGCCAACTCGTCCAAACATTTCTCTCTCTGTCTCTAAAAACATTTTCAATCTGTTCCATAACATTCTTGCTGTTTTTCTGACTCCTAGTGACCTCTTACGTCACAAAACACACCCCTGTCTGGTCGATATTGACCAATCAGAAACTCCCAAATGAACCGGAAATAGAGCCCTTTAAAATGTCGGTACTTCCTAGTTCAGGCCAGTCGAGTTTGGAGTCGGATGGAAAGTGTCGGGTGGAGAGTTTGCAGAAGTCCAGTCGCTTCAGGCTCCGGCTTCAGTCGTTGCAGCTCCCGTGCTGGGAAACAGGAAAATCCTGACATGACCACAGAGCTCTTCCGAGTCTTATGGGATTATAACATCTTCCACCTCTGGGTGGAACTCTGACGGACTCCACTCATGTGAAGTCCACTCGTGAGGTGAACCTGTGTCGGACGGAATACCGTCACTACTTCGGACGATTCACAGCTGTTCCTACGGAGACGCTGAAAGGGTGCGTTGAATGGACTTTCGTACCAGTGGAGACATCTCCAGGTAAAAGAGTTGATTTATACCACCTAAGTGTACTGGGGGAAGAAGCTGAGAAAAACCCAGAGAGTGCCGTTCTGAATGCTGACACAACAAACCCCCTCACCCATCTTTTTCTCCCTCTAAACTTCATCTTTCCATCTTTAAAATTCTTCTATCAGGTAGAAATCATTCCAGATATTTTAGAAATGTCTGTGTAAAGTTTCCAACCACCGCCGTGTGGTTAATCAAAATTGTACAGCTTGCTAAAATTAGCCATGTTGTTATTTTCCATATTTTGCCAATTAATGTAAATGTGTGATGTGTTAAACTTTGATTCTGTTAATAAATGACCCACTGTCGTTGGTGAGTCAAAGATAATTAACGTCTCACGTCCACATTTTATTAAATTCAGATGCACGTCATTATACAGTCCAGAAAAATGAAAGAATCCGTTTTATCTATGAATATATCTCATGCATATGTTCATCTACACACTAATTATATATGCAAACTTAACAAGCTACATGTTTGGCTATTTGTGGGCTTACCTTGCAGGATCTACATTTCTATAGATCAACTATGATCTACTCTAAATATTTTTAAACATGTCTGTTTGCCATGGAACGGGCAATGGATTCCAGCACCCCAAGGAGTGCCTGACTGAAAGCAGCACTCTGTTCAGCCTCCTGCCATCGCTGTGCTGCTTCCTCTCTGCGAACATCTGCTTCCTCTCTCCTCAAGGCCATCTCCTCCCTCCTAATTGTTTTCTCCTGCTTCCTCGCTGCTGCAGCTTGGCGTTGCCTCTGCGCAGCTTCTTCTTGCCTTGCTTTTTGGCATCCTCACAAATAAAATGGAAGTGTTCCTCTCTCTGCTTCCGGTTCAACTCCTCTTGTTCTGTATGCGCAGAAACAAAGCTCTCTGCTGCACTTGTTGATCTGCGCTTTCTATTGCCTAGGATTAACACACAAGAAAATGGCTGTTAGATGATGAAGTACAGGTAGAGTTTTTAAATAAATTATTTACATTAAAGTTCCTGCTAATTTCAAAAGGTGTTTGTTCACAAGATCAGAAATGATTCTGTTCATAAAGCAGTCTAGTACTTTAATGATAGTAAGCAGGTGGGCATAAATAAACTACATGTAGTCATTTACAACGGTTTGTGCTAATTTAGAAAAAGAACAGAGCATCGTTAATCTGAACAAAAATCCCTACACCCTGTATAATTTCAATAATAAACTTCATAAATGAAAGTTTAAGTAATAAATGAATAACTAAATTTAACATTTATACATTACAACTGAATAAACAAGTAGTTTGAATACATGCAAGGTGTTTTACAACAAAACAACATTCATATCAACATGATCAATGTGATGTTAAACATGATTGTTGCTTCTTACCTAGTAACGGGTGCTGTTTGATGCCGCGCTGCTGCGTGTTGCCCGGTGGCGTGGATGTACTTGGAGCTGGTGTGGTCGGGAAGGGTCAGAAGCGGGGAGGATTGGACAGTCAAAAGCACAATCTGGCGAACCTTCATGTTCAGTGGGACTTTCTGCATCAAAATAAGAGTGGAAAAACAGCAACAGAGTGCAGTTAGCAATGATGCTAACTAATGACGACGTAACCGAGTCAGCCTCTTTTGTTCAGAGTACTTTCAGAAAACGCAAAGAAACGGTTGCATGAGGAAAAGGAAATATGCTTAAAGTAAATAAAATACACTCACCATCAGCTATAGATTCCAGAGGAGCAGTGGCCATGTCTAGGCCACTCTCCCTCCCTTTGTTGGCTGGGCGTTTGCTGTAAATGGCATCCATTTGTACAAACCACTTCCAGTTTCTTCTGTTTGCTCCACTCCTACCGTTGTGGTCCTTAATCGTTTTGTAATCGCTTTTTAGTTTTTTAAGCTTTCCTCTTTGCTTTGGTGTGCGATGGAAGCCCTGCACCGCCATCTGCGCAGACACCTCTTGAAAAATCTTTTCATTTCGTTTCGTTCCATCTAGCTCGCGCTGCACTTGCTCATCGGCCAGCAAACACAGAAATGCCTGAACTTCAGCATTCGACCACGGTTGTGCCATGATTATTTGTTTTACCTTATAAAATATTCCAAAATAAGCTCCTCCGATTTCTTGTTGTCTGTTATGCGGGTGAAAAAGAAAATGGTGGATTGTGATTTCCGGTGGAAGACTGAATCTCCGCCCTCCACCAATGAATACGCCCCCTGACCAATCAGTGACCTACAGTGCGCTGATGTCACATCTAGACCCTAGAAGAACCAGACCTGGGACCTCAGAGAATTAGGTCCCAAAAATGGGGTGGGTTCCACCGCTAAAGGCATTGTGGATAAAACACGCAATCGGCCACAACTAGTTACATAGGAGTACCAAAGGGCCCCGTGGATAAGGGGCTTAAGGGGACCTGGCTAGCTACTGGTTTTTCTACAGCGTGGAGCCGAGTTTCCAGTTCAGACAGCCTCTCCTCCAAAGCTACCATAAGACTACATTTGTTACATGTATCATTACCACTAAAGGAGGCAGAGGAGTAACTAAACATCTGACACATGGAGCAAGAGAAAACAGAGGAAGCAGAGAGAGAAGCAGCAGCCATGCTAAGCTAACGCTAGCAAGAGCTAGCAGAGCCAAATACACCAATAAAAACTGAGAAGTGTTGAAAGATAAGAGGTGTTTTAAGCACTATCCAACAGTAGAGAAACAACTGTACTAAGTGTGTTTGTGAACTAGAATGAAAAACTGTGCAAAAGATAAATCCAGAAAACAGAGACAACTCGAGCAAACAATTCACTCGAGCTACCAACAGACAAACAGGAAATGACACAATACGTCTCACCACAAGGAGGCACAAGCTTCACTTCACTGCCAATATGAACTCATTTCCCACGAAACGGACAGATCGTCTTAATGAGAGCTGTGGTTCATATTGACCTCGAGGTGGGACACTGCCGAGGAGTTTACTCCCAGGATTTTCCCATGGACATAACAGTTTTAAAAGAATCCTTTGTTTTAAAATGACGTTCTCTTTCAGGAGATGAACAGCGACACCTGTTGGGCGAACATTGCATGTTTTTCCAAAGCTTCAGAACTGAATGTGTCATAGAAAATGTCTGTTTAAAGTAACCTCTCTAAGATAATCATGTTTATTTTTCTCCTTTTTAAAAGAAGTGTGACTTTTAAAGGCAGACAGCAAAAATGGACTGTTATTTTATATAAAACATGACAGAGTTTATGAACCATATCTCGTCCAGTGGGAGGTCCTAAGTCAATCTGTAACACCCAGACAGACACTTCACCTCTCAGTTCTTCTACACCACTTCTTCATTACACTTCACCGCTCCTTCTACATGAAGCCATTTCAACTTCTTCCCTAGTGAGATGTCCTGGGAAGAAGCTTTTCTGCAAACGTCTCAGGATGAGCGAACCTGGCATTAACCTGAGATTTGAACCAGAATTCCTCGACACGGCAGATTGGTAAATCCCAGCTGACTTCAAAGAGCCAGTGATGGGACCGTGGTCCCTCCAACGGATGACCGGTGACCTTTGAGGATTAATCCTCCTTTTAAGTCACCCATAGCATCTCAGGTACCGCTGGCATCACTATAAGCAGTTGTGGACATTCTGACCATCTCATTCTGGCAGGTCAAGAGAACTTAATGCCTTTCTGGTGATCATACATTCACAATAATATTAATTTAGATACACCAGTTAATTTAGACACAATTTACCTACACCCCAACAAACCAGTCCAAGATTCTCCTTTTATAAAAAGTTACACTGAATTTAATAATCAAATAACCTTTGACGCAAGGGAATTTATTAATTTGTGTATTAATTTTTATGAATAATCTTCATCAGCTATATACATCAGAATATTGTTTTTGTAATAAAATACATAAAATTCACTAAGTGTGATTATTTTGGCATATCTGTGTGTATTAACTGATTTGATGCCCCTTTAAACACAGAATTCACGTTTCAGTTTAGTTAATTTGAGGGTTAGAGACTGACATTTCCTCTGGAAAGAGGTGGTGCCCACGCATAACGAGGTTATTTGCATAATAAATGCATGTCTTATGAGCTTAACTCATAAATTATAGATATCCGATAACAAATCCCTCTACACTTCTAACAAGCCATTAGAAACTTCTAGCTTTTAGTTACCGTTTTGCTACTGTGGACTTTTGGCTACTGGTCAGCTTCTTTTAGCTTTAGCGTCTCATTTTTAGCTTTTTCAAAAAAATCATTCACCTGTCAGTGTTCATGTTTTTTGACAGAAGCCCAACAGATAGTTTTATGTAGCCGATGGTTACGGGCCGCGTGCGTTTGTCCGTCTCTTACTGATGCTTGTGTACTTTCAGAACAAGCAGAACACCAGTGACCAGTCCCCCCCCACACACTTTCTGACAAGAATAAAAACCAGCTCAGGAAACATGTCACAAAGAAACTTTATATAGTTTTCAAGTATTCAAAACTGTTAAATAAGTACAAGATGTATTCACGATTTACATATTGGACAATATATGCACTGCCCATGTTTATTTCTCTTTACGTGTTTCCCACGCAACACGCTATGTCTGCTATCTATTGACATGTGGAGGGTTAGATCCACTGGAAGCCAGAGCACAGAGGGACAGCTGAGAGCTTACAGTGTGTGACGGAGGTGTCTGATTGGATGACAGAGGGAGGAGGAGGGGCTTACAACATTGATTAGCTGCTGGTGATGTAACAGAAAACAGGGTCAACATTCAGCTGATTCCTTGGTCTGTCTGCTTCCACACGTCACAAAGAGCTGAGAGGAGGACCGTGGCTCGCCTCTGCTCTCAGCTCTGCAAAACTCAAACCCCACGCTGCAGTTTTACTGCCCAGCACCAAACGAGCTTCATCTTCTGTCTGCACCATTAGCAGGTGTGTCACAAACCAGCAAAAAGATTTCAGTAAAACTTGCAGAAAGTCAGAAGCAGGTCGACCGACCTTTGAAGTAAACCTGCTTCAAGATGGTCAAAGCAGCCGTCATGGACTCAAAGTGGGTTCTGTTTACAGACGGAGCAGAACTCATCAAACATACACAGGAAGTGCTGCGAGGGGGTGACCAGCCATTTCCTGTTGGACTCGAGTGTCAGTAGTAAAATGTCTCAAGGAAGATGAAACAGATTTTAATGAAACTTTCAGAAACTAACACAAGTGAAGAACCTTTGGAGTCGATCCATTTCAAGATGTCTGCCTCAGGTAATCAACCTCACACACAAATAGTTAGCTTAGTGACATTTACAGATGTTGAGCTCAAATTTGGCGTGGTAGTAGCTGACAGTCAGTCACCGCACACACTCCAAGCACTAAAACATCAATCCATTTGTATTTTCAGCCAAAACATCCGGTCCTTCTCATCATCTGATGGTGAGTGTGAAACATGACCTGAACAGGCCTTTCATTTGATCTGCACTGAGCCCAGGTCAACACGCACGTTAAACACGAACCGTTTCAACATCTGGAAGATACTCGTGCATCTTTAGAGAGAAGTAATCAGTTCTCCACATCAGAGCTTTTTTTCAATGACAAATGTGCAAACATCTTAAAACGGTTCATCTGGAACGTCGTCAGTCACAACTTATTGTGGCCTTTCTGTGGCGTTTGGATCGGCGCCACCACGGCCCTCCAGCAGCACCGAGCACAAGAGAAGACACGACCTACACACTGCAGTGTCAGTGAACGTAGCCCCTGAAGGACACCTGAACGCACCATTTGGATTGGGTCTGCCTCAACGTCCACATGGGCCATGCTGCCATTTCAGAACTAAATAAAACTAGCTCTGCTTATTCAAGTTCTCTGTGCTTTTATTGTGAAAGGTACTGAATGCGTTTCCTGCAGGAATGACTGGGGAGAAATAATTATTCACAAATAAATCAATTAAATAAATAAATAAATTGCAAACAGAGGATTTAATTCTCTTCGAAGGCCTTTTTTAAAAAAAAAGATTTTTTTTTTTTGTTATTATCTGTGGATTTTAATTTGAAACAAAAAAACTAAAGCATCATGCTGACAGATTACCTTCTTACCACCCACAGACGAAACGTGTATCTGTTAGCAAAACATGTCACAAAGCACCGGGTGATGTTTTGAAGAAGCCTTCAGGAATAATCATTTGATGTACGTGGAGAACTGATCCAGCCTGGCTACAAGAGACGAGACGAAGTCCTGGAGAAATGTTGATGTGCCGCCATGTGCACTTTAACTGTTAGCACCCAGCGTGTTTGGGACTACCGGGGATTTGACAACAAATTTCAGCTCATCAATAAATCGGACACATTTGTGCTACGTCTGCAGCCATGTTGAACCACATGGACTAAAACTGATCAGTTCCACGTGCTTCTACTAAAACTCGTGTCATCTGGACAGGTTTTTGGGAGAAACGTTTTGTCTTGCATCCGACAGACCTGCGTCGGAGGCCTGCCACCAACATCTGTCTTATGACCAGCACCTCCTGGATGTTTCATGCTGACAATTGTACAGATAGATAATCTGGTATCTTTAGAGAAATAAACTCTGTGGAGTTCCCACAAACTGTCTTTACACGTGCAGATGGAAACCATCTGTCCAAAACAATGGCTCGTCATGTAGAGCGATCGTACGTTTCAGGATGACCTGAAAGCACGAGGACACCAAGGACAAAAAGGTTCACAAGATGTTTCTCCAAAAACAATCTGTCCAGATGATTGAACCTTTCACTGATTCATCTATCTGGATGATTTCAAACCTTTTGCTTTTCCAGGAGCTTCATTAAAATGTGCCCAGTGTTTCAGGAGACCTGTCAACAGATTGAGGAGGATTTGAAAGATCCTCTGGTTTCCTGTGACAGCACCACCTCACAGCCACATCTGTCCTCCATGCTGGATTTAAGATGCCAGAAGAACACAGAGTCCAGATCAGAGGCGGCAGGTACCAAACACATCCCAGTTAGCTCTGGAGCACTTCAAGTCAAGTGGAAACAATATTCAGATTTTCTCTTGACATTTGGATTTAAAAAAATAATATTAATGTTACAATTTGAATGTTGAAACTGAGAAAACTCTCACCAGTTTTTCATCCTCTGACCCAAACAGCTGTTGGACCACAAGCCAGTTTGCAGTAACTTCAAGAAACTGTGATTTAAACCAGTTCCAGCTTCATGTGCTGTTTATTCTTCCCAGTAAATCTCCCTCATGATTTAATGCTTGTGTGAAGAAACGCATGATTTCAAATTACGACCAAACAAGATGAACTTGATCAAACGCTAACTGCAAGGACAGGACAGACTGAGTTGAGAACATGGCACCAGGAGGACCACCTCTGGATCCACCTCTCCACACGGAGCCGACACACGAGGAGACAAAAACTAAAGGATGAATAAAAACCTGTGTGACAACCCACTGTACACTTTCTACATGTCCATGATGAAACAGAACAAGTGCATTATGGCTCAGCCTGACAGGAAGCCTCCGTTTCACTCTGAACTCAACGATGGAACCAAGAGGTCGTGGTGGTTTCTCAGGATCTTTGAGTGCAGGTGAAAAGCAGAGGTCTGCTTCAGGCTGACTTGTTGATTTTCAGCATTTTGACGTTTTTAATGACTTCCTTTACATCAACAACAGTTGATCAGCTGTTCATCTTTATTTACAGGAAGGTCCGGCGCTCACGCGTTGAGCCTCAGGGACTGATCCTCTCTCCTCCTGGAGGAGATATCGATGTCTATGGAATCTTTACCCACGATGAGGCGCAGCCGCTTCGCTGGAGGAAGTGGAATGAAGTCATCCTCAAACTCGTTGTGGAAGTAGTCGTCGTCGTCCTCCCCTTCCTCCTCCTCCTCCTCGTCCTCCTCGTTAGAGGAAGGTTCTGCTAGGATCTTATGGGTTCGATGGGCACCGTTCCTGCTCTCCACACTTTGAGTGACTCCTCCATTGTAGGACATCTGCTCCACCTTGGACTGGGCTATTCTGCGGGCATCGTCCTCCCTCTTCAGCTGGATCTTCAGCTTGGTGGCGTTGCTGTGGACCATGGGAGTGAAGCCGTTGTTGAGCTTGGCGACGTACGAGCTGCCTTTCTCCTTGTCGTGGTCCTTGCTGAACTTGATGCTGATCTTGCTGGAAGAGGCAGAGCTGAGCGTGGAGGAGCCAACGTGGTCGTTGGGGTCGTTGGTCTTGCTGCTGCTGCTGTCCCTCCGCCGGCGGAGGGTCAGTTTGGGAATGCCCGTGTTGTTTTCCAGAATGAGTTGAGCGTCATATCTGGTGATCCGACGCTTCTTCTTCCCCTTGTCCTGCGAGCGGCAGCTGCTTTTGCTTTTGTCTCTGCAGAGGTCATTGCTGCTGTTGGTGACGCTGCTAAAGTCCCTGTGTCTGTCGGTGAAGTTCAGCAGCATGTTTCCACAGTCTGAGAAGTTGGGGGCGTGGCCTCCAGCCGCCGCAAACGGATCGCAGTTTGAGCCTTCACATTTAATCGCCCGCTCGGTCCTAGACTGCGTCTGCCGTTTATGGCTGGTGCGCGTGCTTCTTCTCGCGTAGCTGGTGTCTAACACCGGCTGCTGAAGTCCAGCTCCATGGTGGAGGTACTCATCCATGTCCGCGGGCTCAGTTTTGATGACCACCCCACCAGGAACCGGGCTCAAGCCGTCCATGGCACTGGGCTCCAGCTTGACTCCAGCAGTTAATTCCTGGGCATTTACGAATGTCCTTGTGGACCTGCGAGTTCTGTAGGTGGAACCCTGGCTGCCCTCGCTGCTCTGAACGGCATGAAGGCTGCTGTTTTCCTTGGCAGCGTGCCGAGTGATGCAACCCCGTTGGCCCAGCGGCGCCACTTCCTGTCCCTCCTTCTCCTTCTTGATGGTGATGCCTTTACACAGCGACACCTTGGAATCCCCGAGACCCAGCTGGGCAGCCTCAGGTTTGGCCGAGGCTCTGGGCTCCTCCCCTCTCCTGCGAGTCCGCAGCTGGACTTTACTGAGTAATGGCTTAGATTTTAGTCTCTTTGGTACCCTGTTATTGTTTGAACGACCTTGTTTTGAACATGAGGTAGAAAGGGCTCTGGACAAAGTCGGTCTGCTTTGAGTCCTGTTTTTATACTTCAGACCAGATGACGACGATGAAGTTCTTTTTCTGGCAGCTGCTGAGAAAGACAGACGTATTCATGACTCCCAGTTCTCCTCAGCAATGATTACATGAAACACTCAGTGTGGCAGCAGTTGGTCTAAAGCAGCTGCTGGATACATGAAACTACAAAGACTTACACTGATGTGTTTTTGGCATTTCCTGAGAGTCTACATCAGTGTGGGAGCCCACAGAGTGACTGTCCGAGCTCCTGTTTCCTTCTCCGAGCTTCTTCAGTCTGTTGAGCCGCTTGTCCGTTTCCCGCAGCCCGTACTTACTGTTGATCACTGGCACCTCCACCGGCAGGCCAGCTTTGCATTTGAAAGCACCGGTACCTCGCCTGCACAAAAACAACATCATTATTGTTGAAGGTTTTGGTCAAACCTGGTAACTGACATAACGTCCTGCTCAGAGTAAATCAGGTCAAGAGGAGTACAAAGTGATGCACAGCCTAGAATGTAGTTTTGCAAGTCTTGTACTCAACAATAAGCTGAGATCTTCAAAGTGCAGCAGCTCATGCTCCATCACAGCCGGTCAGAGGTCGGCTTACTGCTACGTGGCATCTCGACAGTAAACTCACAGCACAGACACTTTTCCGTACAACGTGAGTGCTGTGAGTTTCCCCATCAGTAAAGTGAGCATGAAACAACTCACTGTTATGAAGCTTTGTTGAGATGTTTTAGTGCAAACCAGTGTTTTGTGTTTCTGTGCTGGACTTGAATGAAGCGGTCTGACAGCACGGCATCACCACGCTTCATTTCCTCTGAATGTACAAGGAGTTTTGTCTCCCACAGGTCATTGCTGCAGGTCTTCCCTCACAGGGTGAATGTGTCAAGAACTACCTGTAGTTGCAGGTGAATTCAGGAGTGGCAAAACTACAAGATCCAAGAAAAATTCACAGCTTGTGCCACGTGGAAGTGTCCTGGTTCAAGAACAGGGTGAAGCCCATCGACGTGTTATACAGAGCTATATTCAACAGAGCTGTAACAAGATTGTTTTCAGCAGAAAAAAAGCTTAAAGTTGAAGAAGTAAAAATATTTATGTTAAAGTAGAAATTTTATTGACATAAAAAAGTTGCATTGTTGAGAAAAACAAGTGCTATGCCAATGTCCCCCGTTGCTGAGGGGTATGAATAGTGAATGTTTGTAGATTTAGAAAGGAAAGAGAATGCAAGAAAACCTAAATGTTTTTGGTGTGAGACATTCACGTAGGCAGGAGTTGCACTGAGTAGAAGAATAGAAATAGTTTTTGTTGTTGCTCGTCTGAGGCAGCGAAGTGACGGATCCAGGGGGTGGCCAGTGGTTAGGCCTGTCGCAATAAACAATAAATCAATTAATCGCATGATTAATGAAAATTATCAACCTCATTTTCATTTATCATCTTTATCGTTTCTTCGTGTCTCTCTTTCTACTGAAGACACGGCTCAACTGGTGCTCTTCACTGACCCCTCCCTTTCTCTTTTCTCTTTAAAATCTATTTTAATGATCCAAAATCACATGTTTGGATCGTTAAAAGCAGCTAAGCTACGAGCTAAGCTAACAGGCTGACCTCGGGAATAAACCTCCGTCTTGTCGAGCTCCATAATTCACGGTTGAAACCCGTGCCTTGCTTGGTGTAAAAAGTTGTTTTTCTCTGCAAAAGAAGCTGAGAATTTGTTTACTGATTTTTTTTATTAAAAGCTTTGTGTCAAAAATGCTAAAGAGCTCAAACCACCAAATGTCCGTCATGTCACCATGTCAGCCCATGTCACGTCAAGGGTCCTCCCTCCCATTTTTCTTAAAGAAGACACGCTACTCAACTATCCATCCTTTGGTTCAAACAGCCTTATACTGCCATCAGGTGGTCAAAACACACCAAACAAATCAACATTTCTTCTAAAATTTGACGATTATTGTGAAATTTCAAACAATATTATGTTTATCTCAATTTCTGAGCCAAATAATCGCCCAGCAAAATTTGTTATCGTGACAGGCCTACCAATGGTGGCCCTGGCCAACAGATTTTTTGGGGGGCCACCCGACTCATTTAAGTTAACTACACAGTTAAGCAATATTATCACTAAAAAGTAGTTCCCTTAAATGACGGGGTGGCCAGATGAAACAAATATATGGTGGTAGCCATCTTGGATTTGAATGTAGGAACCTAATTTACTCTGGTGACCTGTCTCATGCCTAGATGCTGCCACACACCAAACTGGAAGTCTGTACAGCTCACTTAGTTTTCAAGTTATGCTCATCACATCCATGTTGTTGTGCAACGTGTGTGTAAACATTCTGTAGTTTTTGCACAAACCTTTCACACGTATAGCATTCACAAAACTCATTGTTTTCTCCAAAGAACCCATCTCCATAATAACACGAGATCTCTTCTCCTGGTTCAATGTCCCTCAGAACCTTCACGCAGGCCGTGTCCCGTCCTGTTGACACAAACTGGGAAAAAAAAAGAAGTGTATATACACCGTATACATATATACACACACACACACATACACACACACACACACGTATACATATATATATATATATATATACACACATATATATACATATATATATATATATATATACACATATATATACATATATATATACATATATATACATATACATATATATATACATATATATATATACATACACATATATACACACACACACGTATATATTATTATATTATATATGTAGGTTATTATATTATATATTATTATATATCTATTATGTATTTATTTGTATGATGTATTTAGGTTCCACAAGGCTCTGGACTGGTCCAGCTGTGGAGAGATGAGGTGGAACACCAGACCTGCAATGGTCCAGTCTGTAAATGATGCTCTGAAGTCTGGGAAGATGCACGACATCATGCTTCACCCAAACGAGCTCGTTACCTCGACCACATAGACTGAACTTCTGGAGGACGTCGTCCAATGTATAATAATGCCTTTAAACATTTTTATTTGTTGAGTTCTCTGCTTGGTACATTATTTTTCTTTTTTGTTTTGTTTGTTTGTTTAAACAATTAAAACATGACAGTAATGTCACTGTTTAAAGGAAACAATTGCTCAATAAATTAGTAAAATGCAACTTGTTATGTTTGGGTTCTTTCATCTAAGGTAGACATTGTTTTTCACTGTTTTTGGGTTCTGAATGATCACGTCTTCATTAATGTTTCTCATGGTTCGATTATGGGGGCTAATTGTCACACTGTTAACTGCTGTAATTACACATCAGTCACAAAAAACTCAAGAAAATGTCTGATAATAATGTTGTTACTGCTCTCAGGGATTCAGCCCAACCCTGGACCCCCCACTAATTACAGCACACCAAATGACTTTAAAAACGCCTCTGGGCTCCATTTTCTGCATGTAAACGCACGTAGCCTTCTGAAAAAACTTGATGCTGTGAAAATCCTGGTCAGTTCTTCTGGGGCAGATGTTATCTTTATTTCTGAATCTTGGCTCAACAAATTTGTAATGAATAATGACGTGGCAATCAATGGATTTAACATCTACCGCTGTGATCGTCAAAAAAGGGGGGGTGGAGTCATTATTTACATTAGAGATTCTCTGGTTTCAAGTCTTGTGTCTTCCAAAACAATTCCAAACCAGTTTGAAGCCTTATCTGTAAACATCACCTTGAATGGAGGCCAGATTTTAACTGTAGTCTGCTGCTATCGACCACCCTCAGCATCGCCTGAGGCATTAAATGCCATCAAGGAATTCCTTGGTAATTTAAAATTCACAGAGGTCTTTTTGGCTGGAGATCTCAACATTGATTGGTGTAAGTCGACCCCCCTCAGTGACAAATTCAAGGAAGGTTGCTTGTCTTTTAATTTAACCCAACTGATCGACTCCCCCACTAGATTAAATAAAAGCCATCCTGAAAATTCCTCCATCTTAGACCTGTTTCTAACTAATATGCCTCACAAATTCCCTGGTACAGGTGTATTCGCTGATCTTTTGAGTGATCATTGTGTGACAGCTGCTTTGAGAGATATTAAACTTCCACCTTCTAAGCCCAGATTAATTCAAAAAAGGGATCTGAAACATTTTTGTGAACAGTCATTCCTCTGGGATCTGTCCCACTTTGACTGGCATCGTATTCTGTTAACTGATGACGTGAACTCCACTTGGAACTATTTCCATAATAATTTCATTTATTTTCTGAACATACATGCTCCTTTTCGTCAGTTCAGAATAAAGGCACGAGACAGCCCCTGGTTTACTCCAGAGCTAGCTGACCTCCTGCATAGGAGAGATCATCTTTGGGCCGCAGCGAGAAAATCTGGCTCAGACACTGATTGGTTGAGTTTTCGACAGATGAGGAATAAATGTACAACTGCTGTCAAAGCAGCAAAATACAAATATTTCTTATCTCAGACCTCCAAAAATCTAAATGACCCTAACAGATTCTGGAAAACCATTAAATCTCTCTCAGGCACCCCCAATCATCTGACCTCCCATCACAACTTCTCGTTAACTCTGTTCCTGTGTCAAATAAGCACGAGATCCTGAACTGTTTCAACAAACATTTTGTTGCTTCTAGTTCTTTATTTGACAGAGTTACTAATGGAAAATCAGCCACTTCACTTAATAACCAAACTTCTACAAATCAAATCCCTCCTACAAGTCAATCCTCAGTTAATCACAGCTTCTCTTTTTCTCCATTCTCAGTCAGTGAGGTCAATAAACTGTTAAAAGATCTTGATCCTAAAAAATCTGCAGGTCCAGATGAACTTCCACCTTATTTCTTAAGGCTGGCTGCTCATATCATCACAGTCCCAGTGACCCACATCTTCAATCTCTCCATAAGACAAAACTCCATCCCAGACACTTGGAAAACAGCCTTTGTTCTTCCTTTGCTGAAGGGAGGAGACCCCACCTCACTGAACAACTATCGACCAATCTCTAAACTCTGCATTTTAGCCAAGGTTCTAGAAAAACTGATAAACTCTCAAATCAAAGATTACCTGGACTCATTTAACATCTTACCTCCACATCAATCTGGTTTCAGGAAACAACACAGCACAACCACTGCTTCACTGAAGGTTCTTAATGACATTGTTGAAGCACTGGATGCTAAGGATTATTGTGCTGCACTTTTCTTAGACCTGTCTAAAGCTTTTGACACTGTGGATCAGAACATCTTGTGTCATAAACTCTCAGAAATTGGTTTCTCAGAACACACCATTGGTTGGTTCTCTAACTATCTTTCAGACCGGAGGCAATGTGTTCAACATAATGGTACTTCCTCCAGTTATTTAACAGTCAACAATGGTGTACCACAAGGCTCAGTCTTAGGACCCACCCTCTTTACAATCTACATACATAATGTAGGTAAAAACATCCCTAATGCATCCATACATTTCTATGCTGACGACACAGTTGTTTATTGTCGAGCTAAAACTGTTGCTAAGGCTTTCCAGCTTTTGAAATCTGCATTCAACATCATCCAGACTGATTTGTTTCACCTCAAACTTGTCCTAAATGCCGAAAAAACCAAAGGGATGCTTTTTTCAAATAGGAAGTTGGTCCCAGCAGTTCTTCCTCCGATTTTATCCTCAAATGGTGTCCCCATTGAGTTTGTTGATTCCTATAAATATTTGGGTATCTTGGTCGACTCACATCTCTCTTTTAAGCTCCATGTGGAAAACTTGGTAAAGAAACTGAAAGTTAAACTGGGTTTCTTTTTCAGAAACAAATCCTGTCTAACCCTGAATGCTAGGAAACGCCTTGTATCTGTGACTTTCTTTCCCTCCATTGATTATGGTGATATTATTTACATGAACGCTCCTACAAGAACCCTGCAGATGTTGGATGCTGTCTATCATGGTGCACTAAGATTCATAACTGGCTGTGATTATCGTACCCACCACTGCACCCTGTATTCACTGGTTAACTGGACATCATTAACTTCACGCAGACTCTCTCACTGGTATATTTTCATCTTTAGATCACTTCTTGGTCTGTTACCTTCATACATCTCCTCCTACATGTCTCTGCGTGAGTGCAGCTACGGAGTGCGCTCTCAGGACATTATTACCTGCAGTGTTCCCTCAATGAGGACTGAACTAGGCAAAAGGGCCTTCTCCCACTCTGCTCCTGTTTCCTGGAATATCTTACAAAAAGATTTGAAGCTCTCGACCTTGACCTCTCTAAGTGTCTTTAAGAATCTGTTGGACACCTGGCAGGGTCCAATGCTGACATGTTCCTGTTTTTAGTTTTCTACATTTGTCTTGGAATCTAGCTGTTTTTTGTTTTGTTACCTTTTCCTTTTAGCCATCCTATTTGTTAAAAAAAAAACAAAAAAAAACTGTAGTATGCTTTTTTATAACTGTTTATTGTTGTTGCTGTTGTCTATTGTTGTCATCTTTCTTTGTGGAAATCAGGTCTCTCTTGTAAATGAGTCCTCGAGGCTCAATGGGATTTACCTGTATAAATAAAGGTTGAATGATGGTGTGACACATGGACTGGTTTAGATTTTTTGTTTTTACTGTAACTGACCTTCAAAAGAGCCAGAAACAGACTCAGCAGCTGATCCTCCGTAGAAACATTATATGGACTACAGGCCATGGATTATTTGTTTTATGACATTTAGTGAAGGTTTTTGTTTGGATTAAGGAAATAAATGTCTCTATTTCACCACAGATGAACTGTTCCTGTTGCCATATCTTTTGAAATAAAACTGCACAACACAAAGTAATTTAAACAGGAATGGGTAGAAGATCAAATCAAATTCAATGTATTTCCTAAAAATTAAATGAAAAACAGGAGCAGGACAGGAGTGGGAGTGATTCTGAACAGGAGCAGGAGTCATGTTACCAGGAGTGGGACAGGACAGGAGTGAAAATCCACTCCCGTGTCATCCTCTAGTGCACAGGTGTCAAACAAATGCTAATTTTTCGGGACAGGCATTTTGGGTTTTCATGAGCTGTATGCCATAATAATCAGTATTAAAACAATTAAAAACCTGAAATATTTCAGGTGGTGTGCAATGAATATGAAATATATGAAAGTTTAATTTTTATCATTACATTATGGAAAATAATGACCTTTATCACAATATGCTATTTTTTAAGAAGGACCTGTATATATAATGTCTAAGGGTGGCTGCGGCTGAGTGGTTAGAGCAGTCGTCCTCCAATGTGAGAGTTGGGGGTTCGAATCCACCAGCAGTCACATGTCAAAGTGTCCCTGGGCAAGACACTGAACTCCTCATAGCCTCTGATGTGTGTCCCATCAGTGTATGAATGTGACCTAAAGCGCTGATTAGTCTCTTTAGAATGATTTGTTCAATTAGCTTTATAATAATAATAATAATAATAATCATTTTATTTAAAAAGTGCCTTTCATGACACCCAAGGACACTTTACAGTAAGAACAAAGATCAACAGGAAAAAAGAATATAAAATACATAAAGAGTATAAAATACATACAGAATATAAAATACATACAGAATATAAAATGCATAAAGAATATAAAATACATACAGCAAAGTTAAGGATAAGCGAGTCTAAAGAGAGGTGTTTTCAGAGCAGTCTTGAATATAGAAAGAGAGGTGATGTTTCTTAAGTCAGGGGGTAGAGAGTTCCAGAGATGAGGGGCAGAGCAGGTGAAGGCCCTGCTCTCCATGGTGGAGAGGTGGGCAGAGGGTACATGGAGGTTTAGTGAAGAGGAGGATCTGAGAGAGCGAGAGGGGATGGAGATGTGTAAGAGGTCAGATAGGTACGGAGGGGCAAGGTTGTGGATAGCTTTGAAAGTGAGAAGAAGAATTTCGAAGACGATGCGTGATTTAACCGGGAGCCAGTGGAGCTGCTGCAGGACTGGAGTGATGTGGTTATAGGAGGAGGTTTGAGTGATGACACGGGCAGCTGAGTTCTGGACCAATTGTAGCTTCTGGAGAGATTTGTTGGGGAGGCCATAAAGAAGGGAGTTGCAGTATTCAATCCGAGAAGTCACAAGACTGTGCACAAGGATGGCTGTGGAGCGGGGTGTGAGAGAAGGGCGGAGACGGTTAATATTTCAGAGATGGAAATAGGCAGATCGAGTGACGTTGATGTGTGAAGTGAAGGAGAGAGTGGTGTCGAGGATGACACCAAGACTCTTGACCTGAGGCGAGGGGGATAGCAGAGAGTTGTTAAGGGGGATGAGAAGATTTTCTGATTTTGAAAGAGAGTTTTTGGTACCGACAAGAATGATTTCTGTTTTGTTACTGTTTAGTTGTAGGAAGTTGTTAGAAAACCAGTGATTTAGCTCATTGAGACAGTCGGTGAGGTTGGAGGGTGGGTGGGTGGAGTTTGGTTTTGTTGATAGGTAGAGCTGTGTGTCATCAGCATAACAGTGAAAATGGACACCAAATTTACGGAAGATGTGACCTAGAGGAAGGAGGTAAATGATGAAGAGGAGGGGTCCGAGGACAGAGCCTTGGGGGACACCCGTGGAGACGGGGGAAGACAGGGAACGAAAGGATTTGAGCTGAATGAATTGAGTGCGGTCAGAGAGATATGATTTGAACCAGTCTAACGGAGTACCTGAGATGCCAATGGAGGTTAGTCTGTTGAGGAGGATAGAATGACAGATTGTGTCGAAGGCAGAACTTAGATCCAGTAAAATGAGGATAGACAGAAGAGCAGAGTCAGCAGCAAGAAGAAGGTCATTAGTTATAGAGTTATATTAGTCATATAGTTATTAGCTTTGTAGAGATCTAGTAGAGTGCTGTATGAATGGGTAAATGAGGCACAGATTGTAGTGGAAAGTTTTTTGAGTATCGTGAAATAAGATAGAAAAGCGCTATATAAGTACAGTCCATTTACCATTTATTATGCTCCTACCATTTATCATACTGCAAATAAGTCACAGGAAAAACTAAACTATTAGTTTTTATTATTAAGCTGCAAAAGTGAAAGAAACATGCGGCACGTCAAAAACGAAACAGTGGGGGAGACAACCACCCCGCACCACTGCCAGCTATGGTGCGCAATAAGTTTAGTATTTAGAGATTAATATGTTTATAGGTTTTTATAGGTTTAGAGATTATTATTTCTTTATTTTAGTTTGTGAAACAAGGTCAGACGAGGCTGGTTCTGGTTCGGTCGATTGGACCCAGTGTTACACCATATTCTGTGACCTGCAACAGTGCATGCAGCACTGCCCCCTACGGTCACAATATACGGTGGACACAGAATATGGTGTAACACAGGTTCACAACGAGCTCCAAACAGTCAGGAAGTTGATTCATCTTTTGTTTCCTTACGGTAGTTGAACCAGAAGATTAATCTTTAGTGAAATATTTCCAGACTATTGATGCATTTCTACCTGTTTGTCAAGACTGGGCCTGCTCTGCTCCATCTGTCTGCTGGGAGGAATCCATTTTGTAGCCCGCGCCCGGTGCGGATCACGGAACATGTGACGCAATGACGCAACGGCGACGTAATGACGTCACCGCGAATACTCGACGTGAAATTAAAAATCTCAATAGATGTCCTAGAAATCGATGTATAGATTACTTGAGTAGTCTGTTAAAACCCTAGTGTAGTAGAGTGCAGTATGAATGTGGGTGTAGAAGAGTACTGTATTAATGTCTGTGTAGTAACTCCCTGTATGAATGTGTGTAGTAGAGTGCTGTATGAATGTGTGTGGTAGAGTACTGTATGAATGTCTGTGGTAAAGTACTGTATGAATGTCTGTGGTAGAGTGCTGTATGAATGTGTGGTAGAGTACTGTATGAATGTGTGTGGTAGAGTGCTGTATGAACGTGCGTGGTAGAGTGCTGTATGAACG